>NC_138369.1:14000559-14030756 GCF_054177405.1 Leptonychotes weddellii
TTTTTTTAAAGATTTTATTTATTTATTTGACAGAGAAATAGCGAGAGCAGGAACACAAGCAGGGGGAGTGGGAGAAGGAGAAGCAGGCTTCCTGCCGAGCAGGGAGCCCGATGTGGGACTCGATCCCAGGACCCTGGGATCATGACCTGAGCCGAAGGCAGACGCTTAACGACTGAGCCACCCAGGCGCCCACCCCTGTCTACTTTTATTAACATTCTCATATTATTGGAAGCAAATCCCACACATAACTTTTTTTTTTTTTTAAAGATTTTATTTATTTATTCATAAGAGACAGAGAGGCAGAGGGAGAAGCAGGCTCCCCGCCGAGCAGGGACCCCGATGCGGGACTCGATCCCAGGACCCTGGGATCATGATCTGAGCCGAAGGCAGACACTTAACCATCTGAGCCACCCAGGCACCCCCACACATAACATTTTTTTTTTTTAATTTATTTATTTATTTGAGACAGAACGAGAGAGAGAGAGCACATGAGAGGGGGGAGGGTCAGAGGCAGAAGCAGGCTCCCTGCCGAGCAGGGAGCCCGATGCGGGACTTGATCCAGGGACTCCAGGATCATGACCTGAGCCGAAGGCAGTCGCTTAACCAACTGAGCCACCCAGGCGCCCCACACATAACATTTTAATGATAAATATTTCAATATGTATTTCTAAAAAATGCCTCATTTGTTAAAAAAAAATAGTAAGGGTAATATCATTGTCAAATCTAAAAAACAAAATGCCTTTATGTCATCTATTCAGTGTTGTCATATGTGATACATATGATTAATTTATAGATTGCTATTTGTTAGAAGTAGAATTCAGCCACATTTTGTGATTAATTGATATATTTCTTAACACATTTTTCAGTGTCTAGGTTCTCTCTCTGTCTTCCCTACCCACCTGACCACATGCATTGTATTATTTAAGAAACCAGGGTGTTTTTAAAACATTATTATTTAAATGATAACATTCATGTCTTTTTGTTTTATAGGACACCCTATAGAGTTTACCACAATGTGGGTGTTTTTTTTTTTTTTTTTAATGCCATCACTGTGGTGTATTTGAACATGTTTCTCCATTCTCTGTATTTCCTTCAAATTGGTAGTTGGATCTAGAGTTAGAGTGTATTTCAGTTTATGGAGGGAATAAGACTATTGCATAGATGTGTGTTCCTCATCATCTAATGATGACCCATAATGTCTGGCTGTGTGCTCCTTTTTTTTTTTTTTTTTAAGATTTTACTTATTTGAGAGTGAGCAAGAGAGAGAGAGCACAAGCAGGGGGAGAAGCAGACTCCCTGCTGAGCAAGGAGCCAAATACAGGGCTCAATCCCAGGACTCCAGGATCATGACCTGAGCCAAAGGCAGATGCTTAACTGATTGAGCCCCCTAGGTGCCCCCGTGTGCTCTTTTTTAAAAAAAAATATTCTTTTATTTATTTATTTTTAAAGATTTATTTATTTATTTGAGAAAAAGAGTGAGAGAGAGAGAGCATGAGCAGAGGGAGAGGGAGAAGCAGGCTCCCCGCTGAGCAGGAAGCCTGATGCAGGACTTGATCCCAGGATCCTGGGATCATGACCTGAGCCGAAGACAGACACTTAACCGACTGAGCTACCCAGGCACCCCAGGATTTGTATTTTTTTAAAGATTATTTATTTGAGCGAGTGAGAGAGAGAAAAAGAGTGGGGGGAGGGACAAATGAGGAAAATCTCAAGCAGACTCCACACTGAGTATGGAGCCTGATGCAGGGCTCGATCCCATGACCTGAGCTGAAACCAAGAGTGATGCTTAACCAACTATGCCACTCAGGCACTCCTGTAAAGATTTTTTTTTTCACTTTTAAAAATTTGAATTCAATTAATAAACATATACTGTATTTGTTTCTGAGGTAGAGGTCAGTGGTTCATCAGTCTTATACAATACTCTGTGCTCATTACATACGTGTCCTCATCAATGTCTATCACCTAGTTACCCCATCCTCCCACTTCCCTCCCCTCCAGTAACCCTCAGTTTATTTCCTGTGATTTAAGAGTCTTACGTTTGTATCCCTCTCTAATTTCATCTTGTTTTATTTTTTCCTCTCTTTCCCTATGATCCTCTGTTTTGTTTCTTAAATTCCACATGTAAGTGAGATCATACAATAATTGTCTTTCTCTGATTATTTCGCTTAGCATAATACCAAGATATTTTTTAAGGAAGGAAATATGTCTTTAGATATGTTCAGAATTTTAAAAGTATATGGACAGTTTTCATACGGGTTGAGTTAATTAGAACCAGATTGAATCAGCTTGCTGAACCATAATTGATTACTTTAAATGAACTAGCAGATTTTTAAATAATATTTAAATGAATCCTTCCTATAAAACATCTCTAGTCTTGAGGCTTCAAGTAGTCCTTGGCACTGTTAAGCAAACCTTTCAATATTATGGGAAATCTTAAAGGAAATCAATTTGCCCTTTGAAACATTTAGATGGAAACTCAAATTTATGATGACTAGCTTCATAAGTATACAGTTGAAATAAATTCTATAATACAGTAAAAACATGTTAGCCTGTTTGTTAACCTTTTCTTTATGTTTCAGATAAGATATAGTGGCTGGTTTGAGTCTTATCTTCTCAAGGCCTTGTTCACTTTCTTTATTAACTATATAACAGTCCCCCCACCCCCCTCATCTGTGAGGGCTTCATTTTAAAGACTCCCAGTGTATGCCTGAAACCATGGATAGTACTGAACCCTATATATACTATATTTTTTCCCTGTATGTTCATACCTGTGATAAAAGTTGATTTATAAATTAGGCACAGTAAGAGATGAACAGCAATAACTAATAATAAAATAGAACAGTTGGAATGGTATAGTGTAAGAAAAGTTACATGAATGTGGTCTCTCTCTTTTCTTAAAATACCTTATTGTACTGTACTCACCCTTCTTGTGATGACGTGGGATAATAAATGCCTGTGTGGTGACGAAGTGAGGTGAGTGGTGCAGGCACTGTGATGTTGCGTTAGGTTTCTTCAGTCAGAAGGAGGATCATCCGCTTTCAACCACGTTTGACTGCGGGTAACTGGAAGTGCAGGATGTAAAACTCGGGGTAAGGAGGGACTGTTGGAGTCTGTGCCCTCACTTCTACCTCTGTGACAGTTTGTATTCAAGACTTCTAGAGAATGTAAGGTTATCAGTTGCTAACTCACCATTGTTATCTTTATCTGTTATAATTAATAACTTGGCAAAGGATCTTTTTTTCTCCAGCTCATGTTTTAAGTGTTCCTAGAAAACTTACCAGAGTGCAATTAATAGACATACAGAGCTGTGCTTGTTCCGTATGCTTTTTTTTTTTTTAAAGATTTTTTTTTTTTTTTTTTTATTTGAGAGAGAGAGACAGAGAGAGAGCATGAGAGGGGGGAGGGTCGGGAGAGTCAGAGGGAGAAGCAGACTCCCTGCCGAGCAGGGAGCCCGATGCGGGACTCGATCCCGGGACTCCAGGATCATGACCTGAGCCGAAGGCAGTCGCTTAACCAACTGAGCCACTCAGGCGCCCCTTGTTCCGTATGCTTTTATTTATTTATTTATTCCCCCCCCTTTTTTAAATTTATTATTATTTTTTAAATGTTTTTATTATTATTGTTCCGTATGTTGTTTTTTTTTTTTTAAAGATTTTATTTATTTATTTGAGAGAGAGAGAGAATGAGAGACAGAGAGCATGAGAGGGAGGAGGGTCAGAGGGAGAAGCAGACTCCCTGCCGAGCAGGGAGCCCCATGCGGGACTCGATCCAGGGACTCCAGGATCATGACCTGAGCCAAAGGCAGTCGCTTAACCAACTGAGCCACCCAGGCGCCTGTTCCGTATGCTTTTGAACTGACTTCTGAGTAGTGGCTTCAGGGAGCTGGTGCTGGTTACCATACTTGTATTTAATTTAGATATTTCTTGCTTTTACAGTAATTTATTGGCCAGTATAGTAGCGTTGACAGTTTCAATTTGGTAATTTTATGCTTACCTCAGAGTTGTAGGGGAGCAGGGGGAGTGATTCAAGAGAGAACCCTTGAGCAAAGAGGTGTGAAGATACGAGGGGTGAGCCATATGATACCTGGGTAGCGAGAAGCCTCTGTAAAGGGTTTGAAGTGGCCACTGCCTGGCATTTTTAAAGAACACCATGAAAGCCCAGGTGGCTCAACTGAAACGTGAGTTGAGGGGAGAGTACTAGGAGATGGGGTCAGAGTGGCAGTCAGAGTACCAGGTCATGAGGCCTTGGTAATCCACCGTAAGGATTTTGGCTCTTTGAGTGAGGTGGGAGTTGTTGGAAGGTTTTGAGTAGTGGTAATGTGGACGGACTTGATTTTCTTTTTTTTCTTTTTTTAAAGATTTTATTTATTTATTTGACAGAGAGAGACACAGCAAGAGAGGGAACACAAGCAGGGGGAGTGGGAGAAGGAGAAGCAGGCTCCCCGCAGAGCAGGGAGCCCGATGCGGGACATGATCCCAGGATCCTGGGATCATGACGTGAGCTGAAGGCACTCGCTTAACCAACTGAGCCACCCAGGCGCCCCGGACTTGATTTTCTAAAGGATCACTTTGGTTGCTTGTGAAAAATGGACTCAGGGCTTTGGGCAGAAGTAGAAGGGTGAGAAGTAGATAGATTCTGGGCGTATTTTGAAGATGGAATGAACTGTCGAAGTTGTTATTGGTTGGATTGTAGGATGTGATTGAGGGTGAAGTCAGGGATGTCTGCAGGGATTTTGGCCAGAACAACTGGAAAAATGGAGTTGGCATTTACTAAGATGGGGATGATTGGCTAGGGCGTATTTTTGGGATCAGGATGGCATTGCATGCTTTATTTTGAGTGTGTTAGTTTTGAAAGCCTTCTTGAATATGTAAGGGAAAATGTGGATTTGGCAGTTGGATTCATGAGTCCAGCATTCAGAGAAGAGGGCAGATGCGTAGATATTTGAAGCCATAGGTCTGCATGAGATCAAGAGAATGAGTAGACAAGAAGAGGAGTGTTGCAAACCAAACTTGGACCTTCCAATGTTGAAGAGGTTTGGGAGAAGAGGAGAAACTGGCCATGCAGGATGGGGAAAGGCTGTGGCTAGAAGAACTAGCCAATGATAGTGCTGTCTTGGAGGCCAAGTGAGGGAAATGCTTTGAGGAGAGAGCGATCTCCTTATTAAAATTCTGTGAATTCTGTGCACTGAGACTTGAACTTTGGACTTAACAGTGTCAGGATCACTATAGACCTCTACAGAAGTGTTTTCTTGTCAGAGTGGCAGAGACAAAAATGTGTGAAATATTGCTATTACTTGATACTAAGAGTATTTCTAAAATACAGTTTCACCTTTTTATAAAAGGTCTTTTTAGTGAATGAATTTGGGTTCTAAGCTGTTTTTCCTTTTTTCATTTCCTTTGTAGCTATGATACTTGGGTCCATAGTAATGATGTTGATGCGGAAATTGAAGATCCCCCAATTCCAGAAAAGCCATGGAAGGTGAGAGATCATTTTTTAAAAAAATCTATTCTTATATAACTTAATAGTTTTTCTCAGCTCTTTTTCACAACAATGTTTCAAGGAAGTATAGAATGAGGATCTTCCTTTCTTGTCATCCTATTAAGCTGTCCATGACCACAAAGAACTCATTATCTAGGTCTTAGCAGAAATGTTTACAGCGGAGTTTGAGGAGACCCCAGAGTCCAGTTACATTGTGCTTTGAGGTGGTTGAGAGAGGAGTGGGAGGAGTGCAGTTGAACCTTGGTAGTGTCATTTAGGAAGGCTGGAAGCCATGTCTGCACGGCTCTTACGATGAAACAGACTTATTTTATTAGTCATTTCTGTCAGAATCGTAAGAGCCCATGTATCAACTCTTATTTTTCAACTTTTAATGTGGAAATAATTCTGGAAGTTGCAAGAACAATATAAAACAACTACTTTATAAAACAGCTACATTATACTCTTCTTCCAGATCCCTGTTTTTAATTATTTCAGGATACTAATTCTTGAAACAATATAATACCTGATATAGAACCCATATTCCGGGGGCGCCTGGGTGGCTCAGTTGGTTAAGCGACTGCCTTCGGCTCAGGTCATGATCCTGGAGTCCCGGGATCGAGTCCCGCATTGGGCTCCCTGCTCGGCGGGGAGTCTGCTTCTCTCTCTGACCCTCCCCCTCTCATGCTCTCTCTATCTCATTCTCTCTCTCAAATAAATAAGTAAAATCTTTAAAAAAAAAAAAAAAGAACCCATATTCCGTTTACACCAGTTGTCCCAATGATGTGGTACGTTTTATACTAAGTCTCTTCCCTGATCTAGGATCCAGCTCAGGAGCACACACTGTATTTAGTTGTCAGATCTGTTTAGTCTACTTTAATGTGGAACTTTCAGCCTTTCTTTTTCTATGATTCTGGCGTTTTTGAAATATATAGTGTAGATTTTTATGTTTGTTTTAGAATGTCTTTTTTTTTTCCTAAAGGAATTTTTATTTAAAAGATTTTATTTGTCAAAGAGAGAGAGAGAGCACAAGCAGGGGGAGCGGCAGGCAGAGGGAGAGGGAGAAGCAGCCTTCCCACCGAGCAGGGAGCCCGACACATGGCTCAATCCCAGGACCCTGGGATCATGGCCTGAGCCAAAGGCAGACACTTAACCAACTGAGCCACCCAGGCGCCCCAGAATACCATTGAATATCAGCTATTGATTCAAATGTCCTGTCTCTTTTGTTTCCTTTAATCTGAAACATTACCCAGTGCTTCCTTGTTGGTGATGCTGATTACCCAGTTACGGTGTGTTCTGTTGGCTCCACTGTATAGTTCCTTTTTTTTTCCACTTGTAATTTATAAGCAATCTGTAAGAGATTCTTGTAGGCCATACAGATATCCTGCTTCTCATCAAAATACTCTCCATTGCCCAGATTTAGCATCCATTTGAAATTCTTGCCTGAACCAGTCTTTTCTTTGATGATTGCACAGGGATAATTTTCCATTCTAGCCCTCCCTCCACATTTACCAGTCGGCTTTCAGAGTCCTTCCTTTCCCCTCATTTACTTTTTTATTCATCTGTTACCAGTATGGGTTTATGGAGTTCTAATGTTTCAGTGGTCAGTAACTTACTACTTAATTATTTTGGTGCTGAAATTATTTCATATTTGTCTACACAGGGAAGGATTGTCTAGTCCCAAATTCCAGTGTACCATCTTTGAAAAATTCTGTTGGATAATAGGAATATGTAGGCTAGGTCTGTGGTTTCAGTATCTATATCTCCATCTATATCTATACAACATTCAGAGAACCCATCATTTTTAAAATTCTTACCCAGAAACATTAACAAAAAAAAAGCAAGAGAAGTTACCATATAAAGGGCTTGGAAGAATCCTGAATCTGATTCTCACTTCTCCACTCCCCAACCTTGGCTATCCCTGAAAGGTCTCCACAGAGCACCTGTATACTTGACAGGGCGAGGTGATAGGTCTGATGATAGGTCTGTGTAAATGTCCTCTTTCATCATTCCATAGAATTTTGTTGAACGCATAAACATAGAGACATCCTTCATGCCTAGAGCAGTGACTAGGCCTATTGCTTTGAATGGCCTAATGCTGTTAAAATGTTTTTATCAGTGGTTTTCATCAGAATAAAGAAGACATGATTAGTGAAATAAGCCAAATGGAAAAACATAAATCCTGCATGATACTGCTTTTATATGGAATCTTTAAGAAAAAAAAAAGCTCTAGAAATAAGAAAGTAGAGAAATGGTTGCCAGCAAAGAAGGGCAAGGGGGAGTAAAGTTGGTAAAAGGGCACAAACTTGCAGTTGGGAGAAGAATTGTCTGACGATCTAATGTGAAACGTGACTAAAGTTGATGACACTGTATTGTATAATTGGAATTTGCTAAGAGAACAGAACTTAAATATTCGCACACATAAAAAAGTTAAGTATGTACCGTGATGGATGTGCTAATTAATTAACTAGATGGGGGGATCCTTTCGCAGTGTGTATGCATATCAAATCATCATAATGTATACTTTGAGTATCTTACAATTTTATTTTTCAGTTATACCTAAATAAAGCTGAAATGAAGACAGATGACATGATTATCAAATTAAGGGCCAGTTATTAAAACCTCAGTCTTTGCAAAACCAGTGATGCTTTCTTACTATATGCAGTAACATGGAATAAAAATTAGAAATGGTTAAGTTGCCATTCACAGGTCTTTAATATTCTCATGGTTGGGGTTTTTATTTTTATTTTTAGATTTTGTTTATATATTTGAGAGAGAGAGAGTGAGAGAGAAAGCACATGCACGCTTGAGAGAGCAAGCGGGGTGGGGGGAAGGGGGAAAGGACAAGCGGACTCTGCACTGAGCTCTGGAGCCTGACGCAGGGTTCGATTCCAGGACCCCGACTGAGAGCATGACCTGAGCCAAAACCAAGAGTCTGAAGTTCAGCCGACTGAGCCACCTAGGCACCCTTACAATGTCATGTTTTTAAACTTTTATGCAATTGAGGCTTTGAGTTGAGAATAAGTCTGCTTCTTTAGTGTTGAATATTTTTATTTATTTATTTATTTTAAGATTTATTATTTATTTATTTGACAGAGAGAGACAGTGAGAGAGGGAACACAAGCAAGGGGAGTGGGAGAGAGGGAGAGGGAGAAGCAGGCTTCCCGCTGAGCAGGGAGCCCGGTGTGGGGCTCGATCCAGGACCCTGGGACCATGACCCGAGCCAAAGGCACACACTCAACGGCTGAGCCACCCAGGCGCCCCAATGTTGAATACTTTAAAAACTGTAATGATTTACTATTTATATAGATACACATGCTTGAATGTGGTTTTAGGTTCATGCGAAATGGATTTTGGACACTGATGTTTTCAATGAATGGATGAATGAGGAGGATTATGAGGTGGACGAGAACAGGAAGCCCGTGAGCTTTCGTCAGCGAATTTCAACAAAGAATGAAGAGGTATTTGGTTTGGCACCATTTTTCTCCACTTGATGTTTCTTCTTTCTGGCCCTCACTGTTGTCAAATCTTCATTAATAAGCTCTGACATACAGTCCAAGGTGCATCGCTCGTCAGGTGTGTGCAAAAGTTAACCAAATGGCCATACGACCATCTCAGGAGCTGCATTCCCAAAGAAGGGGCATGACGCTCTCAAAGGGTCATGGAGATGTAAAGTGGCATATGCAGTGTGGTAGCGGTGTAGCTGATTTCGTTTCCTAGGTCTGATTTTAATTTTGTGAACCCAATATTATTACAGGATAATGTAATTTAGTTGGTTTTTCAAGGGAGAACTAATTTTGTCTTCATATTCTTTAATAGCTTTGTTACTGTACCCACAGTAGTTAGTACATAGTATCGGCCTCAAAGATCTCAAAGGTAGAGTTCAGCCCTTTTTAAGGTGGGATGATGTGGCATTTATTACTCTTTAATCCTTTAAGAAGCCCAACTACCAAAAGTTTTTACCATGGTTCTTGAGAAGCCACAACCTGCGAGGTAGGTGTGTCACCCGGAGGGAGAGGAGTCTGAGAAGGCTTAGATGTATTGGTGTTGGCTGATGAGTGCTTAAGTAAGATTCTCATTCCTCTTCACTGGGGACACATCAGGTTTTTGCTTTTTGTTTTGTATTGTAGTTCTTTGAAAAATTTCTGAGACAGAAATACTTTTAACTGTTCACTTAGAATGTACCATTCTCTCATACCTGTTTTCAGCCCTGAGACTTTCTTACTAAAACTCTTGGGCTCACGATGTGTATTTTTTATTTTTAAGAAAAATATTTTAAAACTGGGTCTTGTTCATATTCTTTCTTTCTTTTTTCTTTTTTTTTTTTTTTTTAAAGATTTTATTTACTTATTTGACAGACAGACACAGCGAGAGAGGGAACACAAGCAGGGGGAGTGGGAGAGGGAGAAGCAGGCCTCCCGTAGAGCAGAGAGCCCGATGCGGGGCTCGATCCTAGGACCCTGGGATCATGACCTGAGCCGAAGGCAGACGCTTAACAGCTGAGCCACCTAGGTGCCCCTCATATCCTTTCATTTTTAATTGGTCCTTATTTGCTGTGGAATTTGACTTAAATTTTATTTTTTATTCAGCCTCCCCCCCACCACACCCCATATGCTTAGATATTTGCTTTCCCTTAATGCGTTTCCAATCTTTTTTGTCATTAGGAATAGTCTAATTTCTACAGCACATTATTAAAGAGGCCTGTCCGTAGCCATCTCTGTTCAGATTTAGATGGCCTATGTATTAATTTATTCACTTATTTTTAGCGTGATTCTATAAAAATGCATTTAATATCTCTTTTTAAAAGTTTAACTTAAGACTTACCATACAGTGTGGACAGTTTAGATTTTCTTTAAAACTTCTTGTGTAGGCCTGTAAGATGACTTAGATTCCAATTTGATGCTACTGAGCTTCTGAAAGGAAACAGAGTTGTAAGGAGTATGAAGATACCAGAGATGATGAATGTTTAATTAACGTTCTAATCTCTGATTTTTTTTGGCACCTCAGGTACAATACTTTGGATCGTTTTAGGTGTTAATTCTTTATTGTCTATTTTATTAAATCCATAATTATCATCTACAGGTTGACTTTTGTATTTTGATGTGTATCCTGCAACTGCTGAACTCCTTAGCTCTGATAGTTGGTAGATTCCTTAGGGTTATCTATATATAAGATCATGCCATCTGCAAATAGGGGTATTTGTACTTCTGTTAGATTGACTTTTAAGTCATAAATTGCAATCTTATTTAACATCTTTTGTGTCATAAAGTTTTCTCCTATTTTACTGACACGTCAGGACTAGTTTCTGATACACTTTCACAAGATCATTCAGCCATTGTTTGTATTTCATTAATTAAATAGCATATGTTTTGTATTTTCTAGTAGTTGTTGAAAATGCTTTTCCTATGTGGAAGCAGAAGGTGAACAGGAACAGTTTTTAGCTAGGCAGGATTTGGGCATGTCTGTTTTGTAGCACAGTTTGAATACCTGTGGGATGGTTCTAATATTTCCATTGGTGGTACATCACCTGAAGGTCAGAGAGTCTTGACTGCTGGTCGTTTAGGATGCTCTGAGTGGTATTGGTATTATCTTTGTGAAACTCATCTTTGGACAAGGGTTTGTAGAAACTGAGGAGTCAGAAAAGCTGGCTGATATTTATTTCCATTTACTTCTTCCTAGCCAGTCAGAAGTCCAGAGAGAAGAGATAGGAAAGCATCAGCTAATGCTCGAAAGAGGAAACATTCGCCTTCCCCTCCGCCTCCTATACCCACAGAATCCCGGAAGAAGAGTGGAAAGAAAGGGTAAGAACTGCAGCATGATTCAGAGGCATTAAAACAAACTGCAGAGGGAATTCCAGATTTTTACGTTTATACTAGAAGTTTTGCTCAAAGGAAGTTGTCTTACTTTGACTTGGTAGATGTCTTTGCTCTGATAGCTCATCTTGTCAGATGTTATCTGATGGCCATCTTCTGTTGTATTTATGCTAAGGCACCTTGCATACAATCTTTTTTTAAATGGATATGTATAGTGAAATAATCACAATAAATCTGATTAACATCCGGCACCACACATAGTTAATATTTTTTTCTTGTGATGAGAACTTTTAGGATCTACTCTCTTAACATCTTTCAAATGCACAGTACTGTGTTAACTGCAGACCCCATGCTGTATATTACACCTCTAGGGTTTATTTTATAACTGGAAGTTTATACCTTTCACCAACTTTCCCATTCTCCCCCACCCCCTACCTTTGGCAATCACCAGTGTATTCCCTCAATCTGTGAATTTGTGTTTTTTGTTTTGTTTGTTTTTTAGATTCCACATATAAGAGAGATCATATGGTATTTATTTTTCTCTTAGTTATTCCTCCTAGCAAAATGGCCTCAAGGTCTATCCATGTTGTCCCAAGTAGCAGAATTTCCTTTTTAATGGCTGAATAATCTTCCATCACACACACACACACACACACACACACACACACACACTCTCTCTCTCTCTCTCTCTCTCTCTCTCTCTCTCACACACACACACACACATCACATTTAACTTTGTATTCCACATAAACATACTGTGATATCTAATCTGTACTTAAAATATAGCCACTCCAATTCCATGATCAAATTCTGAGAGAAACTATTTTTCTCTCTCTGGCCTAGCCATGGGAAGGGGATGAATATTTGCCTTCTGGATTAGAGCTTTGGCTCACAGCTTAGTGAGAGTAGAAACCATGTTCAGAATCTTAAAACTGAAACAGATCTTTGAAGTATCATAAGCGTCTTTATCTTAAGAGATAGAGATTGAGGTTCAGGATAGGGAAGTAACTTTTCCAAGGTCACATAGAGATTTTTCCTTAGAGTCAAGATTCAAAGCTGGACTCTCGGCTTCCTGTTACTGTATCCTTTCAACTAAGTTCCGTCACCTTCACCAAGGTCTGAGGGTGGATTATTTGGCTCTTTGTCTTTCTTTTCCTCTTCCCCTATTTTTCCTTCCCCTTTCTTCATCTCCTTTGTAAGATGGCCATCTGATGTTGTATTTATATCAAGGCACCCTGAATACAGTCTTTTCTGTATCTAATTATATATTGAGCAGTGTGGCTGGTAAGGAATTTAAGAAATTATATTTGCCATAGTTAGTGTCTCTTTCTCTGATTTTACCACCTGTCCCATTTGTGATCAGAGTGACTCATAGAGGAAAGGAACCTGTGTCTGTTTCATGTTGAGCAGAGTGCCTTGTTCAGGGCATCACATTTGTACTTTAGTGAATCTTGCTTGAGTGGGGTTCCTGGTTTCTTTTGAGTAAGTTGTTGTGGGGATCAAGTGAGACTTTAGAGCCCCTGTGCAGTGTCTGGCCTGAAGTAGGTACTTAATAGATGGTAGATAATACTTAACATTTATTATTGTATATTAAGTAGATACTTAATTTCTGGCTTGCTTAGCTTGTCTCACTCAAAATTTTTTTAATTTAATTTCAAAGAGGTTAAGTTTAGTCTTATAAAATGACAGACGCAAAATTTATTCTTTTCATGCAACCGGAAATTTCTTAAATTTCTGGCAGTTGACTGGACTATAAAGATCTACTTGTTATCTTCTCTTCATTAGCTTCCTTTTATTGACTTTTTCCTATAGCCAAATTAGCATTTTTTTATGCCCAGAACATGCCTTGAATCATGTTATTTCTTTTTAAAATTTTTTTAATTAACATATAATGTATTTTGTTTCAGGGGTATAGGTCTGTGATTCATCAGAACCATGTTATTTCTTGAAGGGTAGGGTTATCTGAAGCATTGTTAACCGTGTATAGAAGCTGTTAGGGAAGTTAAAAAATTCTTAGTTTTATAAATAATATTAATGAGCCAGTCATAGTCATAAAAGGATGTTGTTATTTTGTCAAGTCACATGTATTATGATAGAAAAAACCACAAAAATAGATTTTTCTTTAGCAGTTAGTGAGAGTAACCTTATTTCTTAAATCTCTAATCTGAGTCTTATGCTTGATATGCAGGGAATTGAGGGCTTCCCTGATGTCCCTGTGAAGAAAGCCATACAGCTTTTCCAAGTGTTCCTGGGCCTGAAATCGATGTACCCTTCTTCCCACTTAGGGGCTGAGATGTACTGCCAGGACACTAGTGGTCCCCCCAAAAAAGACGTGATGTCTAGGAGGCTCACAGTGATGGTACTGAGCCTCTACTCTGAGTATAAAACCCACCAAATGGAGTTTCCCAAAGTAGATGTATGCATGTCCTTCAATTGAATACAGCTGTCTTCTTTTTTTTTTTTTTGAATTTTATTTATTCACTTGAGACACAGAGATACAGAGAGAGAGAGACCATGAGCAGTGGGAGAGGCAGAGGCAGAGGGAGAGGGAGAAGCAGATTCCCGGCTGAGCCAGGAGCCCGATGTGGGGCTCCATCCCAGAACCCTGGGATCATGACCTGAGCTGAAGGCAGACGCTTAACCATCTGAGCCACCCAGGCGCCCCGAATACAGCTGTCTTCTAATGAGCGGTCGTTCAAGTTTTATGTTGTTTCCTTTAGTGAAAAGACATTGACATCTGTTTTCCTGACTCTTGTTTTATTGACCTTCCCTTATTTTGTCTCCCTAACACCTTTAGGTTCACAGGCTTTTGAAAAATTGTCATGCAGTTTTTATTAAAAATTTAAAAAATATTTTTACCTATATACCTGATTCTAACCTGTGCCAGTGTGTGGTCTGTCATGAAGAGAGCTCTGCTCATGCTCTCTGCAGTGTGAGGACGCGGGCTGGCCCACTGTATATTTCCATCAGCTCTTTCTCCACTTCTCACTTGTTTGTGTTGCTTCCTGCCCGTTCCGTCCCAGAACAGGTTGTCTCTTTTCTTATGCCTCTCCTCATTATCCTGAAACATTGCCTGTCCTGAAACATTGTGAATTGTTACAGTTCCCAAGATTGAGCTTAACTGTCACTTTCGATCTTGATTATGTCTTGTTTTCTTGGTACCCTTACTCGTTTCTGGTACACATCATGTTATATGAAGTAGTTGATAATTTCTATCCTGTATCCCCTGTAATTCTTCAAGGTAAGAAGTCTTTCCACTCTTGTTTGAACCCTAATCTGCTTTCTGGAATGTGTTAGTTTTAAAAATAAAGAAAGGGCGATGGCAGTTTTTACACACACACACACACACACACACACACACACACACAAATTAGTACCATCCTAAGTGATTTTACTTTGCAGTTTGATATTTGGATGATACAAAGAGCCAGGAAAATACGGTTGTACATATCTTTGAGAAAATTTCTTATGTAAGTGATTGTTTATGTGAGGTAAAATATGTACCATATTTCCTTAGCAGGTGTTCTTTTATTACATAATTTAAGCCCCCTTTAGGATACTGTCTGTGATTTGTATAGTAGAATTTCTGGGGCCATTTCTTCCTCCCAATAACCTTTATTTTCCTTCTGGCTGGTTAGATGTAATTTGGGAATGTACCTAATTTGTTTGGTTTCTATTTGTCTTTTTAAAGAGATTCTGAGCATAGATTCTACCAATGAGGATAAAGCCTCTGAAATTGTCTGCTATGAGTAGCTATAGTCAGCCTTTTTATATTTATATGCATTGTATGTTTTAGCCAAGCTAGTCTTTATGGGAAGCGCAGAAGTCAGAAAGAGGAAGATGAGCAAGAAGATCTTACCAAGGACATGGAAGACCCAACACCGGTACCCAACATAGAGGAAGTGGTGCTTCCAAAAAATGGTTTGTATTCTTTTGCCTAGACTATGAGAGTATTAGATGTGATTTAATCACTGTGTAGCAGTGCCATGGGATGAATCATTTCTTGCTCTGTGCCCCCAGTTCCCAACTTTCAAGGTGCAAATGTTTCTTCCCTTTCCCAATCTTTTGGTGTACTTCTGCTACTTAAACTGAGAAAAACACCGTGACCAAAAAGTTCTCTAATGGGGCGCCTAGCTGGATCATTTGGTCAAGCAGGTGACTCTTGATCTCACGGTTGTGATTTTTTTTTTTTTAAAGATTTTATTTATTTATTTGATCACGGTTGTGATTTAAGCCCCACAGGGGCATAGAGCCTACTCAAAAAAAAAAAAAGAAAGAAAAAAAATTCTCTAAATTGAGCAATGCTTTGAAATAAATGGTTTTTAAATTCCATTAGAATCAATATATAGAGGAGAAGGTGGCGTATTATCTATGATATTTTAACCTATTTAAATAAGTTATTGGGAGAATGTTAGACCCTTTTAACTATATTTGTGGATTTGTCTATTTTTTTCCTTGATTCCTGTGAATATTTTTTCTTTTAAGTATTTTTATTCATGTACTTTGAAGCTCTGCTATTTAAGGGCATATACACTTAGGATCATCATGTCCTCCTGATGAATTGACTCTTAATGTCGTGTTTGTCTACGTGCCATAGTAGTACTTGTCTTGAAGGCCAGGTTCTCTGATGATAATAAAGCCTCATCACACCACACCCTTTTATTTCTACACTTTTTAAAATTAGTCTCCACTGTACTTGATTTCAGCAGAGCAGTTTGTAAATTACACAAGCTTTGTTCTTACATGTTAGATTTCTGACTTACATCTCTCTTGCATCCTGTTACTTTCAGTTTGATTATGTAAAGCATGTTGATTTTATTTTTTTATTTTTATTTTTTAAAGATTATTTATTTACTTACTTGTCAGAGAGACAGTGAGAGAGGGAACACAAGCAGGGGGAGTGAGAGAGGGAGAAGCAGGCCTCCCGTGGAGCAGGGAGCCTGATGCAGGGCTTGATCCCAGAACCCTGGGATCAGGACCTGAGCCGAAGGCAGACGCTTAATGACTGAGCCACCCAGGCGCCCCAAGCATGTCGATTTTAAACAGCATATTGTTGAGCTTTGCCCGCCTCCCCAATACACATTTTTTGTTTTTAATTGCAGTATGTGGTCCACTGAAATGTTATAGAATTATTGATGTCATTGGGCTTAAGTCTGCCATTATGATAATTTTTTTCTATTTGTCCTTCTCTTACCTCCTCCCTTCTTTTGCTTTAATCCACTACTTTCAATGTTCTGTTCTGGCTTCTGTGCTTGCTTTTCTTCTTCTTCTTCTTCTTCTTCTTTTTTTTTAAGATTTTATTTATTTATTTGAGAGAGAGCAAGAGTGCATGAGTGGGGGTGGGAAGTCCAGAGGGAGAAGGAGAAGCAGGCTCTCTGCTGAGCAGGGAGCCCGATGGAGGGCTCGATTTCAGGACCCAGGATCATGACCTGAGCTGAAGGCAGATGCTTAACCGACTGAGCCACCCAGGTGCCCCTGCTTTTCTTTTATTTTAGAACTTCTATGACTTCCTTTTTTATATAGCATAGTTCTAATTGAGATATTCTTCACATAGCATAAAATTCACCAGTTAAAGTGTATTTTAATCACTCCATTGGTTTTTTTAGTGTATTCATTATGTTGTACAATCACCACCTCTTAATTCTAGAACATTTCCGTCCCCCTGAAAACAAACCCTATACTTACTGGGGTTTAGTATAGATTATCTCCTTTCTCCCATATCCTGGCAACCACTATTCTGTTTTCTGTTATATAGATTTTCATATTCTCTATTTGATTTTTACCGGTTTTTTCCTCAGTGGTTGCTGTAGGGATTACAATATGCATCTTTCAGTTTTTTTTTTTTTTTTAAAGATTTATTTATTTATTTTAGAAAGAGTGAGTGCAAGCGGGACAGAGGGAAAATGAGAGAATCTCCAGCAGACTCCATGATAACCATGGAGCCCCATGGGTGGCTTGATCACAAGAGTCAGATGCTTAGCTGACTGAGCCACACAGGTGCCTCTCGTTTGTTTGCCTTTTTTTTTTTTTTAAGATTTTATTTTTAAGTAATCTCTAACCAGTGTGGGGCTTGAACTTACAACTCCCCAAGATCAAGAATTGCATGCTCTACTGACTGAGCCAGTCATGCACCCCCAAATATTTATTTATTTAAATTGTATTCATTTAAGTATTCTCTATACCCAGTGTAGGACTCGAACTCACAACCGTGAGATCAATAGTTGCATGCTTTTCCCACTGAGCCACCCAGGTGCCCCCCAAATACTTATTTTAAGTAAAAGAGCTACGAAGGTGGTGGTAGTCCTAACAGATAACTAACTGAACTATAAAAGCTATAATAATGGATATAGTATGATTTGGACACAGGAATGTCGCCGAATCCATCAGTAGAGTAGAATGTTTGATTCAACTGTAGATCCATGTTTGTTTATCAATTTAATTTATTGTGAATTTGGCAGGGCGAATTTGTGGGAAAAGACCAAACTGTTCCATAAATACTTGTGGTAAAAATTTAGTACTGTTCTTTGTGTCAGAAATAAGAACTTAAGCTTCAGATGGATTAAAGTGCCAAATTAAAATGTAAAAGTAACCTTCCAAATATTAATGTACTTTAAGCAAGTGTTAGCCTTGGGGGAAAATATTCATTAGCCATTTAACAAAGAATTAGAACTCTAAATTTGTATAAAGATTCTTACACCCTATAGAGTGAGGGGCAAAGTATTTTGTACTGGTAATTTTATCAAATTTCGGGGCCAATAAATGTGCAAAAAGATGCTCAACCTCATTTAACCAACGATATGTAAATTATTAAAGGAAGATTTTTCATACATTAGATTTTCCAAACTTAGAAAATAGATGATTCCCAAAGTACAGATGTTTTGAGGAAATGGGTACTCTCAAATGCTATTGGTGGAAGTGTAAATTGATGAAGGCACTTAACACAATTTGGCTATATCTGTTGTTTTAAAATGTGTATATCCAGTAGCAGTTTTAATTTCAGAGCTCTCATTTTAAGTAATTATATGCATGCTTAAAGGTGAATATAAGAATGTGGATTACTTTGCTGTAAAAAATTGCAAATAAACTAAGTCTCCATTAATATAGGACTAGTTACCTTATGACCCACCCATGGACATAGTGGATTTATTGAAAATGAAAGAGATAAAATTTAACTAAAAATACATAACATGGAAAGGTCATACAGGCACACTCTTGAATGAGAAAAGAGAAAAGTAGAGTGGTAAGGAAGAGCACAGTATGGGTAACATTTCTATTTTTGAAGTCTACATAGATATGTAAAAGGTATTAGTTCTCCTTCAGCTTATCTAAGTGAATGCCACAAAAATGGGAATCAACAAATGCACAGAAAATGTAATAAAAAATACTTTTGGGGAAGGGATTGAAAGGTTCTTTTCAGGTTTTGCCCTATATATTTTTGTATTGTGTACTTTTGTCATGAAAAAATATTGGTACTTGGGAAATTACAAAATGCAGTCTGTTACAGTAAGTGTTAATCTTTCTCTGTTGGGCTTGGAGTTTTTCATGATGGTGAACTCTGGATGACAGTGGATTTACATTGAGATTCATGTAGTTTTCAATCGTCTTTTATTCTGTTCTCTTTTAAAAAAGTAGAACTTTTCCCCTAAAACATGATTTTTTTTTTTCTTTCTAGTGAACCCAAAGAAAGACAGTGAAAACACACCTGTTAAAGGAGGAACTGTCGCAGATCTAGGTAAAACCAAAGCAGTCTATAGACTTCTGTGTTGTTTTCTCTCTCAAAGATTTAGTTCCTCTGATAATACTTTCTTCCCCAAGAGATGTCACTTCCAGTTGCTACCTTTTTGGTCCAGCACAGACGTTGACCATGGCCCCCTTAGCACCACTGTCATTTTGTTTGCTGCCATATCAGGAAATTTAATTTCCTGTGATCCATTTTTTCCATTCTTACCAATTTGATTTTGCATCTTCAGAACAAAAGTCTGTTGACTCTTAAATGATTTATTTTCTCAAGTATTTCTTCTAGCTTTCTAAATAGTGTAAAATGAGAATCACATCATCTGCTCATAGTATTTACAAGTTACAGAGTACATTTTCACAAGTAAGGCATAATCCTTAGATGTGCTGTCGGGTAGACAAGAGGAGTGTAGTCACTTTCTTCAGTTTAAAAAATAGAGGTAGTTTTAAACATCTTTGTTCTTGAGTGTTATATATGGATCTCGGTTTCTTTCTTCACTTGTAAAAATCAAAGGAGGGATGCCTGGGTGACTGAGTGAGTTAAGCGTCTGCCTTCAGCTTTAGGTCATGATCCCGGGGTCATGGGATTGAGCCCCATGTTGGGCTCCCTGCTCAGCGGGGAGTCTGTTACTCTCTCTCCCTCTACCCCTTGCTCTTGCTCTCTCTCTGCTCAAATCTTTTTTAAAAAAATCAAAGGAGAACCTACTGTTTTCAGTATATACTACATTTTTGACGTTCGGGAATTTTACACCTGGAAGGGGTATTCGAGATTTCCTTATGTGGAAAATGAGATGGCAATTTCTCTCTCTCTTCAGTAGGTGAATTCTGTATTTCAGACAAATTGCAGAGATTCTTTTTTTCCCCCAGAGATCCTTTTTTTTCCCTTAAAGATATATTTATTTTAGAGAGAGCGAGAGTGCAAGTGCATGAGCTGAGGGAGGGGCAGAGGGGGAGAGAATCCTCAAGCAGACTCCCTGCTGAGTGTGGAGCCTCACTCAGGGCTGGATCCCAGGACCCATGAGATCATAACCTGAGCCAAAATCAAGAGTCAGCCACTTACCCGACTGAGCCATCCAGGCGCCCCTTTTTCAGAGATTCTTGATGACAGCTATGAGTAGGTAGTTAGGAGAGTTTTTTTTTTTTTTTTTAAAGATTTTATTTATTTGAGACAGAGAGAATGAGAGAGAGAGAGAGCACTTGAGAGGGGGGAGGGTCAGAGGGAGAGGCAGACTCCCCGCCGAGCAGGGAGCCTGATGCGGGACTCGATCCAGGGACTCCAGGATCGTGACCTGAGCCGAAGGCAGTCGCTTAACCAACTGAGCCACCCAGGCGCCCCTAGTAGAGTTTTTTTTTACTTCATTTCACTACACCCTCCCTTTTCTGGCTTAAAGCCTGCTATTTAACATTAGTGGATGACTCCATTTTTGATTATGTCAAAAGCAGAAATAGAAAATTGTCTTGACAGTTTATGTAAAGGTGGTGTTAGGTCAACAAACGAAAAAGAAATGCTGTCAAAACATTCCTCTCAGTTATCTTTAACATTATTAATAGAATATTAATAACAATAACTTCCATTTTCTGTAAGTTTTTATATTTTCTATTCCACAACTGGTACCACTGAATCAAAGGCCAGGAAAACAAAACGAGGTATATGTAGTCTTTTATATTTTCAGTAATGTAGCAGGGTAAGTGTTAAGACTTGATTATCTTCACTGAGACACTTTGTTAAACAGAATGATAGGGTGTATATTAAGTATATATCCTGAAAGGAATCAATCTAGTTTTAAGGGAGTGGGCAGTTGTCCTTTTAGAGGTGGAGGTAAGTATTAGAGTGTTTATGTAATAGACTTTATCAGAGGAGTCAAACTGAAGCCATTTTTAAGAAACAGATAAAGGTGTCAGTTGGATTAAGATTTTTAGTGCTGGGTATAAGAGATCTTCCCTTTGTGTTTGTGAATGGTTTGAGGTCTAAATAGTAAGGGTATTGTGGCCGAAGGTGCTGCTCATCACAGCTGGAGAGCTAGAGTCAAATGGAATTTGAAACTGTTGTCCTGGCCTCTCATCCAGGGACCAATGGGCTTTCCATGTATTATTTAATCATCTGGCTTCCTGCATTAGGTATAACCTGAACCATGCCAGGGGTAACTGATCCATCAACTGGGACTTCCTGTTCACAGAGTTGTTTATTGTTTTAACTGGTCCATATTATGCCTTATATGTCACCTAGCTACATATACCGAGTCCTTCCTTCCTTTCTGTCTTGAGATCTCTGAAAGGGCAAGATCCAGGGGCTGAGGTGAAAGTGTGATTGCCCACATCTGGAAGGAGGAAGAGAACATTTATTACTACTGTTTAGGAATCAGTAAGCAGGATATCTCTCCCTCCTACTTTAGTATTATCAGAAGTCTGTTTCCATCGGGTACTGACTACGTCAGGGACAGAAATCTGTCAAACTAAATTTAAATGGTATATATTTTGACCAGAGAGAGATCATTAGGTTGTGTTCCCACCATCTAGTGAGAAATTGTTTATCGTGTGGTTTATCAAGATCCAAAGGACAAAAAGTTCATTTTTGACAACCTTATTTAGATCCCTTCGTCACTTCCTAGAATAAAAGTAGTCGCTGTGCAGAGCTGGATGACCATAATTTATTTACCACACAGTGAATCCCATATTCATGCTAGCAGGTGTTTGTCTAACTTAGAAATCAAGCAACAGTGTCCATCTCTGTTTTGCATGAGTACCTGCCAGGTACTCATTCTACCTTTGTTTGCATTTCACTGCAAAACCATGTTAGCCCTGTGTCATTGCTGAGGAGATGGAGGCTGGAGGACTTCAGTAGTGTTTCCAAGCAAATAGCTATTAAGCGACGGAGCAGTGACTCAGGTCTGGGTCTGTCTAACTTTTGTGCCAATGCTTTGTGTCAGTGCACTCTTCTCTTGTGCTGTGCTCATTTCTCCCAGCCTTTATTCATGCTCAGAGTGGCCTTGGAGATCTGTGACGGCGGCAGGTCCACCCCCACCTGTGGCCCTTTGACCAGGCTGGTTCCCTCTTTATTTGGAAGGGTCCACCCACCCAGCGCCTCTCTAAAATATATTGATTTATTTTCCTCTGATACCATCTAATACCTGTTCGTGTGTTTTCTCTTCTGTCTCCTGCCACTCCTAACTGGAATGTAAACTCCGTGAAGATGGGACCTTTTCTTGTTCTTTATTGTGTCCTTGGCACTGGGACCATGGCCGGCATGTAGTAGAGGCACTGTATGAAATACAGTTGAAAGTTTGAGTACCACCTGTTTGTCTACTACTGATCTTTGTATATTCTCTAAAATAGAGGTTGGCGGACTTAACCTGGAAAGGGCCAGGTAGTAAATATTTTAGACATTGTGGGCCATATGGTCTCTGTCTCAGTTAATCAACTTTGCCATTGTAATGCAAACGCAGCCTTCATTCATATATAAACAATTGTCCACACAGGCACTTTTCGCTGTGGAAGTCAGCTGCCTGGTTTAAGTTATACTTGGGTTTACTCCTTTTCTTTTGCAAGGCCAGCATTTATGTCCTGGAGTCCTCTATCCTCAGAATATATTAACAGCCTTACCAGGACTTCATAGTGATTGATGTTCACTTCTTTTCTTTTCTCCTCATTTCCTTCACTCATGTCCTCTGAGATCTAAAATGTCATTACTTTGTTTCATCAAATCTCAGGAGTAAGAGCCCCAATCAAGTCCTTTACCTGTTATTAGCAAGATCATCACTAAGATAGTAGCCCAAGCAGTAATTAATTATAAATTCCCTGTTGTTGGAAATTTTTAATTATTAATGCTTTGAAGTTCTACTCACCTTTGTGCTTCTGTGTATAATTTCAATTTACTGAATTACTAGAGGTGGATTTGCTTTCGTAATGCTTTATTTCTTTCCTTTTCTCTGCGTGTAACAATTTAAGTTTTTAAAATTACCTGGAAGTTTTCAAGTAATCCAAAGAGTGTTTACTTGATTTTTAAATAAATCATATATTTTGATTTTACAGATGAGCAGGATGAAGAAACAGTCACAACAGGAGGAAAGGTAACAATTTAGTTAGGCCTGGTGCACAAGTAGCTGTCTGAGGGGTCCTGTGTATGGAACAGTAGGAACACGGGTTAGAAGTGTCCTTAGAAATGTTTAATTTTGAGGCCATTCTGATTTTTTTTTTAACACACCCCTGAAATAATTTGTCTTTCTTGACTCTGAAAATTTTATTGAGAGGAAATTTCTATCTCCTCATGAAGTGTTCCTCTTACGCTGTAATTTCTGGTTCTGTCATCCCCTGGTTGCAAGGTAGTAATCAGAGCTGACTGCAGTGTTCCAAGTGTCCTCTGACAGGACCGGTAAGCAGGGACCATGTCGATTGCCTTGATTTTCTCACTTCTATTTCTGTGGGTACAACTCCAGCCCACAGCCTTTGAGCATACTCTTAACCTTTTTTGAGCCCTCACAGCACCTTCCTGTTTCATCAGTCCTGTGGTAGAGATATAGCAATAATGATGTTGTTGAAAGGTGTTGGATTTAAGGCAGGATTTTACTTTCCTTTTTAGTAAATGGCCCATTGTTCATTCAAACTGTCATATTTGTGTTATTAGTTAGGTGTAACTAATCCCTACTCCTTGAAATAACAATCCCCTTGAAATAACTCCCTTACTTTGCTGAAAATGGATAGTTCTTTTTCATTGAGTTAGAGAAATCCCCCAAATTGACATTTACTGTATTTTTTTTATACATTCAAGGAATGAACCTACTTATGATAGGATTTCCCTGAAAATGTTCAAGAAACTCATCTACATAAGGCTCTTTAACTGAATTGTTCTTATGATTCCTTTTTTTATAAGATTTTATTTTATCTTTTAAAGCTTTGGGGTTTTTTTTAGAGCATGCGTGACCGTGCATGCGCAAGTGGGGGGGAGGGGCAGTGGGAGAGAATCTTCAAGCTGACTCCCCACTAAGCGCAGAGTCCAGTGTGGGGCTTCATCTCAGGACTCATGAGATCATGACCTGAACTGAAACCAAGAGTCGGACACTTAACTGACTGAGCCACCCGGGCGCCCTAAAGATTTTATTTATTTATTTATTTATTTTTTAAAAAAGATTTATTTATTTATTTGAGAGAGCGAGAATGAGAGAGAGTACATGAGAGGGGGGAGGGTCAGAGGGAGAAGCAGGCTCCTCGCTGAGCAGGGAGCCCAATGCGGGACTCGATCCCGGGACTCCAGGATCATGACCTGAGCCGAAGGCAGTCGCCCAACCAACTGAGCCACCCAGGCGCCCCAAAGATTTTATTTTTAAGTAAGCTCTACACCCAGTGTGGGGCTCGAACTCAAAATCCCAAGATCAAGAGTCATACGCTCCACTGACTGAGCCAGCCAGGCGCCCCTATGATTTTTTTCTTTAAAATTAGACTACTTAGAGAGCTACTTAGGAACCATTAACAGATGTTATATTTGTAAAAAGATGTCATCATTTAGTGTAAATACTATTGTGTGGTAGTGAAAGAGACCGAAATAAAAAGCCAGACAGTCGACATGTAGATTTTTTTTTTTTTTTTTTATGCCAGTGGCTGGGGGTATCTTGAAACTAAGGCCAAGTCTGTTGTAAAATTGAACCCAAAACTGGTTAGAAGTAGTTACTCTTAACAGCTGGTCCCATAATGTCATCCCATGCGTTTCCCCTCATTCTGATAATTAAATCATAGACTATTGGCTTTTTTTAATTGCAGTGCCAGTCTCTCCCTGGTTTTCCTGAATAAAGGAAATTTTTTGTGTTATAATTGAGTCTGTGAAATCTACATCTCAAAAACTCATTAACCATGAGCATATTTTTTTACTAGCTCCCCTGATTTGGGAAATAACATTTCTTACCTTTGTCATCAAAATTGTTTCAGCATCATTTAATTAACAACCAGAGTTTCCATGGGGCTTTCATACATTACATTTTTTTCTATATTCATTGATCTTAAGGAAATTATTGTCTTAAGTTTCTAGGCAGTAACAGTAGATCCTCACTTCAAATACTGTAGCACAGGACATTTATGATGAATTAACTTAAAAGGTAGAAATTAAACTATGGAGCCAGTATGAAAGAGTACGATTCAAAATTTGACTGGTTCTTAATAGAAAAAAATTTCATAAGAATAAAGACAGTAAAACACCACAGATGAAAGCTTGATAGATATAATGGTCTAATAGAAAATGGGAAAACATGTGAATGTCAAAAAACTTTCTTCCTGTGGTATTCTTGATAAAAATGTTTGATCAGAAGTTAATTATGAAGAATCAGTAAGATAAATAGAGATTGTTAGATATTGCATAAGTAATTTGGCCTGGAATTTTGAAACATTTGAATGTCATAAAGTACCCCCCTCAAAGGGAGGCAGGGATTAAAGGAAGCTAAAGAGATGTGAGTATCATATAATGTGGATTCCTTGATCAGGTTCTGGTTTGGGGAGAAAAATGTATAAAGGGCATTTCTGGGTTAATTGGAAACATTTGAAAGTAAACTGTGTATTACATGATACTTTTATTTAAGAGTAATTATTATTATTCTTTACTGGTAGCATAAGAAATGTTCTTGGGTTTTGACCCAAAGCAATGATTTTGAAATTACTGTTTTAGCCAGGCAAGGTTTTTAGGTGGAATCATTTGTAAAACCTCCATAAATCTGATAAAAATCAGAGCTTATAGTAGTGAAAGTGATTGAGAGTCTAGGCCCTCAAACTGGGTTTTCTGGAGTTATACCCTGTTTACAACTTACCGGCTCTGTGCATCATTTTCTCATCCATAAAAGAGGTGATAATACCTGCTGTTTATTGTGAGGAATGAATGAGATAAGGTGCATACGGCCACTAGCAGATACTTACTGATCAATATTTGGGGTAGGGGAAGGCGTGTCACTATGCCTCATTAGTGTCCTTTAGTCACCTTCTTATAAATAACTTGAGAACTAGTAATTTAGATTTGTGACCCTAGGATTAGATAAAACTGGCCAAGTAAGAAGCAAGCTGTTGTGGGAAAAGTTCTGGGCCTTCTCTGAGTTGATTCCCTCATCTGTAAAAGGGAGGAATCTGCTATGTCATCTGGACATCTTATGAAGGTACTTTAAAAACTGAAAAGGCTGTTTTTATTTGAAATTTGTTTTTCCGAGCCTTGAAATTGGATCAGATAGCTTCATTTTGTGCCCTAATATGAGAAGTTTGAAAGCTGTTATTTATGTCTCTGCAGTTCTCTGTTTCTCTAAACTCTGGCTTCTTTTCTATAGGAAGATGAAGATCCTAGCAAAGGTGATCAGAGTCGCTCACTTGACCCTGGAGAAGATAATGTGACAGAGCAGACCAATCACATTATTATTCCTAGTTATGCATCATGGTTTGATTATAACTGGTGAGTGGGCCATGTACACCTGTGAGTACAGTACTTAGGTGTGGAAGAACTTCCTGCCCAAATCCCTTTGTCGCTAATCACTGTCAGATTGGATGAAGGGAGATGGAAAGTGATTTTATTTTCACTTTGGAATGTGTTCTTCAGAGCAATTTAGGGATTGCAGCTAAATTGTGTTGTACCTAGGGATTGTAAAATTTTGTCAGCTTAGACTTAACTCATTTAGAATCAGTTACAATTCAGATGGGCAAATAATTGAATATTTAATAATTTTGAAACATTATAATATGATTTTAAAATATTAGGGGTGCCTGGCTGGCTCAGTTGGTGGAGCATGAGACTCTTGATCACGGGGTTGTAAGTTCGAGCCTCACACTGGATGTAGGGATAACTGAAAAATTAAAAAAAAAAATTTTTTTTTTTTTAAAGATTTTATTTATTTATTTGATAGAGAGACACAGCGAGAGAGGGAACACAAGCAGGGGGAGCGGGAGACGGAGAAGCAGTCTTCCCGCTGAGCAGGGAGCCCCATGCAGGGCTCGACCCCAGGATCCTGGGATCATGACCTGAGCTGAAGGCAGACGCTTAACGACTGAGCCACCCAGGCGCCCCTCCCGCAAAAAGAATCTTAAAAAAAACCACATTAGGGGGCTCCTGGGTGGCTCAGTCGTTAAGCGTCTGCCTTCGGCTCTGGTCGTGGTCCCAGGGGCCTGAAATGGAGCCCCTCAGTGGGCTCCCTGCTCAGCGGAGAGCTTGCTTCTCCCTCTCCCTCTCCCCCTGCTTTGTGTTCCCTCTCTCGCTGTGTCTCTGTCAAATAAATAAATAAAATCTTAAAAAAAAAAACACTGAAGAAGTAAATTTTATTTTCTTTTATTATTTTTATTTATTTATTTTTTAAAGATTTTATTTATTTATTTGACAGACACAGCGAGAGAGGGAACATAAGCAAGCAGGGGGAGTGGGAGAGGGAGAAGCAGGCTCTCGTGGAGCAAGGAGCCCAGTGTGGGGCTCGATCCCAGGACCCTGGGATCACGACCTGAGCCTAAGGCAGACAACGACTGAGCCACCCAAGGCACCCAAAAAAAGTAAATTTTAAAAAGAACTATTCTCACTACCTAGTAATGGCTTCATTTTAATAGGAATTTTTTTTTAAGTGAGTTCTACACGCAGTATGGGGCTTGAACTCATGACCCTGAGATCAAGGGTCACATGCTTTACTGACTGAGCCAGCCAGGTGCCCCAGTAGGAAATATTTTTAACATTAAGAGGCTTTTTACATATAAAAAGTTCAAGAATGAGGTGCCTGGGTGGCTTGGTCGGTTAAGCGATCCCCGGGAGTCCTGGGATCAAGCCCTGCAATCAGGCTCCCTGCAGAGGAGGGAGCCTTTTCTCTCTCTAGCTCTTTCTCAAATAAATAAAAAAATAAATCTTTACCAAAAAAAAAAAAAAAAAGTTCAGGAAAACACCTTCCTCAGCATCTTTTTTTTTTTTTTTTTTAAAGATTTTATTTATTTATTTGACAGAGAGAGAGCGAGAGCAGGAACACAAGCAGGGGGAGTGGGAGAGGGAGAAGCAGGCCTCCCGCTGAGCAGGGAGCCCGATGTGGGACTTGATCCCAGGACCCTGGGATCATGACCTGAGCCGAAGGCAGACGCTTAACGACTGAGCCACCCAGGCGCCCTTCCTCAGCATCTTCCCTGTCATTTACCACAACCGTTTGGCATCATTGGAGCGCCGTCCTAGATATATTATTTGTTGAGTACTTACAAAGTGTGATTATTTCATATCAAGCTGATTTTTATTTTTAAACATATGTACCAGAACTTACCCCTCCAAATAGTTAGCTTCTTTAAGGTACTTTCATTGGAAAGTTGTACACTTAACTCTAGTGATGTTGCCCTTACTTGGAATCCTGTGGTCTTATTTGGATCTATTGCTTGCTCTCAATTGTTACACATTATCATTCTTTAAAGATAAATGTGATTTTATGTATGTGTGTCTTTATACATATATGCATCTTTATACGTGTATATATATAAAGAATATATATATATATTCTTTAGAAGCCAATTTAAAAGAATAGGGTGGATGATTCACTTGGAACTATACCTAATTTTTTTCTAAAACCCACAAAGTATGACAGTAATACTGAGACTTTTCTGCATGCCTTTAAGATGAACTCTGAATGCTGTTCCTAAATGTTTTGAATAAATAGAACCTGGGACAGAATAAGTATATAGCTCTTCTTTGAAGGTCAGTCTTCATTACATTGATGATGTATTTTTATTTTTATTTTTTTAATTTTTTAATTTTTTTAAAGATTTTATTTATTTATTTGACAGAGACACATCGAGAGAGGGAACACAAGCAGGGGGAGTGGGAGAGGGAGAAGCAGGCTTCCCGTGGAGCAGGGAGCCTGATGTGGGGCTCGATCCCAGGACCCTGGGATCATGACCTGAGTGGAAGGCAGACGCTTAACGACTGAGCCACCCAGGCGCCCCAACATTGATGATGTATTTTTAAATTTGGAAGTGTCTCAGTCTCACTGTTGGTAATTGTGATTACATGTTCGAGTTCAGAATGGTTTAAAAGGACACACCAGAGAAACTAGCGTTCTTTTCCTCTAAAATTAAAATAAGTAGTCATAACAGTATATAACTTGGTAGGTTTTTATAGGTTGCAGAAACACTCATTTGCATCATGACCATTGCATGTCACATAGCTTGCTCTTGCTCTTACGGACAGTGGAGGTGTAAGTCACATCCCTATTTTATAGATAAAGACTAGTACTGTGTCAGTGGAAGTGTTCCACTGTTGCAGTGGACAACTGGAAGAACTCAAGTTTTCTGATTCTGACCACCCCACTTCCAGACTCATTCTCAGAACCTAAGGAATCAGCTGCCAGCAATTCAGAAAAGAAAGTGCTTGGGGTTAAACATTCATGTGTGTTTTGTTCTTGGTGAATACAGAAATTGTGTTCTTTGTGGGCTTCCTAACCTTTAACAATAAAACAATGAGAGGTATATGTGAACTATATAATTAATTGCTTACAGCTATTTTTATAGTAAAACTTGGAAAGTCATTACATGTAACTATATAGCGTTAATTCATCTTAGAAATTATCTTCCTAGAAGTTTTCAGGTAATTCATTATATTTATTGTATTTGGCAGTACAGATCCTGTTCAAACAATTTAAATGTTCCCAAATGATGTAAGAGTGAATGCTTTTTTTTTTTTTAAGTAAACTCTGTGCCCAACGGCGGGGGGGCGGGACTCGAACTCAGGACCCCGAGATCAAGAGTCACATGCTCTGCTGACTAAGCCAGCCAGACGATGCCTATAGTTACATTCACAGATTATTGATTTGCTCTTCCCTGCATAACGAGTACATGTTGCATATGTGGAAAGCCACTGAGAAACTAGAAAGTGTCATCAGTAAAAACATTGATTAGTATTAGTGTCAAAACCTTTGTACTAGATACACAGTTGGGTCATTTGTATAGTGCATTAGGCCTGAGTTTTATCTGGTCTCTATAGTGCTTATCACCTGTTAAGATTTTATAAAACTGGGCGCCTGGGTGGCTCAGTTGGTTAAGCGACTGCCTTCGGCTCAGGTCATGATCCTGGAGTCCCTGGATCGAGTCCCGCATCGGGCTCCCTGCTCGGCAGGGAGTCTGCTTCTCCCTCTGACCCTCCCCCCTCTCATGTACTCGCTCTCTCTCATTCTCTCTCTCTCAAATAAATAAATAAAATCTTTAAAAAAAAAA
>NC_138369.1:14030856-14159818 GCF_054177405.1 Leptonychotes weddellii
ATGCGGAATTCTTAATCTCAGGAAACAAACTGAGGGTTGCTGGAGTGGTGGGGGGTGGGAGGGATGGGGTGGCTGGGTGATGGACATTGGGGAGGGTATGTGCTATGGTGAGCGCTGTGAATTGTGTAAGACTGTTGAATCATAGACCTGTACCTCTGAAACAATACAGTATATGTTAAAAAAAAAAAAAGATAGCAGGAGGAGAAGAATGAAGGGGGGGAATCGGAGGGGGAGACGAACCATGAGAGACTATGGACTCTGAGAAACAAACTGGGGGTTCTGGTGGGGAGGGGGGTGGGGGGATGGGTTAGCCTGGTGAAGGGTATTAAAGAGGGCACGTTCTGCATGGAGCACTGGGTGTCCTATGCAAACAATGAATCATGGAACACTACATCAAAAACTAATGATGTAATATATGGTGATTAACATAACATAATAAAAAAAAGTAAAAAAAAAATTACCAGTGCCTATATCTCAATATTGAATATTAGTTCTATAATCTTTTTAAAGGCAGTAGATTACTGAAATTAAAAAAATTCAGTTCAGCACAAAGTTTCTGAGGTCTGGACAAAAGGCTACATTGATGTTAAGAGCCCGAGAAACTGATGATTGTAAATTCCATTGTCTTGGTTGGTCGTTCACTTCATCAGTTTGTTGCCATGCCAGCTGCTGTGATGTCTGTTCATTTCCATACAAAGGAGCTCTTTGTATTTTGTGGCTCATCATCTACTTGTGATGTGTTATGTGAAGAACATAATAAAATAGATAGCTTTCAATGTGTTGATAGAAGTTTTTGAGTTTGGGTATGGGAATAGAAAAACTACAATTAAGTCTTTTTTTTTTTTTTTTAAGATTTTATTTATTTGACAGAGAGAGACACAGCGAGAGAGGGAACACAAGCAGGGGGAGTGGGAGAGGGAGAAGCAGGCTTCCCGCCTAGCAGGGTGCCCAATACGGGGCTCGATCCCAGGACTCTGGGATCATGACCTGAGCCGAAGGCAGACACCTAACGACTGAGCCACCCAGGTGCCCCTACAATTAAGTCTTAAGGGTGAGAGAGGGAAAACTTTCTTTATGCTTTTAATGCATAGGAACTTGTGCAAGCCAATTAATTTTTGAAAATAATGTTCAGGGGGCGCCTGGGTGGCTCAGTCATTAAGCGTCTGCCTTCGACTCAGGTCATGATCTCAGGGTCCTGGGATCGAGCTCCGCGTCGGGCTCCCTGCTCAGCGGGAAGCCTGCCTATCCTTCTCCCTGCCTCCCCAGCTTATGTTCCCTCTCTCTGTCAAATAAATAAAATCTTAAAAAAGAAAAGAATGTTGAGTTTTTGGATTTCAGTTTTACTTTGAAAATTAAATTTAGCTTAAATTTCAAGATTTCATTTTTCTAAGAGGACTTTTTATTTTTTATTCCCCAGTATTCACGTGATTGAACGGCGTGCTCTTCCTGAGTTTTTCAATGGAAAGAACAAATCCAAGACTCCAGAAATGTGAGTGAAATGTGAAGATGTAATCCTGATACCATTAATTACTTTAGAAAGGGGCCAGTGTCTAGAAAAATTGTTCATTTGAATGTGTTGAGCAGGGGTTTTTAAAAGGATACTTCTGAGATCATTTTTGGTAATGTGTGGAAGTTTGCAAATGTGTTATTCCATTCAGAAAAGGGTGCATATCTCAGCCACATAGAATTCCTTGCTGTAAAGGAAATTGTTCCTTTAAAAAGGTATTGACTTTTTCTTTCATTTGCATCTTGAACCTACAACCTTGAACTATATGCATGTCAGCTCTTACAGCTAAGATTGAGTTTGGTAACAGGCATTCACTAAAATGGATTCAGGTTTCTGCCTGACAGTTCCCGCCTTGTGTGTACATATGTGTTATAGATTATATATATTTACATATAATAACCTAGGAGAAAGTGGAATCTTTATCTTATTTTGATGATGAATGACTAGTAATTGAAAGAATGCCAAATATGAAGACATAGCTGCCTATAAATTGATCTTAATTACATAAAGCATTGTTGTGCTTTTGCCTTGGAAATACAAAAACTTGGAAGAATCTTGTCAGGAAGAATTTTTGCCTTTGCCTGGTGACCCTTAAATATACATTTCTGGAAACCCTTTCCCCTAAAATAAATCCACACCTATCATACTATAAATACTTTTCCGTATATTATCTTTATACTATTAATTCATTGTTTGTTATGCTCATGTGGCTTCACAAATAAATGTCTCCTGTTTAAGTTGTTAGAGAAGTATCATTTTCCACATAAAACATGTTAGAATACAGATAATTGAATAATAAATATTTTCTTGTAATAGATTGTCCATGATAGTTTGAGATTTTAAGTTTAGATGTCAGAGATAATTCCAGCCTTTCTTGACAAAGCTGTAAGGTTTCATTTAAAACCACAATCAGAGGGATGCCTGGGTGGCTCAGTCGTTAAGTGTCTGCCTTCGGCTTGGGTCATGGTCCCAGGGTCCTGGGATTGAGCCCCGCACCGGGCTCCCTGCTCAGTGGAGAGTCTGCTTCTCCCTCTCCCGCTCTCCCTACTTGTGTTCCCTCTCTCACTGTGTCTCTCTCTGTCAAATAAATAAATAAAATCTTAAAAAAAATAAAAAAATAAAAACCACAATCAGAGAGTTGGCATAAGAAACCCTTTTAGGTTTTCCATCTAGTTAGACATGGTATATTCTAGCTAACGTGCCGATTGCCAGCATTTGTAAATACTTAACAGTTCTTGGCAGTCGTCTGTTTACAAGCAGTTTAGCATTTTAGTCAGCTTAAATTTAAAAATTTACCTTTAGGGGCACCTGGGTGGCTCAGTTGGTTAAGCGACTGCCTTCGACTCAGGTCATGATCCTGGAGTCCTGGGATCGAGTCCCACATCGGGCTCCCTGCTCTGCAGGGAGTCTGCTTCTCCCTCTGACCCTCCTCCCTCTCACGCTCTCTGTCTCTCATTCTCTCTCTCGCAAATAAATAAAAATCTTAAAAAAAAAAAAAAATTTACCTTTAGGTCTTTGTTTATCCACTTTTGCTTATATAAGACCTTTTTTGAGCAGTGTACCTTTTCTACTCTGATGTAGCTACCCTTACTTAACCTGCCAGATTTCTGTTTTACTTTTGTGGCAAGAACTTTTGCTGGGTCTCTAGTTTCTCAACACTCTTGTTTTAAATATTTTGTTGCAGAAATGCTTGGGTATGTTGTGAAATCTGCTGTGACTCAGAATTTCAGTTTTTCTCTCCTTTTTTAAATCTGTTGTTGTCTTAACTTTGATTTTGGCCTCATGGGTTCTAGTCCTCACCTAGCTGGGTATATAGCCATTGTTGGAGCCAGATCCACATGTGGCTTTAGGAAGAATCTAGAAATGAGATGCAGCATGTGTTAAGAGCATAGATTCCAGAGCAACCACCCCCCGCCCGGCCCCGCACCGTGTTGAATTCTAGCTCCACACTTAACCAGACTTGTGGTCTAGGACACATTCTTTAATCACTCTGTGCTTTAGTTTGCTCACTGATAAATGAGATGATAGTACACCCTACCTTATGGAGAAATTGTGAGGTTTAAATGAATTATGGCTGGATACACAATAATTAGGGAGACAGCCTCTTAAGTAACCAGGTGTTACTTGCAAATTCTGCAGGGAACTAAGGATTTATCCATTCACTCCTGTGATCAGTTTTGTATTTATGTTAGTTCACATTATTACTATTATTATAGTTATTATTATTTTTAATGTAAACTCTGTGCCCAGAGTGGATCTCAAACTCACGTCCCCAAGATCAAGAGTTGCATGCTCTACCAGCTGAGCCAGCCAGGTTCTCTGTGTTACTTCACATTAACTTCATCAGATTTTACTCCATTTTACTTACTGTTGTTAAAGATTAGTAAATAGTTGTTTTGCATATTAGGGGTTCTTATCCTTGGTTACATTCATGACTGTAAATACTCAATACTGGTGTTGGTTGGAATATTAACTTTTTGTTGGATTTGGTTGTGAGGAATATGATTTTTGGCTCTGTGAGTTATTTCTGAAAGGATGTGTGTCCACCTTATGAATTTTGCCACTGCTTTTTAGATACTTGGCATATCGAAATTTTATGATTGACACATATCGCCTAAACCCCCAAGAATATTTAACCAGCACTGCTTGTCGGAGGAACTTGACTGGAGACGTGTGTGCTGTGATGAGGTAAAACGCCTGACTTTTTCTCAGACGCTTCACTTCAGGTGGTTACTGATGCACTGCTGTTCAATGTTTGATTGATTAAACTCAATATTTTCTTTGTTAATAAAATACCTTAGTCACATGTCTTTTATTTAGGGGTTGAATGTATTTAATACCTTGGCGTTTTCTCCTCGTTTTAAGATTTTATAATTGACATCTTTTATTATATAATGAAATCATGAAATGACCAAGGATGGAGAGTGGATAAACTCTGTACACTAGATCTGTCTGAAGAATCAAATCAAATGTGAATCTCCTTCTTTGAATTTGGTCTGTGTGTGAGTTCTTTCACTATGGACTTAAATGAACATTTCTTATTTCTGTGATTGAAATAATTAGGCTTTGTACTAGGGTTTGGGGTGCTGTGCTGTCAACATTGAGTTTATAGAAATTGTCCCTCATACAACAACCAGACTTGTCAATTAACTTTGTGATGGCTCATAGCCTACAGAGAACATTTACTTGTTTTATTGTTCTTATGTTTTAATGAAATGTAATGATGGTTACCAAGGAGATGGGGTACATTCTCTAGATTTTAACTTTCAGAGCTTTATTCTTCCAGGGTTCATGCCTTTTTAGAGCAATGGGGGCTTGTTAATTACCAAGTGGATCCAGAAAGTCGACCCATGGCAATGGGACCTCCTCCTACTCCTCATTTTAATGTATTAGCTGATACCCCCTCTGGGCTTGTGCCTCTACATCTTCGATCACCTCAGGTAACTTATTACACTAATATAATTCTGGCATTAGTAATTATTACACTAATAAACTAATATTAGGTATTATTCCACTATACACTGATTGTGTGAAACTTGTTCCCCTTTCTAACATTTGGAAAGTGGACATCCATACACATATTCTTGAAAAGATTAGTATGTCAACCAGATTTTATATAGCCTTAAGTTAAAATAACATGAGTAAGGTATAAATTGTTCTTCACATGAAATGGGAGAGCACATTAAAGAAAATTTGTTGTCTCTTTTCTCTGGGATTTAAAAAAGGCAGAAAAATGTTGCTTATACAGTATGTTGAAATATTGGAAGTATAGGGTGAAGGTGTGGGTATTTATTTTTTTAAATCTCCTTATGTATCAGTGTTAAACAAAACTTCTCTCTCCTTGACTTTGTAGAGGTGAATACAGCCATTTATCATTTTTCCGACTCCTAGGTCCCTGCTGCTCAGCAGATGTTAAATTTTCCTGAGAAGAACAAGGAAAAACCAATTGATCTGCAGAACTTTGGTCTTCGTACTGACATTTACTCCAAGAAAACCTTAGCAAAGGTAAGGACTTTTTTCTAGGCACAGCTGGGCTGCAATCCAGCATGTCCTCTTATTTCTTCTTCTAAGAAGTGTTATTTTTCATTAGAAGATTTCTTTGTGTAGTGTAAGAATATGCTCATTCTACTTAACCTGTTGGCATTTTATAAAACAACAATCACTTATCTTACCATGTCTTCTGTATGGTTAGAATATAGGTATTTTAAAGTAACTGATTAATATGTTAAAACAAGGAAAAGTGGAGAATTTCAACATAATTGAAATCTATAGAAACAATCAAATGAGTATTGTATAATTGAAAAATATGCCTGAAATTAACTCATTGGATGGTTTTAGCAGCAGGCTAAACACAACAGAAGACAGGATTAGTGAGCTCAGACAGGATAGTAGATATATTAAAACTGAAGCACCAAGAGAAAAAGAAATTGGTTGAGGGTGAGGGAGGGGGACAAAGGGAATGGAGCACAAGGGACATGTGAGCTACTGTAAGAAGAATTCATGTTTATCATTAGAGACCTGTAGGAAGAGAAAGAATGAAGCAAAAGTGATACTTGAAGATGTAATGGCTAAACATTTTTGATTTAAAAAAAAACATACCAACTCATAAGAGTCTGAACAGATCCAAATTTGGATACAGAGGAAACCACATTCAGGCACATTCATGCTTAAACTTACCTTAAAAAAAGCCACATTGTGGGGGGTGAGTGGGGTTGGAGAAGGACACATTAAATTCAAAGGAACAATCATAAAACTGATGCCTGACTTTTCAACAGAAATGACAGAAGCCAGAGTGGATAACATAAAAACATTTTAAAGCGCTGAAAGTGAAGCTATTGTTCTGGAGTTGTGTTTCCAGTAGAAGTACCTTTCAGGAGGGGAAGGGCAATAAGGACATTGAGAAGGTGTGAGGGCATCACCAGCACACAGTGTAGGAAAACCGAGGGAAGGTTTTCAGGATGAAGGACTCTGATCCCTGATGGACGCACGTGACTAGGAAGGAAGCGGTCCAGGGCAAAGGATGAATGTGTGGTTAAGTATAAAGGGATGTGGACTGTTGAAGCAGTGATGATTTTCGGGGGTTTATGGCATGTAGAAATGACCAAAATGGCAGAGAAGAGACAATTAGATGGAGTTAAAGTCCTGGTATCTTTTAGAAATGTGATCAAAATGCTGATTCAGGTTAGACTAATACTTTGGCACAGCGTTTTGGAAGAGGCCTGGATCTGTGCAGGAGAAGGAGGATGAATGCCAGAAGAGGTCAACACCTGAGTCCGTGAGGAGAGGTTTTTTCCTCATTTGTAGTTGTATGAGAGGGTAGTAGGCTATTCAAACTAAGAATGATAGGTTTTCAACATGAGAATGTTAAAGAGCAAGCAGGGCTAAAGGCACAGGAGAGGAAACTGGAAGTACACTGTGTTACAGTTCCTCTACTAGATAGGATGTGTAACGTAGTATTTGAAGATGCACCATGGCAAGTTAGACGGGAGTATTGTGAATCATAGAGTATTTAAAGACCTGCAACTAAAAAGTTAATGATGGAGATAAAAACAATAAGACTCCAAAAAAGACTCAATAAGAGAGAAGGAGTGAGAAAGGCAGGGGATAGATGTGCCAAGTAGAAAATAGCAAGATGATAGGTGTACATATGTCCACGGGGATAGCAATAACATTAAGTGTAAGTGGTTGTAATCCCATTAAGCAGCAGAGATTGTCAAATTGCATAAAAAACTAAGTATAAGCATATATTGTCTATAAGAAATCCACGTGAAATATAAAAATAAAAGAATGACAAAAGACATACCTTCTAAACATTAATCAAAAGAACACCAGAGTCGGGGCGCCTGGGTGGCTCAGTCATTAAGCGTCTGCCTTCGGCTCGGGTCGTGATCCCGGGGTCCTGGGATCGGGCCCCGCATCAGGCTCCCTGCTCCGTGGGAGGCCTGCTTCTCCTTCTCCCACTCCCCCTGCTTGTGTTCCCTCTCTCGCTGTGTCTCCCTCTGTCAAATAAATAAAAATCTTAAAAAAAAAAAAAACACCAGAGTCATTGTGTTAATTTTAGCAAAAGTAGACATTAGGACAAGTTATTTTACCAGAATTAAACTGTGGGCATTTCATAATGATAAAGGAGTTAATCAAAAGGATATAATTGGGGGCGCCTGGGTGGCTCAGTCGTTAAGCTCTGCCTTCGGCTCAGGTCATGATCCCGGGGTCCTGGGATCGAGCCCCACATTGGGCTCCCTGCTCAGCAGGGAGTCTGCTTCTCCCTCTCCCATTCTCCCTGCTTGTGTTCCCTCTCTCGGTGTCTCTCTCTTGTCTGTCAAATAGTTAAATAAAATCTTTTTTTTAAAAAAATTATTGTCCTAAATATGTGTACAGTTAATTAAAAAACTTCAAAATATATAAAGCAAAATCTGATAGAATAGAAAGGAGCAATAGGCAGACACACAATTATACTTGGAAATTTCAGTAATCTATTCTCAGTAATTGATACAACAAGTAGATTGAAAGTCAGTAAGAGAAGACTTAGACCAACACTCTGAACCAATATGACCTATTTGGTGTGTAGAAGGCTCTATGCAAAATAACAGTAAAAGCATTTTTTTTAAGGTTTTATTTATTTGAGAGAGAGAGAGATTGAGTGGGGGCGGGGGGGTGTTGGAGAAGCAGCCTCCCCACTGAGCAGAGAGTCTGATGTGGGGCTCGATCCCAGAACCCTGAGATCATGATGTGAGCTCAAGGCAGACGGTTAACCAACTAAGCCACTCAGGTGCCCTGAAAACACATTCTTAAAAAGTTCTTGGGGAACACTTACCAATCAGTTCTGAGGCATAAAATGGGTCTCAAGAAATTTTAAAGGCGTGATACTATAAAATGTGGTTGTATGATTTCATACATGTGATATAAATGTGGTTGGCTAACCGCAACAAAATTAAGCTAGAGATCAAAACCAGAAAAACAATAGAAAATTAATGAAATAAGGAGGTGGTTATTGGAAAGGATTGATAAATTTAATAAGCCTCTGAAAGAGTTATCAAGAAGAAAAGAGAGGACACAAATTACGGATCAGAAAAGAGAGAGAGGGAGAGAGAGAATCTTAAGCAGGTTTCTCGCCCAGTGTAGAGCCTGACATGGGGCTCGATCTCACCACCCTAAGATCATCATAACCTGAGCTGAAATCAAGAGTCGGAGGCTTAACTAACTGAGTCACCCAGGCACCCCTATGATTATATGTTCTTACAAGAAATGAATGCTGAGAGATTTGCAGACAGAACAGGAAAGAATGGGGTGCCTGGGTGGCTCAGTCAGTTAAAAGTGTCTGCCTTTGGCTCAGGTCATGATCCCAGGGTCCTGGGATTGAGTCCTGCATCTGGCTTCCTGCTCGGTGGGGAGCCTGCTTCTCCCTCTCCCTCTGCCTCTCTCTCTCTCTCTCTCTCATGAATAAAGGAAAGGGCAGTGTGACCTTGGGCGCATAGGTTAAAATGAGGTGGCTATAAACCAAGGAGTTTTGAGGCAGCCACCAGAAAACAGAAGAGGTGTAGAATGAATTCTGTCCGAGAGCATCCAGAGGGAGTGCGGCCCTGCTAACACCGTGATCTTCGTCTCAGTTGTATTGATTTTGGACTTCCAGCTTTCTGACCTGTGAGAGAATGAATTTTTGTTCTTTTAGGCCATCAAATCTGTGATAATGTGATTACAGTAGCCACAGGAAACTAATGCGTTAGAATAACCTTGTATCTGTTATATCTGTATATGGTGCAGCACCTTCATGAGTACAAAACTCTAGGCCCACATGATTCTACTGATGCTTTTGTATCAAAATCTTTTTCTTTTAAGATTTATTTATGTATTTATTTGTCAGAGAGCGAGCACAAGCAGGGGGAGCAGCAGGCAGAGGGAGAAGCAAGCTCCCTGTGGAGCAAGGAGCCCAATGCGGGACTCGATCCCAGAACCCTGGGATCATGACCTGAGCCAAAGGCAGACGCCCCACCGACTGAGCCACCCAGGCGTCCCTGCACCAAACATTTAAGGAAGAAGTAATACCAACCTATATAAACTCTTCCAGGAAATAAAAGTGGAGGGAACACTATTATAGCTAAATATAAATATATATATATATATATGTATATATATAAAAACACACCCAGTCACTGAGCTCCTGGCTATATAAATAAGATAAATCAGTTTAAAAAAAGAATGAATATATACAGGAATATGCATGAATGTCCTTAGCAGCCTTATCGAAGATAGCCAAAAACTGTAAACAGTGATCAATCAAGCATATAATGGATAAATTGTGGTTTATTCAAATAATGTAATATTAACACAGAAATGAAAAGAATTGACTTCCTTCATGTAAAGAGTGTGGTTGAATGTCATTGACATAATATTAAGCCAGACCCACAAACTCATACTGAATGGTTTTACTTACAAAGTTCAGATCCAGGAAAAAGTAACCTATGACTATAGAATTGAGAATAGTGTATACTTATGTGGGTTGCTATCAACTTGAGATTTAAAGGAGAGACCCCTGAATGTTGATTTGAGCGGTTGTTATATGGGTGTATATGTGAAATTGTGTTTAATTGTACACCGAAGATTTGGGTTTTTTTTTTTTTTTTTTTAAGATTTTATTTATTTATTTGAGAGAGAGAAAGAGAGCACAAGATGGGGGGAGCGGGAGAGGGAGAAGCAGACTCCCCACTGAGCAGGAAGCCCGACGCGGGACTCGATCCCGGGACTCCAGGATCATGACCTGAGCCGAAGGCAGTCACTTAACCAACTGAGCCACCCAGGCGCCCAGATTTGGGTATTTTATGGTACATGCATTCTACCCCAATAAATACAAATGTAAAAATTTCTGAAATCATGCAAAACCCCCCATAAACATCTCATGGGCCCTGTTGAGATTATGCACTCTTCCCAGAACCAGTTTTTATCAAGAGGAAAAACTATACTTTATAGCTGAGAGGTGGAGAAATGCTCGCTGTGCACGTACCCAGTAAATGCTGTCATGTGTAGGTTATAAGGATCTTTTCTGTAGTCAGGTTTGCCTTCTTTAGAATTTAGGTGAAATGTTAATGAATTTTGTTTCTCTTGGAGCTCCAAATCTGATTGATGGTCACTTCTGAGGTTGGTTCACTAAAAGATGAACATTGGTTGTTGTAAAGTAATCCTTAAGGAATCTGAACAATATGTTATGAATTATAGCTATATGCATTTTTTTCTTCTCAGAGTCATGTTGTGAGACTTGAATTCTACAATGCTTAGATTCCTCTTTATTCTGTAGTTAAAGGACTAGTTATTTTTAGTACATTTTTTGCAAAAATTTCAGAATGATATGTATTGAATACCATGGAGACCTAGCAAGTCATAATTTAATTTTTACCCACAGTATGTAGCACAGTTATGCAGAAAGGTTGAGTCAAATAACTAGAGAAGCTTTATTGTCACAAATAAGGAAATCACAGACCATAGAAATTTTCTCTTCATTTATTAAGTTGTAATCTCCCGAAATAGAGTTTTCAGAGAAGGGCTATGGTAGAATGTATATTTTGAATTAGTAACATTTACACGTGAAGAATAATGTCAGGTATACCACACATCCAGTCCTCTGCTAGTCTATGAATGGAGCAGGGCCTACCAACTCAAGACGTATGAATCAATTCACAAATCTTAATTTTTACATAACAACGTTGGCTTTCTTCTACCCCCATGCTCACGTGAGTTGGCAATTAAAGGGATTCTTATAAAAGAGTGATTTAAAGCTTAAGGAATCAGTTGGTGATTATAGGTGTTAAAATTGAGAATATGAACTTGTTGCAATTGGAATTAAGAATCCTTCAGAGTGATTTATATGTAGTATAATTTGTCTTTGAATCTCGGAAAAAGTACTTCCTTCAAGTTATACCAAATATTTATATTATGTATAATATCATAGCCAATTCATGGTATGCATTAAAATATTGTAGCCTTTGTAGCTTCAAAAGGTATTTTTAAATATCAGAATAATAGGAATAATATATCTGAATGGTCTGTGAGTCCTTGATAGACAGCAAGAAATCTTCAGAAATAAGTCTGCCTTTGTGTTGGAAGTTGAGGGTCCTTAAGTGTTTTATCCCTGTTGCTCAGGGACTTATTTGGTGGTTTGCATAAAACAGCCCCCTCTACATAGAAGGGACTCCTGCTGAGCTCCATGTTCAGCCTTTAGAAACGAGTACCTAATTTCTGGTTTTGTTTCTTTAGAGTAAAGGTGCTAGTGCTGGAAGAGAATGGACTGAACAGGAGACCCTTTTGCTCCTGGAGGTAAGCACATTAATAGCAGAGCCCCATTACCACACAGGAGATGGGTGCTTCAGTTGTGTGAGCAGTGAAATATGCCTTTGGAATTAATCCTAAAGTTTTTTGAACCACGTATTGAGTTTTAATAGAATTTTCTTGGGCCATCATTAAATATCATACCTTGAAGTGTTGTACTGGCTAGGGAAGATCAAGCCTGGATATGTGGTTTTTGGCCTGGGTTGTGTTTTGTTTATTTTAACTCTTTGCCAATATGAAACAAATACTAGAGCTTTGGAAAAGTAGTCTAGATTTCTAATTTTTCATCCAATATTGGAAGATGTGGCAATTCTGGCACCTCATCCCCATATAGCAATAATTGGCTGACCTTGAGTAGCAGATGTTCCTTTGAAGTGGAATGTTTCTTCAGATTCCAGTTTTCTTTAAACTTAGCCCACCTTGGTCATTGTTGATGTGTTCTCCAGTGCTTGTATGCATTTGAGTGTACGACCTCTGTATTTCCCAAAAGGATTCCAGAGAAGTAGATAAAGACCTCTGTCCCTGAAAATACTGTTTTGTCCTTGAAAGCAGAACACTTTGGTAAACCAATGATAATTCAAGATATCTGTCCGTCAACTTGTTGAATGCTTTTTGGATTTCTTCATGTCTTAGAGATTCTTGCAAATACTTACACAGGTGAATCTTAGCAATTATTTTTGCCCTATAGAGTAAGCAGTATAGAATATTGAGTTCCATATTTATCATCCATTTCTGAAGAAGAACCATTTGTCTTTTGTCATAGAACAATCATTGGGTAAAGTGAAGACTGTGTGACACTACTTAGTATTTGAGGGTAGAATGTGCATGTGAGAGCTAAATTAGGACTAAATGAGGAAGTTTACTATTTAATCTCTTAGGAATGCTTTTGCCTACAAAGAACAAAATCTAATTAGCAGTAGATTAAACCAGAAGGACATTGGTTTTTTTGTTCAACTGGCTGTCTTCAGATTGGCAATTCCAACATTTTTTCTTTTTAATGATTTTATTTATTTATTTGAGAGAGTGCACGTGCATGCACAAGTTGCGGGGGAAGGGGCAGAAGGAGAGGGAGAAGCAGACTTTGGGCTGAGCAGGGAGCCTAACTCAGGGGGTCTATCCCAGGACCCTGAGATCATGACCTGAGCCGAAGGCAGACGCTTAACTAACAGCCACCCAGGCGCCCCTGAACATTCTTTTCACTGCTCAAGTATATCATCAGGTTCCTAGCTTTTCTGTTTTGTTCCACCTTCTTTACGTGTCCATGTTCTGTCTCCGTGTGTTCTCTTCTGGTCACAGGAAGGCTGGTTTGTTCCCTGGCTTCATATCCCCATTCAGAATAGGAAGAATGTTGGAAAGGGCGCTTCTGGGGCCTTTTCTTCTTGGGCTCTTGTTGGAATGAAAAGCTTAACCAGAAGCCGCTCATCAGTCTTTCTCTTCTACCTCACTGTTCAGAATTGGTCTCAGTGCTCACCAGGTACCACAGGTGATGCCAGGAAAACAAACACGTGGTTTTCTAGTTTCATTAGTGGGGTCAGCCTGGAGGAAAGGAGTGATTGTTGCTGGTGACTTACAGTGCCTGCTTTGTCTGTAACATTAGAGCAATGAATTTACAGAGGATGAGAGCTCCCTTTCAGTAGAGTATTGATGTGATCCAGACTTGTAGATCATGTGTAACATTGGCAGTTCAGAAATCAAGCATCAAATAGAAGATTAGACTAGGTCAGCAGTTGTCAAACTTTTTGGTCTCAGGATATACCTACACTCTTAAAAATTACATTGAGGACTTCAAAGAGTTTTTGTTTGTGAGCTTGTCAGTATTTTCCTGGATTGTAAATTAAAACTGAGAAAACTAATTTACTTAAAAATAACAGTAAACCCATTGCAAGTTAACATAACAATTTTATGAAAAATAGACTGGAAAACAAAAGATATTACTGAAAAGTATGGTGTTACAGATTAGTAATATCTATAATGCCTGGCTTATTAGAATACAGCTGGATTTTCATATTTGCTTTTCCAGCATATATGTTGGTTTAATTTAAGTATATTAAAAAAATTTGGCATGACCTGCGTATGTATTTGGAAACAGAAAGAGTATCTTAATGGCCTTTTCAAATAATTATAAGTATTCCTGTACGATAGGCTTTCATGGCAGGTATGTATTTTTCAGAATTCTAATTTTCACTTAATCATTGGCAACAAATACTCAGCTTTCTTCGAAGTGACATTTAATTTTTATTCCTTTTTTTTTTTTTTAAGTAAGCTCCATGCCCAGCGTGGAGCCCAGTGCAGGGCTTGAACTCAGGACCCTGAGATCAAGACGTGAGCTGAGATCAAGAGTCGGACACTTAACCAACTGAGCCACCCAGGCGTCCCTCACAGTGAATTTTTGAGAGTCCTGTTTGCTTTTGAGAAAATGTCTGCTGGGCCATTGTGGTGGCGAGTACCTGTTAGTCCCAGATACTCTGGAGGCTGAGGCAGGAGGATTGCTTAAAGCCTGGGGTTCTGGACAGGAGTCTGCTATGCTACCTGGGTGTCTGCACTCAGTTTGGCATCAGTGTATGGTGACCTCCCCAGAGCGGGGGCCCACCACGATACGTGAGGCAGGGTGACCTGGCCTGGTCAGAAACGGAGCAGGTCAGAACTCCTGTGCTGATCAGAAAATGTCCACCAGATATCTATGCCCCCAAACCATGGCGTATTAGCCATTTGTTCTAATAAAAACGGTCTTCTATGAAAATGGCTAGTTGAGCTTGAAACTCAAGTGGTTGAACAGTGCTTTTCCTTCAGACCGCCATCGTGCTTGGATGGTTGATTTTTAGTCCTCTCGTGTACCTCACATTTAATAGTACCAAATACTGAAAACAAGTGGACTTCAATATTTAGATTGATAAAATTCATAATTTTAAAGTTGGATTACCTTTGTGAGTATGTGGCGGTAAAGACTAGAGTGACCCTGAAGACAGTGGCGCTACAGCCTTGATCATGCAGAGGGTAAGCAGATCACTCACCACTGCTTCTGCACCGATTGTGCAAATGCCATTGTAATGAAAAAGGCAGCAGTGTCCTGTTGTTACTAGGAAAATGGGTTGATCTCTGGGCCTCCCTGAAAGAGTGGTGCCCTGTGGGTCTTCAGGCCACACTGAGATACTGGACTTGCTGATGGCTCATGGTCCTGTACCGCTTTAATTTGGTTTTTGGAGTTGTTCCAACAGTTGTGTTTTTAAGAAGTTTTAGTGGTGTGTTAACTTCCTTTCTTTACATCCCTCGTCTACTTTTCCTTCTTCTCTCTTCTCAATCTCTCTCAGTCTCTGGATTAAAATTCAAAAAGAGTTCTTCTTTTTTTTTTTTTTACTACTATTTTAATGTACTCTCATCTACTCATTCATTATCAGTGATATGCAGAGAGCTTCTTTTCTGAGCCACCCTTTATTTATTTCAGGACTGTTTTGTCCAGTCCTGTTTGCCATGGATGTTAACTTAAAGGTTCCCAGTATTTGGAGGGAATATGATACACTTTCATATTGCTTTTTTAGAGTCTCTGGGCCCTGGGGAGAAATTTAGTTGTGCAGCACCAGTTGGAACACCAGTCTTATCAGTTCTTGTTCTTGCTACACACTGATATTCAAAATTTTCTCCTCTTCTACATTTAAGAATAGTGAATAGTAAATACAGAGTGAGGCCAGAATGGCTGAGCTGCTGTTTACCCTGAACATATCCAAGAAAACCACAGTATCCTTACACAATAGTGCATTTTCTTCTCCTGCAGGTGGAAGCTGTCCCGTGGTTGGGTTTTCTTTTAAACATGCAGTTGAATCAACAGCTGTCGTCTTCGGTTATACAGAGGCTCCCCAGCAGCGTTGTTACCACTAACACCTTCTATTTCTGTAGTTTATTTATTGGTAATTAATAGCTTAAGAATTTGAAGTGGATTTATAATGGATTTATAACCAAAACCAGTTAATTTTTTCCTAATAAATATATAAATCTGGAAGATTTGTTAAGGTCTGTGGTTCCCCGCCCCCCGAAATCACACCATTTTAATTAGACAAGTATATCACACAGGCAGCATCCCAACTATTTTAGACTATTCTTAGACCACCCGCTTTTATTTTAACACCTTATTTGATGTGGTCTCTCATCAAAGCACAGTTCTTATATGGAATGCTGCAGGTTATTATCAGTGGGTATGTTCAGTTCATTGTCTTACAGATTTTGGAGGCATAGTTTCAGTTTTGCAAATAACCAATGTGGAATCTACACATTGGATGAATAAATGCAGTTTGAAAAAGACCTTGAGTTGGTAGACATGAAGGCTAATACAAGGCTTTATATTAGTTTTTTGAAAACATATATTGCATAAGATAAAGATGATGGAGACTTGTCTGAGTAAATTTCATTTGTAAAATGTGTGAGGAATTCCAGGTGTGCCACCTGAAAATGAGTCACCAATTTAAGAAGCCACGAAGGGCTAACCTGGTCCGTCCATCAGTTTGAAGTTGCATTGACAGTATCAGGCTGCCAGAATGGAAGAAGAAATGGCGCCATTCTGTTCCATAGTGATGGCGGAGATTTTTAAGAGAGGCTTTCATAAGTTCTTTTAAGTCCACAGCTGATAATGTAGTTTTCCTGATCATTGTAATTGTCCCTGGGCTTGAAATTGACAAAACCTGAGTCTGGGAGCGTATCGGTTCTCCTTTGTTAACTTTAGTCTCTCATGCCTGCTTTGCTTTCTCATGCCTTGTATTTATTTTCCCTTAGATGACTAGTGGACATGAAATCTTGTACCTGCAGGTAAAAGCCATGAAGGTTATTAACATTGATCACTAGAAGAGTTCTTCACGTACTTTATACTGGCTAGATCACAGAAACAGTAGCATTGGAAGATAGTAAACAGCATCAAAGATTTCCTCACAGTCTGCATGTACCTGATATGTGCCTTTCCTTGATAGGCCACCCAAGAAGTATTTTTTTCTGTGTAATTTTGAATTACATTTTAGATGAGTATGTCTTCCAGTTTAAAAAAAAAATACAATTGTCTTGAGGAAAAGCCTTTTTTTACAGGGTGTTTTTTTACATTTGGAGCCAAGGAAAACTCAAATTCTTTTCCTGGTCTAGTCCAGTTCCCTGTGGTTAAGTTCAGCAGATTTTATTGGGCTCTGTGGCAGACTCTGCATACTGAGATAGCTAGGCCATAGACTCTACACTGAAAGGATTCGTACTGTAGTGGGTGACAGAAACAGGTTAAAACATAGCACGAGTGCAGCGTCCTTAACTTCACGATTGGAGCTGTACCTGGAGTACAAGTCCTGTCTAGAGGGATGGCTGGGTGGATGAGACTCAGAGGACAGCTTCCCGGGAATGGGACGGCTGTGTTGGCTCTAGTACATAATATTTCTGGTGCAGAGCAATGTGTCCAGAGGCACAATAACTAGGAAGAGTGTTTGGGATCAGGATATTCCTAGAACATGAAAGAGGAGAGTGCAGTGGAGTGGGCCCCGATCCTGTTTGGACTTAATTCCGTAAGATAATTATAAGCAAGGAAATAGTTTTAGGCAGAGGAGAGACAGTGTCATGTGTGAAACCTAATTCATTTTGGCAACAGGAAGAAGGATGAATTTAAGGTTAGAGAGACAGGGGATTCTAAGAATCCAGGTAAGGAGCAGTGAAGGGACCCAGGTCATAGCAGGAAGAATGAAGGTGTTTTGTAGTACTGTAAAATGTCTGCTAACATATCAGCCCTGCCCCTCCTTCCCAGCCAGTCTGTCACCATGTTCTGTTTGAAAACATGTCTTCGATTTCCTGTTATGTAACGCTACCATCAGTGCTCAGGCTTGGATCTTCACTTTCCCAGCCTTGCGCTTTTCTGGACACTGACTCTTTCCTGAATTTTGCATATCAAAGGGTTTCTTAGCTGTATTCTGGAAAAAACTTTCTGGACTTTCTTATTTTACTCTGGCTGAGGAAAATAAAGGAAGAAAAATTTTTTAATAAGTTCGTTTGAAAAGACTATGGTAGAGTATCCCAAGAAAATCTCCCCATAATCGGAAACATAAGATAGCCCCAGTTATATGTTTCTGGCCCCAGGGACCCTAAGGAGAGAGATTGATTTTCTTTTTTGTTACAATCTAGGTCTTTTTTCTAAGTAATTCCTTCTAGAACTACCTGAGGCCACTGGCTATCCAGAGGAAGCCCAGAATTAACGTTGTCATTCAAGGGATTTAATGAATAAGACCATCTGCTGGTGTGGGTTTTGAGGAGTCCTCTACCACTCCAGCAAGAAGGCAAGCCTGGGGCAGCAGTTGGAGCCCTGAGTTTAAGAATTTACTTAATAAACGTGGAAAGAACCATCTCACAAGCTCATCTCACAGTGTAGATCAGCAAATCAGGCTCTAGAGCAGGATTTTTCAGCCTCCTGCAATCCACATTTGGGCCAGATTTTTGTTGTGGTGGCTCTTCTTATGTGCACTGTACAGTGTTCAACAGCATCCGGGCCTCTACCCACTAGATGCCAGTAGCACCTCCCCAAAAATGTCCCCAAGGAGGCAGAATTGCCCCTGGTTGAGAATCATGTAGGAATAGCAACTTTAATCAACTACTGAATACATTCTTTTTCTCCAATTAATTCCTTGATTTTCTTCATAACATTCTGTTCGTCTCCCCCTTGGACACTGCTTTTACTTTTTTTTGAAAGTTTTTCAGCATTTTTCTCTGACAAATTATGAATATTTAAATTGGAAATTTATACACTTTATAAATTTTAGTACCAGTTTCTTAATTTCTAACAAAAAAGGCTTGGAGTTTGAATGGGATTGTGTTGAACCTGTTATTCAGTGTGGAGAGAGTTGACATCTAATATTGAGACTGCTGATGGATGAACATGGTTAGTTCTTAATTTATTTAGATCTTTAGTTTCTCTCAGAGTGCTTTATGTTTTCCAGCATGTTGATCTTACACATTCTTTATTATATTTATTCCTAGGTATTTCATTTTTGTTGTATTTTAAATACTTTTTTTCCAACATAAAACTTTTCATTGAAATAAAATTGAGTTTTTCTATTCCACGTCTGTCCGTCTGTCCTGTGACTTTGCTAAACCTTTTAGTTTTAGTATCTTTTTGTACATTTCTTTGGGTTTTCTATATAAACAATTGTGTGTATTAATGAAAGACAGTTATTCTTCCTTTTATATACGTACGCTTTTTATTTATTTATTTTGCCGATTGAGATTTAATATAATTAGGAAAGCAATCAGATCTCCCTATTTTCTTATGGACTGTATAATCATTTTCATTATTTTTTTAAAAACCCATCTAAAGAACAGTCACAGGCTTCTGATATTGTTACATATTAGTTCCTTATTACCTGATACTAAAGCTCCTGGTTTTTTTCTGTTGTAGGCTCTGGAGATGTATAAGGATGATTGGAACAAAGTGTCAGAGCATGTTGGAAGTCGTACTCAGGATGAATGCATCCTCCACTTTCTGAGGCTTCCTATTGAGGACCCATACCTTGAGAATTCGGATGCTTCCCTGGGGCCCCTGGCCTACCAGCCTGTCCCTTTCAGTCAGTCAGGAAACCCAGTCATGAGCACTGTTGCTTTTTTGGCATCAGTGGTGGACCCTCGCGTGGCATCTGCTGCAGCAAAAGCAGCATTGGGTATGGACTTTCCTGAACCATGTTGCCAACATAGTTTCGGATAATGGTTTAGTACTTTCCTTCATATACAAGTTGTTTCAGATTTAAGTGTTACCAGCTGCTATGTTCATTTCAGTTATATAGCAGAAAATCAGACATTACCCCTTTATGTTATATTTAAAAGTATTATAATCTTTTTTTAAGATTTTATTTATTTATTTGAGAGAATGCATGCACAAGCGGGGCGTTGCAGGGGAGAGGGAGAAGCATACTCCATATTGAGCTGGGAGCCTGACTCGGGGCTCGATCCCAAGGCTCTGAGATCATGACCTGAGCCGAAGTCAGAGGCCCAACCAACTAAGCTACCCAGGCACCCCTAAAATATAATAGTTTTTAAAATTAAGAGCATTTATTAAGCATTGGAGGGGCAAAACAGAATTTTTGTGGTATATTTTGTGATTCATTTGACTTTGACCTAACTAGCAAAAGAACAATTTAACATTGTTTGATTTTATTATAATTAGAACTTTCTCAGACTGTAAAACCCTTTCTTGGATTTCTGGTTGTTTAATCCTTGTTTGCTTTATTATCAATCTAGCCTGCAGAGTTAGATTAAGTTTGGGCAGAAATTTTGATTGTTACTAATGGAAATTTAGAAATCTCTGTTCATACAGCAAAGTACTGCGACATGTAAGTTAAAACATAGAATCATAGAATTTCATTAGTGTACATGACTGTCTCATTTGGCGTTCTTGTTTTGCTGGGATAAATAAGACTGAGTCCCCAGAAAAGTCACTATGCAAGACCCTAATGTGTTGGATTTCCTGATTTACATTAAAGCACATATTTGTGCAAAACCAGGTCACACTATTCCATTTTTATTCTTGAACAGAGGAGTTTTCTCGGGTCCGAGAGGAAGTGCCACTGGAACTGGTCGAAGCTCATGTCAAGAAAGTGCAAGAAGCAGCACGGGCTTCTGGGAAAGTGGATCCCACCTATGGCCTGGAGAGCAGCTGCATTGCAGGCACAGGACCTGATGAGCCAGAGAAACTTGGTGAGTTATGGCTGTCCCCAAGGACAGGGCTAACAGATGTTGTATTTTCCTATCAGCTTGCTAAAATAATTGGGTTTGTTTGCACTTAAAAGTAAGAACAATGGGGGCACCTGGGTGGCTCAGTCGTTAAGCGTCTGCCTTCAGCTCAGGTCATGATCCCAGGATCCTGGGATCAAGCCCCGCATCGGGCTCCCTGCTCAGCGGGAAGCCTGCTTCTCCCTCTCCCACTCCCCCTGCTTGTGTTCCCTCTCTCTGTGTCTTTCTCTGTCAAATAAATAAATAAAATCTTTAAAAAAAAAAAGTAAGAACAATGATTAGTAACAACTTGTCCCTTAAGATTAGTATATGATTTTTTTTTTCTCTTATCCCTTCCTTTTATGGTAGATAGAATTTAAAGGTTGTCTGAGAGCTGTTAATAACATCACAATTGTGAAGTATCTGATGCCAGTTTTTAAGATTTATTTATTTATTTAAGTAATCTCTACACCCAACTGGGGCTCAAAATCAAGACCCCGAGATCAAGAGTCACACACTCCACCGACTGAGCCAGCCAGGTGCCCTGTGATGCCTGTTTTTAGATCTAGGTTTTGAGCATGTGAATATAGGAATACTGGAAGGACTTCTGATTATTTTAATTTGTATGTTGCTGGGTAGGTTTAAGTTCGTTGTTTTTTTGTTTTTAATTGAGGTAAAATTCATATAAAATTCTCTGTTTTAATCACTTAAAGGTATACAGTCTAGTAGCTTCTAGTACATTGACAGTGTTGTGCATCCATCACCACTAACTCCAGAACACTTTGATCACCCCAAAAGATAATTCCGTAGCAATTAAGCAAATATTTCCCATTTCTTCTCTCCTCAGCCCTGGTAACCACTAATCTGCTTTCTGTCTCTATGGATTTGCCTATTTACATTTCCTATAAATAGAATCATACAATACGTGGGCTTTTGTGTCTGACTTCTTTCACTTAGCATAAGGTTTTCAAAGGTCATCCGTTTGTCATATAAAATCACTACTTCATTCCTTTCTGTGCTGAATAATACTCTTTCAGTGGATACACCACATTTTACTTATCCATTCATCAGTTCACGTATATTTATATTGTTTCCATTTTTTCATTATTTTGAATAATGCTGCTATGAACATTGAGGTACAGGATGTTGTGTGAACGTAGGTTTTTCGATTCTCTGTACCTAGGAGTGGGATTACTGGATCAACTGGTAATTTTATGTTTAGCTTTTAGAGAAACTAGTCAACTGTTTTCTGTAGTGGTTCTACCATTTTATGTTTTCACCAGCAACGTATGAATGTTCTGACTTCCACATCCTCACCAACACTTGTCCCCCCAACCCCCGCTTTTAAAAAATATGCAACTGGAGTGTTTGTGAAGTGGTTTTCATTTTCATTCAATTTGGGGAGTATTGCCGTCTTAACAATATGAAGTCTTTCAATCCTTGAACACAGGATGTCTTTCCATTTATTTAGATCTTCCTTAATTTAAGCATTGTGTTGAAGTTTTTAGTCTTGCAGTTCTTGGCACCTGTTTTACATTTCCTTTAGTTAAATTTATTCCTTTGTATTTTACTCTTTTGAATGCTTTTGTAAGTAAAATTATTTTCCTGTTCTTAAGGGGAAAGCATTTCATTATTAAGTATGATGTTAGCTGTTGGATTTTCCTACATTTCTTTTACCAAGTTTAGGGAAATTCCCTCTATACATAATTTGTTGAATGTTTTTATCCTGAAAAGGTGTTGCAGTTTGCCAGCTGCTTTTTCTATATCAATTGAGATGACCATGTAGTGTTTTTACTTTTTTCTTTAAATATGTTGTATTAATTGATTCTTGCCTGTGGAACCACTTTTGCAGTTCTGGGATAAATCCCACTTGATTGATTATGGGAATATTCCACATAATACTCTCTTGGATTTAGTTTGCTTCTAGTATTTTGTTGAGGATTTTTGCATCTGTATTCATAAGGGACATTTGTTTAGTACTTTTCATTTTTTGTGATAACTTTATCTGTTTAACTGACCTCTAAGAATGAGTTAGGAATTGTTCTTTATTTTTTTGAAGAGTTTGAAAATTATTGATGCTTATTCTTCCTTCCTTCCTTCCATGCAAATGATGGTTTTATTAAAGCATGGGTGTTACTGGATTTTTTTCTCTGTCGGTGCCTGCGATTCTTGGTCATGGGGCTTTGAAGAATGGAGAGGTGGACCAGACAGAGTGGTGGGCAGCAAAGCAAGGTTTATTGAGTGATAGCAAAGTGATAGTACAAAGCTCCCGAGGAGGGAGGGGACCTGAGAGGGTTGCCCTATGCTCATTCTTCTATAAATGTTTGCTGGAATTCACATAGGAAGCCATCAAGTCCTGATTTTTAATGTTTTTTTAAGAACTGGTTTAATCTGTTTAGTTGTTCCAAGTCTATTTATGTTTTCTATTTCTCTTTGAGTCAGTTTTGGTAGTGTGCATATCTTTCTAGAAATTTGTCCATTTCATGTACATTGTCTCATTTGTTGGTGCCACACACACAAAGACACACAAATCATAACAACCAAAAGTGGAAACAACTCAAATGTCTATCAGCTGCTGAATGGATAAACAAGGTGGTATTACAATGGGAATATTATTCAATCATAAAATGGAATGAAGTACTGACATATGGGACCTCATGGATCATCCTTGAAAACATGGTAGGTGGGGAGAAAAAAACAGAAGAGACAATATATTATTTAATTCCAGTTATATGAAATATCATGAACAGGCAGATTTATAGAGATAGAAAGTAGATAAATGGTTGCTTAGGGCTAGGAGGAACAGGCAAAAGGGGATGATAGCGAAAGAGTATGGGGTTTCTGTTTGAGATAATCGAAAGGTTTTAAAATTTACTGTGGTAATGGTTGCATGTATCTGTGAATATCCAGTTGTACTCTTTTAATGGGTTGGTTGTATGGTATACGAATTATATCTCAGTAAAGTTATTTTTTTAAAAAAGTTTGTAATGTCTTTTTACAAATTCCTTTTTATTTCTATAAGGTTGGTAGTAATGTCCCCATTTTCATTCCTGATTTTAGTAATTTGGTCCACTCTTTTTTTTTTCCTTCATCAATCTAGATAAAGACTTATCAGTTTTACCAACTTTGGATTTCAGTGATTCTGTTGTTTTTCTGTTCTCTTTAAGTTATCTCCACTGTAATCTTTATTCTTTCCTTTTGCTTGTTGTTGGTTAAGTTTGCTTTTTTTACCTTTTTTTTTTTTTTTTAAGATTTATTTTAGAGAGGGAGGTTGGGACGTAGGGAAAGGAGAGGGAAAGAATCTCAAGCACATTGCCCGCTGAGCATGGAGTCCACCGTGGGGCTCGATTCCACGACCCTGAGATCACGATCTGAGCAGAGATCATGACCTGAGCCGAAATCAAGAGTCAGATGCTCAACGAGCTGAGCCACCCAGGTGCCCCTAAGTTTGCTCCGCATTTTAATATTTCCTTACTTTGGAGGATGGGAAATTGATTTGAGATCTTTCTTCTTTATTCTATAGCTATATAAATTTCCCTCTCAGTACTCCTTTTACTGTGTTCTGTAAGTTTAGACATATTTTATTTTTGATTTCATTCTTCTCAAAGTATTTTATAATTTCCCTTTTGGTTTCTTCTTTGACCCATGGGTGGTTTTAAGAGTGTGTTGTTTAGTATATACCAATTAGTGATTTTTTTTAGATTTTCTTCTGTTACCAATTTCTAATTTCATTCCATTGTATTCAGAAAAGGTAATTTGTGTGGTTTCTATCTTTTAAAATTTATTGAGACTTGTTTTGTTGTCTAATATATTAGCCTGGCGAGTATTCCTTTTGTATTCTATTGTTGAATGGCACCGTCTGTGTATGTTTGGTCTGGCTGGTTTATAGTGTTGTTCAAGTTGTCTGTCATTCTTCACTGAAAGTGACGTCTTGAAATTTCCAACTATTATTGTTGAACTATCTATATTTCTTCCTTCAGTTCTGTCTGGTTTTGCTTCATGTATTTTGTTAGTTGCATACATCTTTATAATTGTTCTGTCTCTCTCAGGGATTGGCCTTTTTATCATTATATAACATCTTCCGTTTTCTCTTTAACCTTTTTTTGCCTAAAAGTCTATTCTATCTCATATTAACATACCACTCCAGCTCTCTTTTGGTTACTGTGTTTGCATGGAATATCTTTTTTCCATTAATTTACTCTTCAATCTGTGTCTTTGGATCTAAGATAGGTGTCTTATAGACAGCATATTTTTTTGTTGGATTTTAGGATTTTGCAGACTTAGTTTGTACCTTTGGGTCTGCCCTGTATAGCTATAGCACTTTCAAAAGCTATTTGCCTTCATTAGCTCTGAGTTCTGTCATGTGTGGCATGAAAGTGATGGTTAGGTACTCTCTATAACGTACTGTATAGTTATGTTAGTTTGTGATATTGGACAGATGACATTTTTTGCTGTTAAGGACTTTTGGTTATTTTTATTTAATTTATTATGAAGAGGAGTAAAATTTTAGGAGCAGCTTCATAAGCAATACCTGGCTTCTCAAATGGCAAGTGTTGCTATATGTTAAAAGAGGCTAATTTTCACACCAGGGTAAAATATTTTATATACAATTATCAGTAGTGTATTCCCAACATTTCTTACATTGTTCATTAATTTTTTCTTTTCATTATGAAATAATTTCTGATGAATAACTCAAGCTAAAGATTTCTTGCTGTCACCTTGCCTAATTTCATCTCTAAGTTGTATACAGTTTATTAACTATGCTTCAACTGCAGTCATTTTATTTTTGTCTCTTTCATTTATTCTTCTAGAATAAAGGGCATGTGAAGTAAAAAGTAAAACTGCCAGGCAGTACTGTACAGATGATACTGTCTGACCTCCTGGTGCTCTGTTCTGGGTGGTTTGAGTAGATACCAGTGAGTCTCTTCAAGCACAAAACCTTCTGATTCCCATTAGGTTGCACAGGTCCTACCCCTGTTGTTGCCTCTGGTTTCTTAAAAGTGTCAATCTAGCAGTTTCATTTTGCAGATATATCTGGGAACAGGTTAATCAAACCTCTCACTTTTAGCCCTCAGAGCAAATTATTGACCTGTTCTTAACAGAGTATTTGTTAGTTTGAAAACTCACTTATTTTTCTGTCTTAGATGGATCCCCAAATTAGCAAGCCCAGCCACATCTGTCTTGCTTTTTATTGATTCTGCACCACCAGGCAGTGCCCAGCTCAGGCAGGGGAAGCCTGGGCCTATTGAATGCCTGGGAAATGTCTTACTTTCCTCTGCTTTTTGTGGTTTTGGTTCATTTTGCAGGGTCTTTGGTTCCCTGTGGTCATGGAATTGAAAAGGGTTGGCACTACCTTCTTAGTTTGATTCAAAGAAGTTTCTGTACTTGGCAAAATCAGGGGCAAGTTTCTACATGTAAATCTGTTTTTTAAAATTTTGGTAGGTGATACCATAGAGCATCAGGGGTTAAGAAACAGGTTGCAAACTTAGCCATTTCTAATTTAGCAGGACAAAAACAAAATCTAGCAACTTTAGTCTGTGTGGGGTCCTTTTTCTGACTCAGTAGTGAATGTATGGTTTCCGCATTGTGCAAAGCTTGGATCTGACTGCTGCAGGAAGCACTGGAGGCGGCAGGACATGAATCTTTGAATGGCATGGAAAGTAAGCTTCATTCATAGTAGCTGGAAATAGCCTATCAGAAAACCCAGTGCAGTGGATACTCAGTAGTTGCAGCAACAGAATTTGGGTCCTTTTACCATTTAATAAGGGCAAAGGAAAATACCAGTATAATGTGAATATTTTGGAATGAGTTGTAAAATGCTGGCCTGTGATAGTTAATGGGATTTATGTTGGGCTGTGACTGATAGAATAAATTAGGAGACAGCATATGGTTCTTGCTGTGGAATTGGCTCAGCAAAATAGTGATGTGAAGGCAACAGTGTACCTCCTTTCCTTGTGAGCCACCTTCCAAATAGGGAGTTCAAGGGAAGGAGGTATCGATTTTACATTTATTTATTTATTTAGTTTTAAGATTTTATTTATTTGACAGAGAGAGACACAGCAAGAGAGGGAACACAAGCAGGGGGAGTGGGAGAGGGAGAAGCAGGCTCCCCGCCAGGAGCCCGATGCGGGGCTCCATCCCAGGACCCTGGGATCATGACCTGAGCTGAAGGCAGACGCTTAACGACTGAGCCACCCAGGCGCCCCTCGATTTTACATTTAAACTGACACTTGATATAGCAAAATAGTGCTACTGATTTGAAATAGAATGATGTAGGATTTTCCTTATCAAAATACTGTACTTGAATGGGAAGTTCACATACTTTTTATTGTGATGCTTAATTTACTATGTTGTCCGTGTTAACTTATATGTATTAACAATGGTAAAATGATAATACAGGAAAAAATAAGTTTCCTTGTGAAATACAGGACTCCTCTTGGGTTTCTCTCATTGACCTATCTAACTTTTCATTGTGGGTTTTAGAATGTGGGGAGTGTTTGGTAAAATCTGAAGCACCTCTTATTTTCATTTTAGGAGACTTCTAGGAATTCTTGAGGAAATGAGTGCTCACTTCTCAGAAGGGGCTTGTCATTTCATCCTCTTTAATTCTAGTCGTTCACCAGTATGTACTGACTTCTCTAAATCTGTATGGTTTTTTGTTTCTGTTTGGCCAGAGACCATTCTGGGAATAGAAAAAATACTGATATTTGAGACCTCTTGCATTTAACTAAAAATATTACCAGGTTTTATTTGCCTGGTTATAAGGGACGGTGAGGGAAGTTAAGAAAAGAAATGAAAAGAATTTTTAAACATTTTTCAGAAGTCGCTGGAAATCAGCATTTCTTTGTGACATGTTATATAGGGGTTTTCTGACTGGTCCTTTGAAGTGTTTTTCCTGGGTAATCCTTTGGAGGAAGTGGCTTTGTTTTTATTGCAAAACCAAGGAAACTAAGTTTTACCGGGTTACATAGGCTTGTGAGAATCTGGTTTAAATTTTGAACCTAAATCTCTGGTCCTAAAGCTCAACCTCTTTTTATTGTAGCATGCTGCCAGAAGTAAAAATGTGTTGGTATGTCTGTATTTTTCATTCAGTGAACAAGGATCATTTAAGACCTTAGCTCCATTGTACTGTCCTGCCTTATATCCTATGGGATATATAGTAGAAGAGACCCAGGTCCTCTTGAAAATCTATAGGAGCTACATAAGGAGACAGGCAAATGTACCAGGGAGAACAACTGGATGATTCATCTCTACGAGATCAAGGGCTTAGAAACCCACGCCAAAATTTAGAGTGATTCAGTGTACGAGCCTATACCACATAAGCATTCTTGAATGGGAGGTCAGTCTTAAACTAGACTTTTTTTTTTTCTTTTTTCTTTTAACTCCTAGGGATAAATAAGACTGTAAATGTGTTACCGTGTCATTTCATTGTGTCTTAGGTGCTAGGGTACTGGTGACCAAAACAGACCAAAATCCCTGCCTGCACAGATTGTATAGTATATTTTCAAGGTGGAAGATGAAATATGTGATACATAAAACTTAGATTGTGTAAATTAAATATAAATATGTAGAAAGAGTATGTTGGCTGGTAAGTGGTATGGTGAAAATTAAAGCAGGATTAGGAAGATAAGCGTGAAGTGTATGGAATTGCAATTTTCAAAGGTCAGGGAATATGTTACCAAGAAAGCGACATTTGAGCAAAGATGTAAATGAGGCAAAGGAAGGAGTCATCAGACATCTAAGATCAGAGTGCCGTAGGCATTGGGAGCAACCATTGTACAGGCCCCTAGACAGGAGCTGCCTGGCACAGTTGAGGAATGGCAAGGGGAGATCATGGACAAGTAGCTGGATTGCATGGTAGAGGCGGTCATGGGAGATGATGAGAGGCTTATGGGCCATTGTAAAGTTTTAATTTTTACTCTGGGTGAGATGGAGCCTTTGGCGGGGGTGGGGTTTGACCAAAAGAGTGTCAGGAGTGCCTATATTTTTAAAACTCATTCTATTAGGTTGAGAACATCACCCGTCTAGGAGTTGTTAAATTGATTTATTTTTCAGAGAACTTTATGTAATATATTTGAATATCAAAGTAATTTTTTTTTGCTGTATCACAAAAGCTTTTATTAAACACTTGTTAAATTTTTCTTTACTTGACCTGGAGACTAAACAAAACAGTCTTTCTGATAATCTGTTCACTTGTAGTCAAACATACTGAAAATACCGATAGGATAGCACAGTGAGATGTAGGTTCAACTTTGCTGTATCTATCTGTCTATCTAGCAATCCTAAATGAATGATTTTTATTTTGATTTTGGTGAACTATTTCAAAGTAAGTTGTAAACATCATGAGTCTTTGCACCCTAGACAGTTCAGCATGCATCATCTTACAGGAATAAGGACATTCTCCTATATAACTATCACAGTATGGTGCATCTTAGTCCCTTTGGAGGCCGGCAGCCCTTCCTTCCCCAGGGAATTGGAACGTACATGCATATTCAAGGGTCTGTCGAAGACTTATTTATTGTAACCCCCATTTGTATTTCCTGATCTCAAGTATTAGTTTTATTTAATTTTTTGCCTCTGAGTAAATTTACTGTCTGTATCTTAATTTTGGTTTAGAGAAGTTTGAAAGATTAAGTTAATCGATGCTTATTCCTTACAGTTGACTGTGTAACATGCTCTAGGGCTATTGAATCACAAGTAGAATGTTCAGAGAAGATTCTTTTATGTTAATGAGTGGATTGTCCACTGAGCTCCTTAATACCCTGTGGAATATGGGACTGCAAAGAGTGTATCTTGAGCCATTTGTCCCAGCTCTGTGTAGAAGAGCCCAATTAATCACTTCTAGTTTTCAGGAAGGTTAAAAACTAGTCTCTAGTCCTTCAGGAGATTAAGAAGAGCATCCTGATAATAATGTTGAAAGGGTCACTTTCTAAGAACAGGAAGCCCAGAAGTGACTGTTCCAGTTCTTGCCTCAGATACTGTTCATCGCTTATAATAGCTTCATTCTTCTCATCACGAGGATTTCCATAACATTTTAAAAATCAGGCACTTCTAGAACACCATGTGTGAAAACATGCTAGGCTGGTGAACCTAAGCAAACAGTGGAACAGTATTTAAAATGGGACTTATATAGAGTGGCTTCTCTCTTCTCTTTGTCAATATTCTATTTGAAGAGCTCTTAGATTTCAAGAGGCAGAGAAGGATAGAGTCACTTTTCTAAGCAGCTCATAATTGCACATTTTAACCTCTGAGGACTGGCTAATGCTGGCTGGGATTTAAGTGACTTGCCTAATGACCTATATATATTAAATGGTAGAATACATATTTTTAGGAAGAAATTGGCTTCCATTATATAATATAATTATGTAATGCCTTTTGGGGACCTTTATCAAATTAGGCCTTTTGTTTACTTGATAGAGATCTCTTGTTATGGGCTACTATGTGTAAGACATAAGTAATACCCTCTATTCAGGGCACCTGGGTGTCTCAGTCTTGGTTAAGCATCCAACTCTTTTTTTTTTTTTTTTTAAGATTTTATTTATTTATTTGACAGAGAGACACAGCGAGAGAGGGAACACAAGCAGGGGGAGAGGGAGAAGCAGGCTTCCCGCGGAGCAGGGAGCCTGACGCGGGGCTCGATCCCAGGACCCTGGGATCATGACCTGAGCCGAAGGCAGATGCTTAACGACTGAGCCACCCAGGCGCCCCAAGCATCCAACTCTTGATTTCAGCCCAGGTCTCGATCCCAGGGTCATGAGATGGAGTCCCATGCTCAGCAGGGAGTCTGCTTCTGTCCTTCTCCCTCTCCATCTGCCCTCATCTCGCTTGCACACACTCTCTCAAATAAATAAATAAATAAATAAATATTTTTAAAAAAGCAATACCTTCTATTAGTAATTCAGTGTTCAAGGATTGGAGACATAGTGAAGCATAGATATACATAGTATTAATTGTTCAAGGAGGACTGGGTATGGGAAGTGCTGTAAGAGTTAGCACAAAGGGTCATGTAAGTTTAGACTGAGGAAGATTTCACAAAGAAAGGATTTGAGCTGAACGATGAAAAGGAGGTTTAGGATGTCACTGAGCCAGATTGGAGCAAGTATTTGGTTCTGCAGAACAATGTGAACAGAGGCACAGAGATGGTAACGGAGGGTTGTGCAGAGAGGGTGGGACACCAACCAGCTTAGCTGCAACCCAGAGTTCAGATAAGGACATGGAGAGATGAGATGCACAGCTAGATGGGAGCAGAGTCACAGAGGGTGGTGCAGGCTGGGACTGTATATTGGCAGCTCTGCAGAACGCTTGAACTGTACTACAGGGAATGATATGGTCCATTTCCCAAAGTGTTAAGTGAGTTCCTGACATGGGCCTTACTCTGTTCTCTGTTCCTGAAAAGACACAAATTATTGGACTAGCAGTTCTCAAACTTTTTTGGTCTCAGGACTTCTTTATGCTCTTTAAAAATAATGAGGAACCCAAAGTGCTTTAATTTATTTGAATTATATCTGTTGATACTTACTGTATCTGAAATTAAAACAGAAACTTTTAAACCAAAACAATACACAGGTGCACGTTCCTGTAGCTGACTTCATCATGCGTCATGCAGCCTCTGGAAAGCCACACTGCACACTTGGGGGAGAGGAGAGTGGAAAGGCAAATAACATCTTTGTGTTGTTATAAAATTAGTTTTGACCCTGGGGACGTTTCTGTCACAGAGGGTAGGGGTGGTACCTGAACCACACTTTGTGAATTACTGAATTAAACACTTGTCCTTGAGGAATACTCAGTTAGGGTGGGGAGACATTATAAGACGTAGGTAGGAAAGGTGGGCAGAAAAGAAGGAAGGGAGGGAGGAAGACAAAAGACAAATACGGTTATAGATAGAGGCACATGTGAAGGAAACAGTTATGCTTGGTTTCACAGAGGAGATAATCTTTTAAAGAATAAGGAAAAAAGGATGAACATGTGTGGCATATTCTGGAGATAGTACCAGGTGTGGGGAGCAGGTACTGTGGCCAAGTGCAGCTGTAATAGATGTGTGTGTTTTGGCGGGGGTGGGGGGGAGGTGATTCTGAAGGGCTTTTACCTTGTGGAAATCAACAAGTCGCCAGGAAAGAGAAATAACAGGATTCAGTCTGTTTTAGAAAGTCCCTGCAGACAGTTTACAGATGATATGCAGGAAATGGAAGAGTTCCCACCGCATATCATAGTTCTTTTCCAGGAAGCATCATTACTTATTTATAACCCACTTTATTATTTTTGCAAGCATTTTGTTCTCTCCTCCAAGCTACCTTTCCCAGTTCTTCCAGCTCTTAGGGGATGGTTTCTAGATCACCTCCTTCTGGTTTTGCTGGCACTGTTATCACTATACTGAAAAGCACTTGGTTGCAGAAGCTAGGAGGAAGGTGCGGTGCCCATGGAGGACAGTGTTCTGGCCTGGTGGGTGGGAGGAGATAGAAGCTCACCTCTCTAAGAAGAGTGAAAGAGACACACAGCTAAAGTAGGTTTGGGGGCATGGGGGCAAATGTGGAGGTGGAGGCCTGGTGTCAGTTGGGGGATCAGTGTTGCATCTGTGGGAGACAGAGCATTTCCTGTTTCTAGTCTCTGAAGATGTTATCTCGTGGATGCCAGCTAATTTGCCTCTCAGCCTTGGTTGAGATTCATTCAAAAGTCCAGTAGGTGTATAGATAGTTATCTGTTGCTACATAGTCAATTACCACAAAGTTGGTGGCTTAAAATTGGATATATTTATTGTCTCACTGCTTCTGTGAGTCAGAAGTTTGTATGTAGCCTAATAGGGTCCTCTGATTAGGATATCACGAGGCTGCCCTCAAGGTGGTGGCTGGGTTGTGTTCTCATCTACTGAGGAATCCACCTCCATGTTCACTCCTGTTGTCAGAATTAATTTATTTCTATTTGTAGAACTGAAGGCTCCAGCTCCTTGCTGGCTGTTAGCTGGAAGCTGCCCTCAACTACCAGAGGCCACCCACTGTTCTTCACCATCCACACTTCCCACTATGGCAGCTTGCTGCGTCAAGCCCACAAGGAAAGTCTCTAGAGTGAGTGTAGTGAAGACAGGGCTTTGTATAAATGAACGTCCCATCACCTTTCCCTTATTCTGTTGTCTAGAAACAAGTCACAGATGCTGCTAACACTCAGGGGAAGGGGAGTGTACAAGGACATGAAAACCATGAGTCAAGGATCAATGGGGCCACTCTAGAATCTCACCACCTTGGTAGCCATTCTCCTGGGTTTTGGTCACATCCCTGGTTTGTCATTGTCCCACAATTCCCAACATTAAAGTTAAAACCTTAAGAGTTAGAGATCTCCGCAGTATCTGTATTCATAAGCAGGACTGTCACAGCATGAATTTTCTATCACAAGGTTCAACAAACATTTTCTGTAAAGAGCCACATGATAAAAATTTCAGGCTTCTGCATACTGGACAGTCTCTGTCATAACTGCTCAGCTCTGCCTTTGTGTAGTGCAAAAGCAACCATAGACCCTCTTTAAACAAATGAGTGTGGCTGCGTTGTAATGAAATTGTATTTACAAAAATAGGCAGCAGGGCTGTAGTTGCTGACCCCTAGTCAATCAGATCGGTCAGCTATCTCTGACCCATTAGTAACATTTTAAGAGAATGGGACAAGGGCAGGTGATTTACAATGGGCCCTTTAAAGGAAAGTCAAAAGTCACATGGAGAGGAAAAGTCACAGGTGGCCTATCAAATTGGGAAGGACCTTTGGACGTTCAGGGCAGAATGAGAGCCCTCTGTAGGTATCACTGAGGCAATGCCAACGGCCATGGCAAGAGCTCATGTTAGTAGAGAGATAGGACTTGGGTCCAGTCAACTGAATTTGCTAATAACATTAATATTGTTGAGCACTTATTACGAGCCAGTTATTAGCATTTTGCATGAAATAATTCATTTAATCGTTAGCATTGCACTTACCAAGTAGGGTACTATCATTCTCCTTTTGTAGATAAGCAGACTGAGGCATCTGTCAGCTAAGTAGCTTGCCCACGGTCACTTCGGCTGGTAAATTCAGGGACAGGATTTGAACGTAGACAGTCTGGATCCAGAACTCATCTACTTCTTCTAGAGCAGGGGCTAGGAAATTTTGGTTCCTAGACAAAGTCCAGGTTGTCCCCTCCTTTTATTTAGCCCAGAATATATAAGAATAGTTTTTACATTTTTAAATGGTTGGAAAAAATCAAACGAAGAATACTATGTTGTGACACATAAAAATTATAGGACATTCACGTTTCAGTGTCTGTAAAGTTTAATTGAAACACAGCCACACTCCTCCAGTCCCAGGCTGCTTTAACGGCTGATCTTACCCTGCTGTGGCAGAACTGAGTCGTGGCAGCTAAGACTCACGCAGCCTGCAAAGCTGAGAATAGCTACTCTCTGCCCTTTGCAGAGCCCTGTTCTCCAGATAAGGTCTGACTGTGAGCCATGATGCTGATATTTTCCCCTGGCTGACCAGGCATTCTTCTCATAGCTCAGTTATGTGTCCAAGGATTTTGTACTTTCTCCTCCTTTGTATGTTTGGCGTAACTTTTTTTTTGTTGTTGTTCATTCTAGTATCTTCTTCATTTATCTCCACAGACATGGGTCAGACCACACATTTGTAGGGAAGGATTCTGAACCGTCTAATTTATATGACATCAAAAAGACAACATGGCATATGGGAAGGGCTGCAGCCTCTTAAGCGTTTACACTTCCAACCAGAATTCAGACCAAAGAAAAGCTGTTGTTTTGTGTTTCTTTTTCCAAGAAGATGTCTAAAAGCAGCTTGAAAAAATGTTTTGTAGGATAGAAACCACTTTACATACTCCTCCACATGGCATCTTGAGGAACACACAACTCCTAATTAACTCTTAATAGACATCTCATTAAAGGGCTGAGCACTGGCCACAGGTTTCTCCTCTTTAACTGTACCATCATCATATGAATAGGTATTAATATCATGTAACTATTCATCATGGACTCATAGCTAATTAAAAGTTAATATCAAATGTGACTTGCCTTGTAATAGAGTGAGTGTGTGATCTCTTTAGAATGTGGAACTATAGGTTGTGGGTCATCATTTAAAAGCAGATTATCTTTTTAAAAAAAACATGGCATTCCTCCCACATAATACTTACTCTGTAATTAAGCTGACTCAGCAAAGGTGGCCTAAGGCCCATTCAGTTAACAGTAACTTGTGAAGTTAGGGTTTTTTTTTTAAACTCCATCTGTATTTGGTTTTTGTTCAGATTTCTTCATTTTTATATCTTAATGTGTCTTTTTTTTTTTTTTTTTAAGATTTTATTTATGTGTTTGACACACACAGAGCACAAGCAAGGAGAGCGGCAGGCAGAGGGAGAGGGAGAAGCAGACTCCCTGCTGAGCAGGGAGCCCGATGCGGGGCTCGATCCCAGGACCCTGGGATCATGACCTGAGCCGAAGGCAGCGGCTTAACCAACTGAGCCACCCAGACGCCCCTATCTTAATGTGTCTTAATGCATGCTGCATATTTCATCTGAACTAAGAATTAGAGCATTACCAGTAACGTTCATCTCTGTTTCTCCTTTATCTTCTCACTTTCTAACCGCCAGCACTGAGAATCCTAAATAATACTGCTTTCTAAGTGACTTTTTTTTTTTTCTAAGTGACTTTTATCACAAAGAAAGACGTACTGAATATGTTAGGTGTAATTTTGTTTGTTTTTAAACTTTATCAAACATGGTTTATTTAGACTTCTGAACTGTTTTACTCACTCTTAGGTGTTCAGGGCACATCCATGTAGTTACGTTGTCCAGGTCAGCACAGTTCATTTATTTCCACTGCTGTGAAATAGGCTGTTGTGTGATTGTAACCCACTTTAATCATCTGTTTGTCTGTTACTGGATGGGCAGTTTGGGTTGTTCTCTTTGTTCCGTGTCAAACATGCGTGTCCAGTCTTGTACGTACCTCACCGGCCCCCTCTGCAGGGTTTCACTGAGCTGCAGCGCTTCTCCAAGTGTGCTTCGTGGACCGGTTGTCACATTGCGACAGGAGTTGGCATCACTCAGCCCTCCGTTTAAACTGGTTGTTACTTTTTCATAAGGTGAATTTTTTGGTAGAGGAAAGTTAGAGCATTGAATATTTTGAACATTGAAGCTTGATCATTCTTGTGTAGCTTCTTATTTTGTTGTGGACTAATCCTGTGCGTTGTAGGGTTTTAGGAAATTCTAGTTTTTTCCCCATAGTGAGTGTATCAGTTGACACTTGGACCATAACACTCGATCATACACTTCCTAGTGTTAGGCTCTGCAGATGTAGTGGGTGTAAAATGACATTCCATTGTGGTTTTATTTTATTTTTTTAAAGATTTTATTTATTTATTTGAGAGAGAGAGAGCGCATAAGCAGGGGAAGTGGCAGAGGGTGAGGGAAAAGCAGACTGTCTGTGGAGCAGGGAGCCCGATGTAGGGCTCCAACCCAGGGCTCAATCCCAGGACTCCTGGGATCATGACCTGAGCCAAAGACGGATGCTTAACGGACTGAGCCACCCAGGTGCTCCTCCATTGTGGTTTTAAATTACAGTTCTCTGTAACTCATTTGAGTATCTTCTGTTTACTGGTCATACAGACATCATTCTATAACACAACTACTTGTCTTTTGCTCACTTTTTAATAGTTCTTATGGTTTGCTTTATAAATCTGATACACTGCTCTAGTTGCCTTTGTTTTCTCCTGTTTGGTTACTTGTTCTTTCTTTTGGGCATCTTTTAATGAAAAGAAGTCCTTGATTTTAATAGAGTGAAGTTGGGGCTCCTGGGTGGCCCAGTCGGTTAAGCGACCGACTCTCTTGATTTCGGCTCAGATCATGATCTCAGGGTTGTGGGATCAAGCCCCACATCAGGCTCTGGGGTGAGCGTGGAGTCTGCTTGAGATTCTTTTTTTTTTTTTTAAGATTTTATTTATTTATTTGGGACAGAGAGAATGAGATACAGAGAGCACGAGAGGGAGGAGGGTCAGAGGGAGAAGCAGACTCCCTGCCGAGCAGGGAGCCCGATGCGGGACTCCATCCCGGGACTCCAGGATCATGACCTGAGCCGAAGGCAGTCGCTTAACCAACTGAGCCACCCAGGCGCCCTCTGCTTGAGATTCTTTCCCTCTCCCTGCTCCTCACCCCATTCATGTTCTCTCTCTCGCAAGCAAACAAATAAAATCTATTTTAAAAAATAATAGAGTGAAGTTAGTCCTTTATGATTAGCACTTTTTGTGTTGTGTTGGAAATATTCAGGTTTGTTTTTTTCACGTGTCTTTATCTAGAATTGGTTTTTAACATGGGGAAAAGTGGTTGTTTCTGTATGTTAATTCTATAGCTAACCACCTTGCCCTGTGATTATTTCTAGTAACTTTTTGGCAGATTCTTTTAGGTATACAGTTTTATTCTCTACAATCAAACTGCTTGCTTCATTTTCTTAATTGACTACTTTGGGGTACAACCACTCTGGCAGCATTAAAGGGACATGGTAATACTGTTACCCATGTCCTCTTGATTTTGGAGGAGATACTGTAGGCATCTCTCCAGGAAGGATGACATTTGTTGTATGATTATTGATAACAGTCTTCTGGGGGCTCAGGAACTTCCCTTGTACCCTTGGTTTTCCAGGAGCTTGTCATGAAAGATACTGAGTCTTAACAGATAGTTCATGGGTATGATCAAGTAAGTCTATAAATTTATAGACTCATAAATGTTAAATTATCTTTCTGATACTGTCATATTAATTTGTCATAATGTGGTGCCTTTTTTATACACTGCTGTATTGTTTTCAGATTTTTTTGCTTAGGAGATTCTCATTTGTGATTGTGAGTGAGATTTAGCCTAGTGGCTCTACTATCCCTTATCTGTTTGTCTGCATCTGATTTGTAAATCAAGGTTATACTGGCCTCATAGAATGAATTAGGGGGTATTCTCTCTTCTTTTCTCTAGAAAGGTTTAAGTAAGATGGTAATCCTCAATTCCTTGGAAGTTTTGTGGAATTCCCCCAGTAAAAACACCTGGACCTGTGGTGGTTTGGTTTTTTAAGTTTTTAAATTATTTTATTTTTTTGTTATGGGCCTACTCAGGACTTCTTTTTCTTCTTGAATCTGTTTGGTAAAATGCATTTTCTAATTATTTGTCCATTTAATTTTTCTGTTTGGCATAAGGTTTTTTGGCAGTACTTTGTCATTTCTATTTTGACCTTATTAATAGTTACGACCTTTCTTCCAGTCTTTATATAATTAATTTGTGCCTTTGTCTTTTCTTGATCTTTTTTTTTTTTAATATTTTGTTTATTTATTTGACAGAGAGAGACACAGCGAGAGAGGGAACACAAGCAGGGGGAGTGGGAGAGGGAGAAGCAGGCTGCCCGCGGAGCAGGGAGCCCGATGTGGGGCTCGATCCCAGGACCCTGGGATCATGACCTGAGCCGAAGGCAGACGCTTAATGACTGAGCCACCTAGGCGCCCCAGTTTTCTTGATCTTTCACATCAATTTATCGACTTTATTATTTCAAAGAACCAAGTTTGGGGTATATTGAGTCTCTCTATTGTATATTTTAATTCTGTCGTATTTTTGCTTTTTATTTCTTTGATTTTTATCCTTGTTACGCTTTTCTCCGTACCTTCTATATTCTGTTATTCTTTTTCTGCTTCTTCTCAAGAATATAGAGCTTGTAAACATCAAGCTTTTTTTACTTTTCTGATGTAAGTTCAAGAAGGCTTTACATTTCCATTTCCCTCTTTGTGCTATTTTTACTGACTCCCAAAATTACATTTCTAAGCACAGAGAAATTTATCTATATATTTTAAACTTCTAACTTCTAATTTCATTGCCTTATGGTGAGAAACCTTGGGCTGTATGTCACTGACTTTTTGAAAAATGTTAAAATTTGCTCTTTGACTTAATTTGTGACCAATATTTTTTAACGTAACGTGTAAGCTTGAAATTAAATAAGTATATATTATCTGATTGGTGGGCATAGAACCATCTTGCTGCATTTACATCCACTGTTGATCTTAATTGAGTAAAGTATATTCAAATCCCCACTGTGAGGCACATTTTCATTTCTGTCCTGCCATTCTGTCAGTTTTTGCATTATATAGTTTGACACTCTTTTATTAGGTTCCTAAAAGTATGAAAAATTAAAATTTTCTGGTGAATTAAATCTTTTCTTCATTACATTGTCACCCTCCATTTCTCATAATGCTCTATTCTTGATGCCTGTATTAAGTAATAGTACTATGAAGACGCCACCATTCCTTGGATTTGCTTTTGCCTGGCTTATCTTTTATGCTTTTGTATTTCCCGTTTTCGTGGTCTCTGTATGGATCATTTCTTTAGAGGTGTTTTATTTGTGCTTTTCTTTTTACCTGGTGTAATCTCTTTCCCTTGACCTTATTTCTAGAAAATTTTTTGATCTTTGGGTTTTTTAAAAAAATCTCTGCACATCTCTAATATTGTTGATTGGAGATCTTTATTATTCTCTCTTTTAATTATCTTATATCAATGGCTGTGCTAGATTTGGGATCTGGCAGATCTCATCTTGGCAATCTTGAGTGCTGACACTGTCGATTGATGTTTCTGCTCAGTGTTAGTGGCTTCCTTTCTTGGTGTTTTGCTCTTTGTGAGCTCATTACTTGGACAGCTACAGTTGGGGTTGGAAAAACTGTCTGCAGAGGATTTTGTTTCTCTTAGTAGCCAGGGGTTGCCACTGGCTTGAGATCCCGTTTGGCCACCCCCCCTGGCCGGCTCTGTAGAATCCCGGGCTTCCTTTCCCTGCCCTGGACCTGGCTAGTCCAGTGCTCAGCTTCCTGATGCTGAGCTGCTCAAAGCAAATATGTCTGGGTGTGACCCTACCCCTCCAACTTTCCAAATATTCCATCCAGGTACAGGATCCCAAATACAGAGCCTGGCTCCGCTACTTCCACACTCTGGCCCCACTCCTGGCACTGTAGTCTTTTGGCATTTTTTGGAAGGTAGTAATCTTCTACCTTATGTGAGATTTGTGATATCCCAAACTATCATGCCCCCTGGAGCTCCTGGTCAGTCAGAATTCTGAAAGCAAGGCTTGCTTCCATCTGTAAGAATTAGAGTAAGAGGGATTTTCCTATTCAATAACTTCAACATGATTAGTTTAAACTATGTTTGTTTAAATATGTTTTAAGTATTCTCATTGAGGATAAATGCTATTAGTCTTGTTATTTAAAGAGGATAATATTCAAATTAAAGCTGTAGGATATTTGAACGTTTTTATTTAAAACCATGGCAAACCCTCATTATGTATAAAATATTTGTTTCTATATAAAATTGTAAAACCAAAAATATTTATCTGATTGTGTTGTTTTTGAAATCTTCATTAACTTCTTAGCTACATATAGTTAAGCATTTAGGTAAGCTTATATATAGTTAAGTTATATATATATATATAGTTAAGACTCCCTTAGTACCACATTCAGGGCTTTTCCTCCTGAGGCCCTTACCAGCATTATGTCCCTCCTTCTGATCTTTCCCATCTGTCCCCCTTCCCCTTTCCTAGTCATCACCAAGGACTGACGTTTTCCCCGCACCCTTGATTCTTTCTGTCTCTTCCCCTGAAATGTCCTTCTCCATACTTGTACTACCCACCCCCAGCCCCAGTCATGTCTGCATGGCTGTAACCATTTATTCTTCCCCAACTGAAACAGTCGTGCCCTCTTTGCTGCTCACAGCGTCCCCTGCATGCACATCTGTGATGGACTTGTTCCTTTGTGTCTTCTCCATCCAGAATGTGATGTTCTGGAGGTTCAGTGAATATCTAGCTTAGCATTATTTCTCCAGTACCCGACGCAAAATACTCAGGATACATTCTCATTAAGCATTGGTTAAATAGTAATAAATTATTTGGGGTTCTTTTTTTGCTTTTTTGTACTTGAAATTTTTTTGAGGTTTTTATTTTTATATATGCAGAACAGTAAAAACCCTCAGTGTGCAGCTCCATGCATTTTCACAAATGAAACACATTCATGTAAGCAGCCCCAAGATCAAAAAAAGATCATTACCAGCACCTCAGGCCCCCCCTTCCCCCGAATCACTTTCTGTCTGCCCACCCCTTCCCTGGTTAACCGCTGTCCTGATTTCTAACACCATTGATTACTTGCATCTATTTTTGAACTTTGAAATTAATATAGTCATAAAGCCTGTGTTTTATGCTAGATTTCTTATGTCAGCCTTACAGTTGGGAGACTCATCCATATTATTGTGCGTACTTGTGTTTCAAGCATCACAGGTATATGGTAGCTTTTACCTTTGTTCCATATTTGTGTTACTTGTTCTTATTCTTTTGCTCGTAGAAGGGGCTGAAGAGGAAAAAATGGAAACAGATACTGATGGTCAACAGCCTGAAAAGGTGAAGTCTGTCTGTTTGAATTCTCCTACCACAGGAAAGACAAAGAGAGAGCATGTCTTTCAGAGCATAACGGTTTGGGTTTATTTTGATCTTTGATCCCTCTCAGGGGATTATAAATGATTCTTTCAGCCATTGGACTTTGCTGGTTTAAGGTGTAATTCTCACAAAGCATAACGTATGACATTTTTCACTGATTCATTCTGGGAAGATTTATCCACTCCCCGGCCTCCTCTTTTATATCCCTTTCAGGCACAGTTGGGAAAATGAATACAAAATTGTGTTTTTTATGAATATTGAATTACAAGGGCTTGGTCTTGTACTTGTGCCAGAAGAGAATTATAGAATATTAAGGGATTTTGTAGGAGAGTTAACTGCCAGCAGGAAAATAATCAGACAGGTCTTAATGAGAAGATGATGTTTGAGGTCGGTTTTAAAGAGCAGGTAGCTCTATAACGATTGGAATTGAAGTGGAGGACAGGGAATCAAAGATCCGACCAACAGTGGGGGAGGGACACTAAAGCCTGTGTGCAGAAGGCACCATCACAGTGCCCCATGTCTGTGACCCGCTCTCTAACTCAAAGAGGCTCCGAATGCCTGGTGACTAAGGCAGAACAGGACTTTACAGCGTCTTCGAGATCAGGGGCACATGATTTAAAAATGGGCAGAGGACCTGAACAGACATTTTTCCAAAGAAGATATCCAGATGGCCAGCAGACACATGAAAAGATGCTCAGTATCACTCATCATCAGGGAAACGCAGATCAAAACCACAACGAGATATCCCCTCACACCAATGAGAAAGGCTAATATCAAAAGGACAGCAAGTGTGGGCAACGATATGGGGAAAACGAACCCTTGTGTATTGTTGATGGGAATGTAAATTGGTCCAGGCACTCTGGAAAACTGTGGAGCTTCCTCTGAAAGTTAAAAATAGAACTACCATATGATCCAGCAATTCCACTACTGGGTATTTATCCCAAGAAAATGAAAACACTAATTCAAAAAGATATGTGCACCCCTGTGTTCACTGCATTATTTATAATAGCCAAGACATGGAAGCAACACAAAGGTCCATTGATAGATGAATGGTTAAAGAAGAAGTGGTGTGTATCTCACACACACAGGAATATTATTACTCAGCCATAAAAAAGAATGAAATCTTGCCATTCACAACAAAACAGAAATAGACCCATAAATACAGAGAACAAACTGGTGATTGCCAGAGGGGAAGGGAGTTAGAGAGATGGGCAGAGTAGGTGAAGGAGGATTAAGGTACAAATTTCCCATTATAAAATAAATAAGTTACGGGGCTGACAGCATAGGGAATATGGTCAATACTGTCATAATGTATGGTGACAGTAACTAGCTTTATCACAGGATTGTGTAATGTATAGAATTATCAAATTGTTATGTTGTAAACCTGAACCTAATAAAATCTTGTGTGTCAACTATACTTCAATGAAAAGATAAGATTAGGAGCACATGATGAGCATTCATTCACTATTTGAGTGAACATATACAAGCTGGGATTTAAGGTCTTGATTGCCATGTGTTTTAAAATTGTAATTAGATGAGGATGAGGTAAAATCATAGTTCTTATACTGTTTTAAATATTATACTTTGTACTTGACATTTACGGATTTATGAGTTCATCTGGTTCCTAAACAGTCTCATCAAGTCAATGATAATCTCTTCATTTTATAGACAGTGTTCCATGATTTGTCCAAGGTCTCAGGGATTTCAAAATCCATAAATGAAACCAATTTCTGACCAGAGGAATTGAAGTTTTCGGTCCCCAGAGCATAGTCATTGATGCCCTGTTGTGACTCTTCCTAAAAACCGTTAGCAAATGACTGTATTAAAGGGCTTTGTCAGCTTTTTTATTTTGGCAGCATTCCATCTTGCTTCTCTGTTGATCATGTCCAGTTTAAATGCTCTTGGTCCTTTTGGACAGGTAGTCGATAATTCATTTGTTTATTTATGAAGCCTTTCTCTGTTTAACCAGTAAGTAATATACATGAATTTCCATGACATCCTTTGGACACTGTGACCCTGGCTTTATAGCAGAGGGCACAGAGAGGGTAGGGACTGTGTGTTTTGGAGGCGTATTGACCTGTGAGCACTCAGGTGTTGAGGAAGTGAAAGGTATTTCTTTGAATTTATTAATTTCTTTTCCAGCTCTTCTCTCCAAGGCCCTTCTGAACCTAGTTCGTTTCCTGCCAAAAATAGTAGAGGCTTTTGTTACTCTAAGGTAATGTCACTTGTAGAAGGACTGTTTTTGCTCACTCTTCTTTTGTACCCCTTTTAGGCAGAAAACAAAGGGGAAAATGAAACAGACGAAGGGGATAAAGCACAAGATGGAGAAAATGAAAAAAATAGTGAGAAGGAGCAGGACAGTGAAGTTAGTGAGGATACCAAATCAGGTAATTCAAGGAAACTCTTTAGACTTTATTTACTTTTAAAAGATTTTATTTATTTGAGAGAGAGCCAGAGAGCTGGAGGAGGGGCAGAGAAAGAAGGAGAGAATCTCAAGCAGACTCCCCACTGAGCACGGAGCCCGATGTGGGACTTGATCTCATGACCCCGAGATCACGACCTGAGCCAAAATCAAGAGTTGGATGCTTAACCAACAGCCACCCAGGCGCCCCCTCTTTAGACTTTTATCATGTAAAACTAAAAAGCACTGGAGAAGCGGGGGCAGTTTAATTATACAGAAATATTTCCTTACTCGTTTTGGGTTTGTTTCTTAATGTAACAGTAAATACACGTTAGAGTTTTATTTTGCTCCGAGTGCTAATGCTAGGGGCTGCCTTGTGTCAGTAGCATGTAGACAGACAAGTTGTTCTGTGTGACTGAAGTCACCACGCAGACCTGCCATTTTGGTCTCCGAGTCAGTGGCTTGCGGAAGTGCTTAGTACTCAGCTTCTGATTTCCTGCAGACCCCAGGGTTTCCGGGAGCATTGCATTGACTGATCTTGTTGGTCTTCGGGCTTAGTTCCCTTTGTATCTTCGGGAGCTACACAGAGCGCTTAGAGAAATGAAGGGGAGACAAAGTGTACTATTCAGAAAATCTGTCTCAGATAGAGGCGCACTTACATGCATGGAATGATTCTGCACAAATCTTAAGAAGGCGGCGGCACTGAGATCTCTTTGTAACCTCAGTCCTAGTTGGTCATGTGGCGGAGGTGAGAAGTACGGTGGCTTATTGAGGCTGGGCACACTGGTAATAAAGCTTTCTGATTTCTTTCAGAAGAAAAGGAAACTGAAGAGAACAAGGAACTCACTGATACTTGTAAAGAAAGAGAAAGCGATCTCGGGAAGAAGAAAGTAGAACACGAAATTTCCGAAGGAAATGTGGCCACGGCTGCCGCAGCTGCTCTCGCCTCAGCTGCAACCAAAGCCAAGGTTTGCTGCTCACAGCCCTTGCCAGGCTCCCTTCAGCCGTGAATGGTCGCCTTGTTTTCCGTTATTGGGAATGGTAGTACCCAACAGGAGATGACTGCTTGACCGGCATTTCTAGGTTAAGAATTCGCAGGCAGGAGGAGGGGCGGGGGTGTGCGAGTCGCAGATCTGGTCTGGGGTGGGGGGGCTGCCTTCCAGGCATTCCTTGTTCCACTCCGCACTTGGCTCTTGGCTTGTGGACACTCCAGGGAGGGGGGACAGAACTTAAAGTCCCTCGTGTTGGCCTGCAGAACTTGTCTCGGACTATTGTTCCAATTTCTGCTCGATTGAAATGTTTGTGATTTTTAAGACAAAAATCTGTTTCCTTGTATAAATACTTCACCCTGCTCTTACAGACTGAAAGGAGAGAGGGGGACCTAAAATAACTCTTTTTCTTCTTGAATTTGCCAGCTTTTCTGGGGGTGGTTTTCTCTATTTATAACCTAGTATTGGCTTCGTGGCATATTTAAGAAGAAAGGAGAATGTTATTTTCCCCACTTTGTGTTAATTTAGCATTTTAAAGCCTTCCAGGCATGAGTTTTAAAAAAACCCTTTTCACCTCTTCTCCATCGTACCCTGCGAAGTAGTTTCCTTCCATTGTAGATTCCCATGTTTTGAGCAGTATTTACTGGAACATACCTAATCGTTTTATCTTGAGCTGTTCTTAATCCATTGGTAAAGATACTCTTTCATGGTCTTTAATACCCCCAGACTGTACAGCTGCTGCAGACTACTTCTCCAAGTGTTTAATCTGTGATGCATGATTTATAACAGACCCACAGATGACCCAGTTCAAACCACAAGACCTCCGTTTTGAGTGCCCACCATTGGGCATAGGTGCCGCCCATGAGGAGGAGGGGTGTTGCCAGTCCCTCCAGGTGGCTCCCCCAGCTGCTGGTTCCTGTTACAGTAGCTGGAGGTTCTGCATGTTCAGACTTCCCAGTGTCTTCCCAGGATGCCTCCTGATCTTCATGGTGATTTAGCTGCAGTATTAGGTATTCTCTCTCCTCTACCTTCCCCTACCTCTGGGGACTGCTGAGGTGCACTCTTGACCGAGTGAGTACTTATGTAGACACCAGTTTGATGGTGGTTTCACGTCTGTTTGGTTTTGCTCCTTCATCAGAAATAGTTTTTGAAGCCTCTCTTTCTTCTGCCAGGTTGGACTCTGGCACCTCATTGTCTATGAGCTGAGTTCTCGTTGTTCAGACTGTCACCAGGGACCTTAAGGGCTGCCTTGGGCCTGTTTCACAAATGAACTGGAGGCCAGGAGGGCTTCTGTCCTTCGTGACTTTTATCAGCTGACAGCACACCATCCCCCCAGTCTTCAAACCCACAGCCTGGGGTCCTCTCTGTCTCCTCTAATTCTTTCACTTTCCACGGCTGCTAAGCCACCAAATCCTTCTTGGTTGTGTTAGTGCCCCTGGTGATGCCCAGCCCCTTCACTGCTCCCTTAGGCTGGCTTCCCATCATCTGTTGTCTGTCTTTTTCAGCCCATTCTGTGTTTTCAGCCAGAGGAATCTTTCTCATTTTTTAAATTTTCTATTGAAGTATAACTTATATTTGAATAAGTCTACTGAATATACGTCTACAGCTAGTGAATTTTTCACAGACTGAGCCCACCTATGGGCTCACAGACAACACCTACATCAAGCAACATAACATTCCCAGCCTTCCAGAAGCTTCCTCATATTCCCTTCCAGTTACTGTGCCCCTCCCCCCAAGAATGGTTGCTAGCCTCTTAATGCCATGGATTACTTTCTGCTTTTTTGACTTCATATAAATGGAATCGTACAGTATGCAGAAAAATCTTTAAAAATACAAACAGGAACAGGAACAAACATGATACTTTCTTAAATAAGCTCCCTAACTCTCTCAGGCGAAAATTTCAAACTCTTTAGTGTGCAGTTCACGAGTTTTCCTGCTCAAGACACTTCTCTGTTCTCAAGCGTCATTTTTTGCCTGTCTGACCTGAACTGTCTCTTGCAGTTCTCCCAGACAGAACCCACTGTGACGTCTCCAGCTGGGCTGTTCTGGACCCACTTCCCTCTCACAGAGATGTTTCTCTCCCTTGCCCTCTCGTTGTTTCTTCTCCCTCTGCCGCTGTGTCTGCTTCACTGTAGGTTGCCAGAGCAGGAACTAAAATGGTAGACTCCATAAAACATTTTACAGATGCTTCATGATGTTTTCATGGCGGATGAAAACACGATGGCCTCATAGCTGTTAAGATGTGCAGCTTTGGGCACAAAAGTTTGTGTATTGTGCACTCCTGACCACCTTGCAACAGCTGTTTGATTCCTTTACTGTAGAAAAACTGCTCTTATGGATCAGTTGCCCTAGTCCTTCCATACTCCGTACAAGGTTTAGAAGAGTCCAAAGAACATTTTCCTTCCAGGTCACTGAATTTTCACTCCCTCATGCTCTCTCAGTCTTATTTCTGATAACTGGGAACTTAGATCGTTATTCTCATGACAGCTGCCTTTTCCACAGATCTGTGAGTGATACACATGTGTGTGATGCATGACTTGGCACGCGTGAACTGTTGAGTGCCACTTACAGCTGGGTCTCATGCGTTTCATAGCACACATAATCATTTGTGTGCTACATGGGAATTAAGAGTAAGGAATTCACTGAAATTACTGTAATTAGTACAGTTTATCTAGCCAATCCAAGTTTTCTCTTATTCTCTTTTTGTTCTTCTGTATCTATAAACAGCTTTGTTATTAAGAGTTTTCCTTGATACATTTTAATTGTTTGTCACACTGACATGGAGTGCTAATTATAGGTTCTGAATCTAGCTCCGCAGGGAGGGTGAGCATGCTTTCTGGCTTTTCCCCATCCTTGCCATATGAGGGATTCTTCAGTAGCACATCCATTTCTTCGTTGCACCTACTGACACGCTGTGAATTGACCCACCTGAAGAGTGGTGTGTGGGTGTGAGAAGGAACACCATTGGCTGGGTGCTCTATATCCCTTCCATCTGGGTGCTTAGATTTAGCTGGAAGGAGGAGTCCAGAACTACTGCTGGAATAAACCAGAAACCCCCCCAAACTAAAATATATTTTCTTTTTTTCAGCAGCAGGATGATTCAGTTCTTCCAAGATAACAGAGATCACATTTTCTTAAGACCACAGACATTTCTTTCAGATTGATTCTGTCACCATCCCATGTCCATGTACCTTGAAATGGCTAAAGTAGGTTTGTCTTCATGGTTACTGGGTGTTAGTTCTGGAGTAACAGGAAGATTCTTTCTTGCCCCTCCGTGATACCTCTTACTTGCTCCCTTTTGCCTGAAATTCTTTCTTGAGATAGGAAATTTTTCATTGGACATTGTAGTTCTAAGGCTTAACCAGATTAGGTATTGACAGAAATGGATTGACACTATATGCATTGATCATTGAAACGATATCTTTTTTTTTTTTTTAATATTTTATTTATTTATTTGACAGAGAGAGACACAGCGAGAGAGAGAGCACAAGCAGGGGGAGTGGGAGAGGGAGAAGCAGGCTTCCCGCCGAGCAGGGAGCCCGATGCGGGCCTCGATCCCAGGACCCTGGGATCATGACCTGAGCCGAAGGCAGACGCTTAACGACTGAGCCACCCAGGCGCCCCGAAACCATATCTTTTTACTTGATACTGCGGAGAGAAGACAGAAGGAGAAATTAACCTATTTGATCATTTTGCCCATAGTTAGCCCTATTCACTTTCATCCTTAAATGACTAAACAGAATCTACCCTTGTTCTACTAGTCGAAATCCATGCTTTGTTGTGTAGAGTTCACCTTAACTCTATTACAACCAGGTTACCTCTTTGTTATCATTAATCTTTTTGTGGTTGTTCTTCATCTAGCATGCATCTGTGGCACACTCCCAGACTCATCATTCTTTTTTTTTTTTTTAAAGATTTTATTTATTTATTTGAGAGAGAGAGAATGAGAGACAGAGAACACGAGAGGGAAGAGGGCCAGAGGGAGAAGCAGACCCCCCACTGAGCAGGGAGCCTGATGCGGGACTCAATCCCGGGACTACAGGGTCATGACCTGAGCCGAAGGCAGTCGCTTAACCAGCTGAGCCACCCAGGTGCCCTCATTCTTAAGTTCCATAAAGCCAGTATGTAAATACATGGGTGTTCCCTCCAGCCCTTCTTGGGAAGGTCCTGGTCATCACTGTGGCCAGACCTTCAGGATTCCACATCCTGAGCATCAGCAGTGCTCTTGCCCCAGTTCCTCATGGCTGTGTAACCACCACAAAACCTGGTGGCTTAAGAACATCATCACTTTATTGTATCTTACCATTTTTGTGAGTGAGAAGCTCAGGCCGACTTGGCTGGAAAAGTCCTGCTCTGTGTGGCATTGGCTGGGCTGTGAGGGGGGACCTGGGGTGGCTGTACCACGGGGGACTGGCTGGCATCACCGTCCCCACACAGCTCATCTACAGAGTCATCTTGGGCTTCTTCATATTAGGATGGTATCACAGTAGTTGGACTTTGTACGTGGAAGCTTATAACTTTATGAGAAGAGTGTCCTGAACAATGAGAATGGGAACCTGCCAGTGTCTTATGTCTTGGGAGTCCAACCTGGCATTGTATGACCTCAACCCAGCTCTCCCACTCAAAAGTTCTATCCAGATTCAAGGTGCGGGGATCATTGACCACACCTCTAGATGGAAGGCATGCCACCCTAACCCCACAGTCTGCCCTCTGGTCACAAATTACCTACATTTCTCCCAGTTGAAAAGTATAGATTACGTTGTGTCATGTTTATGATGTCAGGCTAAGGCTGGGGGTCTGAGGTCTTCTCTAAATCAAGTCCAGGTACAGATGAAGCTCCCTTAGGAATGGTCATTCAGGTACAGCTCCTTGCATCTCGGTCTTCTCAGTTGGAAGAATTTGAGAACTGACATAACAGTGGTAGGACATGTGGAGAAAAACTGCACTCACGTTCAAGAAGGGTGAAAATGGGAGGCACCAAGAGAGCACTTGTGGTTCATAGCAACTTTGAAATCTAGTCAGGTGCGCATTTCCAGTGTCTTTCTTCACCAGGGCCCGGTCCTGCCCCGTATGACTTATTCTCTGCAGCTTTTGATTTGGCCTTCTGGGCTTTGGATTCCGCCTTCTGAGTCATTTTCCTTTTCCATTAAAAAAGCAGCCCTGTTTTTGCTGCTAAGGGGCTTTCTTTACCTGCAGTAAGAGTCCCAGAAGGAAAGAAGGGGAAGAAATCATGGCTGATTGAAAACTCCAAGCTTGAATGAAAACATTAGTTTATGGTAATATAGAATATAGGAGACATGTTCTAAAGATACTTAGAGATCCTCCCATCTAATAGAGAGGGTCTAAGGGGCAGGCATACCCTTGTAATTCTTAGAAATCCTATCATGCACTTGGTTCAGAAGCTCTTACAGCCACACCTTGAGCTGTTTACTCTGAGGTCATGATTAACTGGTAGTGCTCTGGATTTTATCTTTGTCCTGAAGCCATTTTCTAGTTTTAAATCCTTGCTGGTAGCAACTAGAGATGAAAAACCGCTCTTTTTTCAAATCCTGCTCTCTTTGCTCTCAGTTGTCTAGGAGATTTCTGACTCCAATAATGATGGCCTGGAAACTGAATAGTTCCTTCTTTGGTTCCTTTCTCTTCTGGCTGCTTGTAAAAAAATACCTAAAGGACGTTTATGTTTTGCCTGGAAATCACTCCAGCCAGATCCGCAAGTTCATTAATGACCCTTTCTACTGTCCACATCACTAGAAGTGACAATGTCGTTATAGAATAAAGATTGACTTCTCTCCAACCTCCAGTATGCTCTCCCTCTCTGTCTTAAAGCTCTCGCCAGTGGTTTTCTTGAGGTCCTTTCAGCCTGCGCCCACTGCATGATACAAAGCCATTGGATCTTTCTTGATAGGTTTTTGATAAAACAGCACCCTATTTCCAGATACCAAATTTCTCTTCCCAAAGCAAGACTTAGCAGTTAGAAAAAAGAAACCAAACAACCATTTTATTATATCTCATGATTGTACAGAATTTGAGCCCTAGCCACCTGGGCAGTTCTGCTCCACAGGGTTATTTGTTGAACTGTAGTGGTATTCACCTCATGGGTAGGTTCGTCTGGAGTGTCTGAGACAGATCCCTTCAAGTCCTAATCCTTGGCAAGGGTGGCTGGACCCTATCCCCTCCTCATACAGTCTCACGGTCTCTCCCTGTGGTCTCTGGTACATACTTACTATGTGGCAGGTGGGGACTCCCAGAAGGAACGTTCCAAGGGTCAGGACATGAAGTTCCTAAGCGGGGAGCTAGAAAAGGGCACCACTGTTTTCTGTTGGGCAAGGCAATTAGAGAGCCTGTCTTGATTCCAAAGGAGGGATTATAGACCCTTCTCTCCATGGAAAGAAGGCCAGTGACTTTGTGGCCATCTTTAATCTACCACAAGTCCCTTCTAAGAATTCCCCAGGAAAGTATCCACTAAAATATCAGTTCTAATAGACATTTGTAGATAACTGTAGAAGGCCATTGGATTTCAAATTTGAATTTTTAATTCCATCTCTGCCATTTACTTGTCTCTTAACCTGAGGCAACTAAAATAAATTTTCTGAGCGTGTATCATCTTGTTTGAATCAGAAGGCCTTTCTGATCTGCCTTTCTGACAAGATTATTATTATAAGAATCAAATTAAAAAAACATTCTGTAAGCTGGAAAGTGCCATATTTTGATGATTCATTAAACCAGTATCTGAGTGTCCATTATGTGCTGGACTCAACTACAATAGTGGGTTTATTTGGTACCAAAGAGATATGGATGGTGCCTGCCTCTTAAGAACTCAAAGTCAACCCGCTAATCTTGAACCTCACATTTTGGTTGAGCCATTAGGATTTACAGTTAGTTGTGAAGGAAAAAAAAAAAACAACAAACAAACTAAAGAACATGTATAAAATGCTGGAAATGTAACCTTAAGGAGTCAGTATCAAATGAGATCTAATTAGGGATTATATACAATTTCATATAATGTATATTGGAATGAAACTCTTAAACACAATACATAAATTTAGTCTACTTTTGCATATTTGATTTTTACACAAGTTATGTTATGGATGGATTACTGCTTTAGTAGATATTTAATCCCTAACAACAAAGATCTTTCCTCTGTAATGTCGAAGATGATTTTTGAGTTTCTTGAACTCTTTCATCTCGTAGATGTGGAAACAAATCCACAGAAGGTAATGAGAAGCCCAAAGTTAGGTGACTAGTTGTAGAACCATGACCAAAATCCAGATCTGCAGACTTGGAGTCTGGCTGGTCCCAACCAATGCAGAGACATAATCTGATAAAATTCTCCATTCTAATCCAACATTTTACAATTAAAAACCCAACAGCTAGCTCAAAAAAAAAAAAAAAGTACCTTTTTTGTTGTTGTTTTTTTGTTTTCTTAGTATGTTTGTGATTGAAGTTTCTAATTTTGAAGAACCAAAAAATAAAGAACAGAAGAAAGAAGGAAGGATCTAATACAGTTAACTCCTCCCTGTCTCCGTGGCTTGCCTTACTGGCCAGTTTTTTTTCTAGGTGCCCTTCAGAAAGGAGTTCAGTTCCTACTTAACTGTGACCCTTGGTGAGATTATTAACTTTTCTAAGCTTCAGTTTCTTTCTATATATAATGAATTCTTTTCTAGCACGTTATTATTAGAAGTAAAAGAAGTATTATGAAAATACAGCATGGTGTCTAGAATGTCGTAAGTGCTTAATAAAACCCAGTATTCCCCCTTAGTCCAGTAATGAATTTCAATAGTTAACTCTCACTTTTACCGTCTCAGATTTTTTTTTTAAGCAGACACGAGTTGTATTTGGATCCATTAACAACTTTTGTCCAGTGCTTCCTAACATTTATCTAATCATTTCAAGGCCCTGTGAAGGTTTTGTAATTTCCTCCAGAATTTACTTCTAATAAGCCTTCGTGTCTCTTCTACTGCATTGACTTAGTACGTGTATGTCACCAAATCTGTAAAGTAGCATAATTTTTTTTTAAAGATTTTATTTATTTATTTGACAGAGAGAGACACACACACAACATAGTGAGAGAGGGAACACAAGCAGGGGGAGTGGGAGTGGGAGAAGCAGGCTTCCCGCCGAGCAGGGAGCCCGATGCAGGGGTCGATCCCACAACCCTGGGATCATGACCTGAGCCGAAGGCAGATGCTTAACGACTGAGCCACCCAGGAGCCCCTAAAGTAGCATAATTTCATGGACTCTTTTTTTTTTTTTTAAAGATTTTACTTATTTATTTGAGACAGAGAGAATGAGAGAGACAGAGAGCACATGAGAGGGGGGAGGGTCAGAGGGAGAAGCAGGCTCCCTGCTGAGCAGGGAGCTCGATGTGGGACTCGATCCCGGGACTCTGGGATCATGACCTGAGCCGAAGGCAGTCGCTTAACCAACTGAGCCACCCAGGCGCCCAATTTCATAGATTCTTGATAGCAGGACATATGCTGTTCTGTGAAGCATACTACTTTCTTGCCTTCTCCCAGGTGCAAAAGCTTGAACCAGTAAAAATAAGGATAGTCATAGAAGTCAAATAAAAAAGGAGGCTCTTCCCCTAGATCTAGAAATACAGGAGATCAAGAAATGGCATGTTAACACATTCATTAGGATGCAGTCAGCAAAATTCAGAAAGTGAGGCAATGCAAAGGACCAGGCCATTTCTTTCAGAGAAACCTAATGTTGCATTTCCCCTCTTACAAATAAAGATTGCAAGATGGAGCAGAGGAGAAGGTGCAGTCATTTGGTTTTAGTAATTGTATAAAGAAAATCAGAGCTAATACATAAATAAACATTATTATTAAGGCCCAAAATATGAAAAAGCCAAATTTGATGTGGAACATTAATTCTTTTCTCCGGTTTCCACTCAAAATCCAAATGTTATCAAGCTCACCAGTGAACAGTTTTTATACTTGATATGGGGTAATTTTGATACCTATTAAAATTTTTTCTTTAACTAGAGGTCAGACTGAATAATTCTATAAATCTGTAAACAAACTGCCGCAGAATTTAGAGATTGAAGTTTTTGTTTTTTCTTTCCCTAAGTCTTTTACTCAAATTTGTTTCTTTAGTTTGAAGGCCACGGGTTTTTCATATTTCACTCCACAAAGTGCCCACGTTCATTTGTAGAGATTTCTGGTGGTTTTTCTGACTTTGAGCATGGGTGAATTCTAGACTTGATAAAGGCTGCCGCTTCTCCCTGTTCTCTCTACTCTCCACCTCATGTCCTTATTGCCTCTCTCTCTTAAGTTGCCAAGCATGCAAAACATGGCGCTTCCCCAGGCCTTGGCCCTGGGTAGTGCAAGTCAGGTGAATAGATAAAATATAGCGCAGTAAGTATCATCATGGAGACTGTGGGAGCCATGACGCAGGGAAGCTGCCCAGAGGAAGTGATGCCTGATGCTGAGTTTTAAAAGACATGTTGAGGGGTGCCTGGGTGGCTCAGTCGTTAAGCATTTGCCTTCAGCTCAGGTCATGATCCCAGAGTCCTGGGATTGAGCCCCACATTGGGCTCGCTGCTCCGCGGGAAGCCTGCTTCTCCCTCTCCCACTCTCCCTGCCTGTATTCCCTCTCTCGCTGTCTCTCTCTGTCAAATAAATAAAATCTTAAAAAAATTACAATAAATAAAAGACATGTTAGAAGTGGTCCAGGGCAGGTGGAGGAGGGTCTTCCAACAAAAGGAGCTCCCAGGGCCACAGCACTGTTAGCTCAGAAGTACCAGTCACCCACTGTGTCCCAGGCACTGTTCTCTGTACGTTGTGTGTCTCCTCACCACCACCCTCATGTGGGTGTAGTTGTTTTCCGGGGTCCTAGATGAGGAAACAGCAGAGAGGCAGGGTAACTTCTAGGCCATGGTTACACAGGCATACCTCGTTTTATGGAGCTTCACAGATCCTGCAGTTTTTTTACAGATTGAAGGTTGGTGGCAATCCTGAGTTGATCAAGTCTGTCAGTGCCGTTTTTCAGTCTGTCACTGCAAAAGCAGTGCATTTGCTTACTTCGCATCTCTGTATCACATTTTGGTGATTCTTGGAATATTTCAAACTTTTTCATTATTGAATTTCTTACAGTGATATGTGACCAGTAATTACCGCTTGCTGAAAGCTCAGATGGTGGTTAGTATTTTTTAGCCATGAAGTATTTTTTAATTAAGCTATATACATTTTTTGAGGCATAATGCTATTGCATACTTTATAGACTTTACAGTATAGTGTAAACATAACTTTTCTATGCACTGGGGAAACCAAAAAATTGATTTGACTTGCTTTGTTTTGATACTTGCTTTATTGGGTGGTCTGGAACTGAACCTCCATTATCTCCAAGGTATTCCTGTGCAGGCAGTAAGCCCTCTAGCCTGCCCTTTCCTGCCTTTTATGAACCTCTGTTGATGTGGCGTATCAAGAGAGAAGTGAGCCACAGGGGTTGGCTTGGCAGAAAACTCTTAGTGTAAAAGGCAACAAGGCGAGTACACAGGAAACTGTTAAAGAACGTTCTAAATGTATCTGATTAAGGGCTAACACTGGTCCAGTTTAAATTCTCAGGTAATTAAACCACACTTGATGCATAAAGTAGCACATAACGTTTGCCTAGACAGCCACTGTTCAGTACCTCTCCTACCTCAGACCGTGTATGTCACATTGAAGAGTCTTTAGCCAGGTTTTTAATCCCTTTTCTGCCACCTGATAGTTGTATAGCCTTAAAGAGGCTTTTTTTTTTTTCTTCCCACTTTTTGTTTGGAAATAACTATGGTTTGGGGCACCTGGCTCAATGGGTTAAGCGTCTGACTTCAGCTCAGGTTATGATCCTGGGGTCTTCGGATCGAGCCCCACATAGGGCTTCCTGCTTAGTGGGGAGTCTGCTTCTCCCTCTGCTCCTCCCCCATGCTTGTGCTCACTCGCTGTCTCTCAAATAAAATCTTTTAAAAAACTAAAATAACTATACTTCACAGAAGTTGCAGAACGTGATATCACAGAACAATCCTGTGGACTGTTCACCAGTTTCCTCCAGTGGTAACGTCTTATTTTTAAGTAATCTACTATTTTTTATTCTGTTTTCTCCTCTGTGATCTTGTTAATTCCATAGACTTTTGTTACGCTTTCAGCGTTGTTTCTAGTGATTTTAGGATGCATCCTTGAGTTGTTGCAGTTTAATCCCAAGTGTTCTTACCATTTCTTCAGTAATGGGAGAACCTTACTGCTTTTCCTTGTCCACTGCTTCTCACTTCCTTTCTCCACTGCAGTGTTTTCTTTGATGAAATAGGTTACTTTCCTCCTGTTCCAAGAACTCTTGAGAACTTCTTTCTGTGCAGGCCTACTGGCAATGATTTCTCTGTTGTTTCTCTTAAAAGGTCTTGATTTCACCTTCCTGTTTGAAGTATATTTTCAATGGGTACAGAATTCAAGGTTGGCGGTTATTTTCTATGTCTCTTATGCTTGGTTGTGGGTTTTTGTTTTTGTTTTTCCATTTCCTCTCTGATACAGTTTGAATATTTTCTGTTGACCTATCTTTCAGTTCATTAGGCATATCTTCTGCTTTTAAACCTAATCTTGGAGTTACTATTTCAGTTATCATATATTTTAGACATAATTTCAGTCAGGTATATATTGATCCTTATATAAATTCTAAATATATTGAACTTCTTTTTTTATCCATATTTTCCTACATTTTCTTATACATAGTGAGTGATCTTAACATATTTTAATGTTCTTGCCTACTAAGTCTAATGTCTGTGCCATCTGTGGATCTGCTGTTTTGATTAAATGCCAGATATGTATAAAAATTTAGATTCTCTGAATAGGAAGAAAAAAATATTTCATATATACATAAAATTTAGATGCCCCAGGTGATGATGTGCAGTCCATCTATACGATTTAGTGTTCCTCTGTGGTGTTGACAGACCTGAGAAGGGGTCAGGGCTGAGGTGAAGCTAGATGGCAATTTGGTCCTTCTCCTCCAGGACCACCCCTGATCCTTGGCTGTGACTCTGCAGAACTTACGATTGGGATTTTGAAGGAGTCTTTATCACTTCAAAAGGGAGTTTACAGGAATTTTTGTCTTTCCTTGAACCCGACTCTGCATCTTCAAAATTTCCCATGTGTCTGAGATGGTGACCAGCTTGTATTTGAAGTCCCCCCACATCTCTGCCAGCATCACTTCATCCAGAGCCATGAGTTGCCACAGTTCTTCATTATACACTGGACACAAATCTCTCATCACACATACGATTTGCAAATATTTTCTCACAGAGTGTGAGCTGTGTTTTCACCTTCTTGATGGGGTCTTTTGAAGCAGAGATGTTTTTCATTTTGATGAAGTTCAACCTCTCAATCTTCCCTTTTGTCACTTAGGCTTTTGATGTCACATCTAAGAAATCTTTTATTTCACCCCCAAGATCATTTAGATTTACTCCTGTTTTTTCTTCTCAGAATTTTTTTTTTTCCCTAGAGAGAGAGCACACAAGTGGGAGGGGCAGAAGGAGGGAATGAATCTTAAGCAGGTTCCATGCTTAGCACAGAGCCCAGTGCGGGGCTTGATCTCATGACCCTGAGATTATGACCTAAGGCGAAACCAAGTCAGATGCTTAACCAACTGAGCCACCCAGGTGTTCCTCTCCTCAGAATTTTTTTTTTTAATTAAAGATTTTTATTTATTTATTTGAGAGAAAGAGAGAGAGACAGAGAAACAGCATGAGAGGGGAGAGGGTCAGAGGGAGAAGCAGGCTCCCCGCTGAGGTGGGAGCCCGATGTGGGACTCGATCCCAGGACTCCGGGATCATGACCTGAGCCGAAGGCAGTTGCTTAACCAACTGAGCCACCTAGACGCCCAAACTGTTTTTTTTTTTTAAGATTTTATTTATTGAGACAGAGAGAATGAGAGACAGAGAGCATGAGAGGGAGGAGGGTCAGAGGGAGAAGCAGACTCCCTGCCGAGCAGGGAGCCCGATGCGGGACTCGATCCCGGGACTCCAGGATCATGACCTGAGCCAAAGGCAGTCGCTTAACCAACTGAGCCACCCAGGCGCCCTCTTCTCAGAATTTTTTTAATGTTAGCTCTTACCTTTAGATCTTTGACCTACTGAGTTAATTTTTATATATGATATGAGATAGGGTCCAAATTCATTGTTTTGCCTTCAGATATCCAGTTGTCATGGCACCAGCTGTTGACCCACCCACCACCCCCTTTTAAACTTTATTAAGGAACTCTTAGAATATATATAGAAATAGAATAGTATAATGACTCTCTGTGTATCCACCACCAGCTTTGGTTATCAACACCTTGCCAGTCTTGTTTCATTCGTTCCTATTTACTTTTGGCCTGTTGGTGACCCCCTATGGACTTAGGGCTACTTTCTTAGGTTGAGTCTGTGACTTCTCGATCTCATGTCTTTGCCTTTTTCTGTTTTTACACTAAATTAACTGGACCATATCCTTCAGTAACAGGTGTAGGAATTAAGTTTTTTTTTTTTTTAAGATTTTATTTATTCGAGAGAGAGAGCACAAGCAGGGAGGAGAGAGCACAAGCAGGGAGGAGGGGCAGAGGGAGAGGGAGAAGCAGATTCTCTGCTGAGCAGGGAGCCCAACTCAGGGCTCCATCCCAGGACCCTGAAATCATGACCTGAGCCAAAGGCAGGCGCTTAACCAACTGAGCCACCCAGGAGCCCCAGCAGTAAACTTTTTGAGTCCTTGATTTCAGATACGTCTTTATCCTGTGCCTGCCCTTAATTCATTTAAGTTGCCGTACTTGAAATTCTAAATTGAAATGCGTTATCCCTCGGAATTGGAAGATATTTTACCATTGTTTTAAAAAACCTAGTTTTGTTTGTGAGAGAAGCCTGATGCGGTCTGAATTTTTTTTTGTAATCTATTTTTTTATTTCTTTGTCTTTCTGGAAACTGCTGTAGGATTTCACTGTTTCATGGTCTTAAATTTCCAGAGTTGTTCCTTGCTGTGTATTTTTTCAATTTTTATTTTCTTGTTACTTGTAGTGGTCCTTTCTATTTGAAAACTCTTGATCTTCAGTTTTGAGAGGAAATAGTTTGGTGTGTTGGTGTAGTAGTACATGGGGATGTTCCCAACTGCCTGGATAATTCTCAAAAAAATAGAACATTTTCTGCCAAAGCCATCAGAGTTCTACAGGTTCTATTCTCTTAGAAATAGATCTGGGAACTGATAACATGAGTCTTCTCCGAAGGTGGGGTTACTGGTGGCAAGTTAGTAACATGTGAAGGGAGACCCGTTTCTTGTGTGATGCCTCCTTATAACCTTCTGATTTTATGTTGTGCTGCATTTCTTATTCAGAAATACAAATTGCATAACACTCTACAATGATTAGCAGGTTTAAGATCATGTAATCTTTATTTAAAGTTGATCTATAGCTCAAAATGTGGTTAGGGAGGCAAACACTTCATGAACAACTGTAGATTCGTTCATAAAACCTGCTCATTGTCACCTTTTGCTTATACTTCTGCATCTTCCTATAGATGGATCTCTATGGTATAAAACTGTATTTCTCTTTCTAACTATAAAAGAGTGAAAAATAAGACTCTCATTTAAGTGTTGTCTGTTAAGTTAGCTCCCCAAAGCCTATGTTAAATGTCTCCTGCATGTTAGCTCCTTCTAGATTCTCTATGAAATAGAAATCAGTAAGACAGCTGCTTCATGTTACTTCTCACTTGTGTGGAAGAAAGATGAGCACATAAATTCAGCAGATATAACGAAAGTGAATGCAGAATGGTGTTGGGAGTTTGTTGGCGCAGCTCTTGGATGGTGTCTGGGGAAGGTGGGATTGACCCCTGGCCAGGTACAGGTAGTCACGGTGAAATATGGGCCTTTCATCTTCTCTGTGTAATGTGGTACCTTCCTCTGTGTGCTGCTGAGTAGGCAAGAAGTGTGAATAGGGCTCATCATCCTGTGGCAGGCGAGTAGCACATTCTTCCAGAGTAACTCCTTATCCTGTACTATATTTGTTTCTCTTGCTCCAGATCCTATCCTCAAACATAGAGGTGGAATATTGTTCACCCCCTCCTTTCCACAGCCAGTGCCACTCACTAGAGAGAAAGCAGAGGCTTTACATCTGAATGTTGGGTGTGGGGGGAAACCACTGCTTAGCTGTCCCTGGACAGTTCCTGAGGACGGAAGGATAGTGACGGGAGGCATAGAGTAGAGGGGTGAGGGTGCAGGGTAAGTGGGTGGCAGATGGGGAGGTGTACCCCAGGCTACTTGTGTCCTCTTTGCCAGGGTCCTGATTAAACTGCCCCTTCCTGGTGGGCTCTTTTTGAGAGACGTTGTTTACCATGGGAGGGTTTTGTGGGTTTTTTTTTTTTTTAACTCTTTAAAAGGGATATTTATACCTATAAGGACCAGAAATTCAGCAACATTTATATTAAATTGAAGTAAATGTTTGGTAGAGACACAAAGGAGGCATCTAGGGCACCATTCTTAATTCTATAATCCCTACTTTGAATAGCAACTTCAGCATTTTGTTGCTCTATTTTATTTTATTTTTTCAAAGATTTTATTTATTTATTCGACAGAGACAGACACAGTGAGAGAGGGAACACAAGTAGGGGGAGTGGGAGAGGGAGAGGCAGACTTCCTGCCGAGCAGGGAGCCCGATGGGGGCTCGATCCCAGGACCCCGGGATCATGACCTGAGCTGAAGGCAGACGCTTAATAACTGAGCCATCCAGGCGCCTCTTGTTGCTCTATTTTAAACAAATGTTTACCTAAATAATTTGAATGATCTTTTACACTTAGCATCTGGCTGCCGTGGAGGAGAGAAAGATCAAGTCTCTGGTGGCCCTGTTGGTTGAGACACAAATGAAGAAATTGGAGATCAAACTTCGACATTTTGAGGAGCTGGAAACTATCATGGACAGAGAAAAGGAGGCTGTAAGTATAAAGGGATGTTTATGGTGGCTTTCTGACCATTAAATGCTGACCACCTTTCATAAACTACAAGTTAGATAAAATGAATGGTAGCCTACTCTGTTGGTCCTTTCTACTGTGTTTGCTTTGCCCTTTCAAAGGGATTATCAGTCATTGATGTTAAACAGAAGGAACTCTGTTCTCATTCTAAAACTAATGATTTAAACTTCAGGTTTACACCGCTCAGCTTTCCAGATGCATGATGGTATAAAATTCTTCCCTCTACAAAAGTTAGATCTTAGACTTCTTTTATGTCCTACTTGTTACCACTAAAGTAGAATTCATATAGATCCATTGTCTGATTCAAGAATTTTCTTTATTTCCTGTCTTCTTCAATACAAATATCAGACAGTAGGAGTTAATCTTCTCTTGAGTTAGGAGCCTTGTTTCTCTGACCCCTTTTAACCAAACCCTCCTCTGGTCCAGCCTTGGACTCAGTTTTCCTCCCCTTCCCTGCACGGTGGAGGGCAGGTGGAGGGCAGGTGGAGCTAGGCCCTTTCTGAGCTCCTAAGCGGCACGGGTCGGGGCAGACACTTGTGAGAGAAGGATATGGCCCAAGTAGGGTCAAGAGAATTATGAAAAAGGCCAAAACTGAGGAAGGAAGCAACAAAAAGTAAGAAACATAGAGGCAGGGGAACAGTTGGTCATTCAAGGTAATTTTGGGGGAAGTTTATTTTAGAAGAGAGATTGGTAACTTTTTTTTTTTTTAAGGTTTTATTTATTTGACAGAGCACAAGCAGGGGGTAGGGACAGAGGGAGAGGGAGAAGCAGAGTCCCCACTGAGCTGGGAGCCCAATGCGGGACTCGATCCCAGGACCCTGGGACCATGACCCAAGCCAAGGGCAGACACTTAACCAACTAAGCCACTCGGGCGCCCCAGGAATCGGTAACGTTCTAAGCAATGGACTAAATTTGAGGATTTAGTTAGAACTTGTGCTCTCTGATTATTTTGGCTCTTTTATCTATATATGAGATACTGGTATCTAAATGGTAGAACCTTAAATTATCCCAGAGGAGTTCTAATTTTAAGGACCTTTTTGTATTTATTTAGCTATTTCTTGGTGGTTAGTCCAATCACATCCTCTGGCAGATTCCTCAGGATGCGTAGCCCAGTAACTATCACACAAACAGCCCATTTTCATTTTGTCCTGAGACCAGCTCTGCCACTTCAGCTGGCATCCTGGCCCTGGAGGACGGCGAGACTGCTTCAGTAGCTCTCTACCCACATCCTTCCCCATCCCACTCCCAGTTCCCTGACCTTGTAAGCATGTCTCCCATCACTGGCCCTCTCCTGCCCTGGTAGCTGCTGGCCACCCCAGTCTCCTCTCCGTCGCCCTCTGTGTACTAGCCACAACATGCCCCGTGCAGGCTTCCCTCTGGCCTTGTTCTCTGTGCCACCTGTGTGCGTTCTGCTCCTCCGCCAGCAAGGCCCTCTTCCCCAGCCCTGCATCCCTTAGCCCTGCCCCTCCGGGTGACCTGTCCCCCCCTTCTGCTGCCCTGGCAGCCTGACAGAGCACCCACACTGTTGTAGTTGCTGGTTCCCATGTCCATCTCCCATACCAGGGTATAGGCCCCTTGAGCGCAGAAGTGATCAAGTGTCCTTACGAGCACAGAACTGGCACATTGGGGGCTCTTGTTTCAGTGACTGTTGAATGCATGTATGCCAGCATCAGTGTCGGAAGCTAGAGAAGTAGAAAAGGGAAGTCCGCCGTCCGCCCTTTAGTTGAATGGGGAGGACAGTCCGGTAAACAAATGATGGCACAGTGTGTTCAGTGCTCCTCTGGGAGCAGAGAGGAGGCATACCTGGATGACGGGGAGAGGGAGAATACTTCTGCGAGGCGAGCCGCCGCTTTGAGGAATAGCTATTTGTGTTTATCTTATCCTCATAAGCTGCCCTTTTGTCAGGTATGGATCTTTTTAGTGGACTCGGGGTAATGGGGTTATAATATAGTGGATTCTTGGCACATGCAGGATTCACCTGATGATTGGGTCGTATCCACTGGCAACCAGGTGCCCTGCTGTCATTCCTAAAACAGCACTGATGGATGAGCCTGGAAGATTGGCAGGACCCTGGGCACTGAGAGAACAGTGTCTGAATTCTCAAGGGGCTTTTTTCTCAGCTCTACGTCACTTTCTCTTCACAGGTTGGACCTGGGGATCCCCACTCTTTGAAACCCCTAATGAAACTGTCACCTAGATCAGCACCGCCCTCCGCCCCTCCCCAGTCCTCACCCTGAGTCCCAGACACCCAGTGGCCGAGTGTAATGGCTGCACTTCTCTTAGCCCTTCAGAATTTCCCTTGTGCTGTGGATTTGTAACAATTACTGTCTCAAATTACAGAACTGCATTGTGGTTTTCTTATTTGAATCTTTTTTTGTTGTTATGTTCAATTCTAATCAGAGCACATAAGACATTTTAGAGGCTAGTCTCTGAATAAAACAACACAATTGAAATTGTTGGGAACACATTTCTGCTGACTCTCCACCACATCAGGTTGCTCTGCTCACATCCTTGGGTGGTCAGCCTGCCTTCTCTCAGTCAGCATCTGGCGCAGGAAAATCCCTTGTACGGGATAGTCCCGAGCCCTAGCCACTGACTGTCAGTAGTAACACAGCTGTGTTAGTTATGGAAACTAACTATGTGCTATGGAAAAAAATGACCCCAAAGTTTAGTGACTGAAAACAGAAAACCAGGTTTCCCGTGGTTTCTGGGAGTTGAGAGCCAGGCACCTTGGCTGGGCGGCTCAGGCGCCGGGCCTTGTGAGGTTGCAGGCTTCCTAGGTTCAGCAGGGCTGGGGCTCCTACCTCCCAACTTACTCCTGGGGTTGTTGGCAGGGGCTTCAGCTCCTACTGCACGAGCCTTTCCGGGGTGCCGTTCATGAAGGGGCTCCCCCAGGGTGAGTGATTAAAAAGAGCAAGAACGTGAGCGAGCACCCAGAATGGAAGCCACACTATCGCTTGTAACCTAAACTTAGACGTCTCCATTCCTTCACTTTGCTGTGTTCTCTCAGTCACCCAGACCAGCTCTGGTTCTGGGACCGGGTTCGGGGAGGCAGAAGGTGTAAAGACCAGGAAGTGGGAGTGTGGAGGGCAGCTTGGAGGCGCACTCTCAGAACCAGAGTGTCCTGCGAAATTTGTGTTGTGCGCAGTGACGGCATAACCTCTTTTTCCCCACCAGGCCCTGCTATCCTGTCCTTCCCTGTGGGCAGGCAAAGCCATGGCTACTTTCCTAACCAGTGATTTCTGCATGGGACTGTTGTGGGAGTTAAATGAGAGAAGTGTGGCGTGGGCCTGGCACAGTGCCTTGAATACATAGTAGATGTTCAGTAAATACTTACATGCCTCCCTTTCTTTAGACACACTAGTAACCAGTGACTCTATATTAAATTCTCAAAATTTTAAGCCTTTGTTGATTTTATAAACATTTATTGGACCAGTCACTGTGCTAAACCACTTTATATGGATTTTCTCCTTTAATCTCTCAAAATCTATATGAGGAAGCCATTAGTAAGAAAATACTGATTGCTTTGAATCTCCTTGGACAAGAATCCAGCAGTGATGCTGGATGGGCACATAAGGCCGTATCTTTGTTTACCCGTCTTACGGACGGAGAGACTGGAGCTTGGACAGAGTACATCATGCACCTCCCGTCCCAGTTCATAAGACACAGAGCCAAGTGTCAAGCCTGTGTCTGTTCACCTCTGTGCTTTTATCTAACACTTTATAGTCTATAAAGAAATGAGCCATTCTCCTCACATTATAACCAAGAGACTCTGAGATATGCAGGGTTTTATCCTCCCTCTATTACAACTTAAGAAAGTTAAGACTAGAAGGTCCAGGTCAGCCAGGAGCAGAGCCTTGTAGTTACCACCTGGTGCTCCTTTGCCTACCACATTGCCCCAGTTCAACTTTATTTTTAATTTTTTAAAAATTGTATTTATTTGAGAGAGAGCATGAGCTGGTGGGGGGGAGGAGCAGAGGCAGAGGGTGAAGCAGACTCCCCGCTGAGCAGGGAACCCGATGTGGGGCTCCATCCCAGGACCCTGGGATCATGACCTGAGCCGAAGGCAGACGCTTAACCGACTGAGCCACCCAGGCGCCCTGAGCCTGCAACTCTTGATCTCAAGGTTGTGAGTTCAAGCCCAACATTGGGTGTGAGCCTACTTGAAAAATTAATTAACTAATTAATTAATCAATTAATTAAAAGTCTAGTCTGAAGTATTTTTTTCTTTTCTTTTTTCTAAGAGATTTTATTTATTTATTTGACAGAGAGAGACACAGCAAGAGAGGGAACACAAGCAAGGGGAGTGGGAGAGGGAGAAGCAGACTCCCCGCTGAGCAGGGAGCCCGATGCAGGACTCCATCCCAGGACCCTGGGACCATGACCCGAGCCGAAGGCAGACGCTTAATGACTGAGCCACCCAGGTGCCCCTGCCTCGACTCACTTTAAGGTGTACTTCTTTACCTACAAGCAATAGCTCCAGGACATACTTTTTTTGAATTAAACCTTTGTTTTTATTTATGTAACAGTAGATGTCAAAATCTTTTCTTAGACTTTAAGAATCAGATATGGGAGCAACTAGGTGGCTCAGCTGGTTAAGCATCGACCTCTGATCTCAGCTCAGGTCTTGATCTCAGGGTTGTGAGTTCAAGCCCCACGTTGGGCTCCACGCTGGGTGTAGAGCCTACTTTAAAAAAAAAAGAATCAGATATGAACTTTCTTTTTTTCTCTAATGACTTAAAATCAGTTCTCTTGAGTCTTTAAGTATGTAGTAATTAAGAACAAAGGATATAAATGTTAATCTTTTATAGATATTATGCATACAGTTATAATTAGAGCTCAGTAGATATTGTTACAGCTCTTTCATGAAGTGCTGGTATTGGAGGAAGGCAGTTATGAAATGTACAGAGCTCGTCGAGGAAATGACATGATAAAAAGTATTGACTCTACTTCAGGTGAGGATGCTGAGCTTGTGCTGGGTTCATAACTCAGAGGGTCTGCCCACCTGAGCAGCCTTCCATGCCAGGTGGATAGCACACATCAGTCTAGAGAGCAGGTTTCAGACATGGGTTATGTTGGGCACTGGCGCTACCTGGAGAGAACTGGGGGGCGTGGGCCCTGTCTAAAGCATTCTCATTTGGATTAAAAAAATAATAATTTGATGCCCATGAGAATGGTTCTGTGAGCTGATCTGGTGGACTAAATGCTCTCTGAATTTCTGCAGGTCATTTGGCTAGGTGTAGAGATTGAATACGTTCCATAAAGAGAGACATTGTGGGAATCCCAGACCCAGTCCTCGAGGAGGTTGGAGGAGGGTGAGTGTGAGACACTGAGACGTAGAGACACTACTTACTGCGAGGTGATGGGGCGGTGGAAATCCAGAGGAGAAAGAAGGGTTGTGTGAGATTATCAAGGAAATCTTCCTAGCAGAGGAGGAACTGATCTGAGCTATTAAAAAGGCCTAAACCCAGAACGTGAAGAGAAGGACATGATTTTAGAGGAGACCGAAGGGTCAGCCTGCCCAGAGCTGATGGCTTTTGCCGCCTAGGTGGTGTAAGATTAAGGTCATTTGCTCGTTCCACAGATACTTATTAAGCACCTCCTTTGTTCTAGGCATGCATATGGTACTGGGGATACAGTGGTGTATAAAACCCAACCAAACTCTTTGCCTTGGTAGAGCTTGAAATAATTAGGGTGTTAGGAGATGTTCCGTGCTGTGTGTGTATGCATACACACTGTATGTTACAGGCTGGGGAGGGGCGATGGGGAGGGGCAAGGGAGAGATTGCACTTTGCGGTGGTGCAGTCTGAGTAGGCCTTATTGAGAAACTGACAGGCACGTGCTTCTAAGGCCTAGAAACAGCTCAGAGGCTCGGAGGCAGGAGCATGTTTGGGAACTGAGGAGTAGGTGGTTGGGCTGGAGCACAAATGAGGAGGAGGTGAGAGGATAAAGGCAGAGATTTGGTGACCTAATCGTGGAAGTCCCTGTAAGCCATCCAGAGGCTTTTCATTTTACTCTGATTAAAGTGTGGATAAAACTACAGAGCCTATTTTATGCATTCCATAAAAATAGAGAGTAAATGCAGAGGGCTGGCATGATCTTCCTTAGAGTTTCGCAGGGATCCGTGTGCCGGCTGTGTTGTAGAGAGGAAATGACAAAGCGGCAAGGCTCGGAAAGGGGAGACTGTGGTGGCAAGGCTGTTAAAGTAGCCCACATGAGATGATCGTGGCCTGGACCAGGGTGGTGGCTGGGCAAGAGAAGAGAAATGGTCAAGTTCCGGATAATAGGATCTCATCACACACAGGATGTAGGTTTAGGAAAGTTTGTTGTACTTTATAACAAATTAGGGAAGAAAGAACAAAGAGCCACAACGTGAATTTCATACTGCCCCAGGAGAAGCACATTGCATGTGGTGTTCTGGGTATTTGGGCTAATGCATCTCTATGCTGCCTGTCCTGTAACGGAACATGTTGTTAGACGTGCACCATTACATTAGGGGTAGTTTTAGCTGAGATGAAGAGAGCTGTACTCAGTTGTAGGTTTAGTTCCGAATCAGAAACGCCTGGCCTCAGGAGGCAGGCACAAGGCAGCAGGACAGAATGACCAGTCACCACAATGTGCGGCTGCCCCTTGGGTTTCGCCTCCAGAAGCACACAGGGAAACCACAGGACGCAGTTGGGGTGTTCTCTTCTCCACAGGTGTAAGAAGGAATGAATGGGTCTGTTTGGGACTTGGTTTTTTGTAAATGGATGTCTGGTCACTGACACCAAACATTTCAAAGGAAGGTGTGTGATTATTTACTTAGTTCTGAGGCCAAGTAGTCAGAGGCTTCAAGTCTCGGCTGATACTGCAGCCCCTGGCAGTGTAGATGGACTGGTATGGCCCCCACCTTTTACTCTTTCCCACCCTCCTCCCTGCTCTGAGCCCATGAATCTGGGAGAAGAGCTCTGTGTGAGCTTGGGCTGCACTTTGCAGCTGGGTCTGCGTCTGGTGTCTTGGTGCAGAAAAGTGCTCTGTTGTGCTCCAGTTCCGCTTGTATCCGGCCGTCTGATGCATACAGAGTGTAGCAGTGAGCTGGGAGAGGAAGACAAGAGTTTGAATGTGGTGGGGGGATGTGTCTTCTGAGCGGGCCTACAGGCCGCTTTGTGTGAGACCGGCTGCCCTTGAGCCACATTGGAGCCATGAGAGAAAATGGACAGATTCATTAACATTCTGTGTCCGTGAATGTACATGCACTGTTCGCTTTAGCTGTTGGGACTTTGTCCACAGTTCTAGGAAATGGAAAACGGAGAGGAGAAAATCAAGCTATCTATATAGCATATGACTTACGTGCTTTTAGTGTTGGTTTGTTTTGTTTTGTTTTGTTTTTCAGTGTTTTTTTTTTTTTTTTTTTAAGATTTTATTTATTTGAGAGCGAGAACGTGAGCACGAGCAAGGGGTAGGGGGCAGAGGGAGAAGCAGCAGGGAGCCCAATGCAGGGCCCCATCCCAGGACTCTGGGATCATGACCTGAGCCCCAAGGGCAGATGCTTAACCCACTGAGCCACCCAGGCTCCCTAGTAGTTTATTTTTTGACAAAAATATTATGTGTGATGAAAAAATTTTCAAGAAAGAAATGAATAAATTAAAAGGTCTCTCTTACCCTCAATTTCATTTCTAGGAATAATCACCTAATAGTTTGGTGTCTTCTAGGACATTTTCACTGTGTATATAACGTGTGTGTATGTGAATACAGCGGTTTTTTTTTTAATTGAATTAGGATTGTGTAATAAATATTACTGCAACTTTTTTTTCTCAGTGTATCTCAGACAACTGTATATCAAAACTGCACTCTAATGACTGTCCTTTGACACACGTACATAGAGTTTTCTAGGACAGATTCCCAGATGTAGAATCACTGGTTTCATGCATTTAAAATTTGCTTAATACTCTCCAGCTCTCCTCAAAAACTGCCAGTTTATGTTGTCTCTGATTGCCAAAAAATGAATGCAGTCTTCAGTTGAACTCAGTAGCAGTAAGGTATCCACAAGAGAGGTATGTCTATTGCATGATGAGACCAAGATGTGTCCATAAGCTCTGCTTCGTGTGCAGCAGAGCAGAGATGACCCTCTTGGAGCCACGCTGTAGCCTGCTGTCTGGGCACTGCGCTCACCCCAGCAGACCTTTCTAGCCCACATTGGAGCTTTAGTTTAAACTGAGTTCTCTTTCAGGAGTGTGTGTATGCGTATGTGTGTTTAATCACTCATCTATTTTAATTCTTCTAGTTACTTTTTTAATTACCTCCCATATTTTGAAATGACAAATGAAGCTCAGGAAAAAATAGAATAATTAAGGTTAGTACATTTGTAGACATGGAAAATTGGGCAAATCTTTCTTTCTGAGGTTAATACTTTGAGAGTAAGGTCAGTTCCCAAAGAAGGACTGGTTTGGTTTAAAAACCAAACCAAACCACTGAGACAGGTAATGCAGAGACTAAAATTTCCCTTCAGAGACACAAGATCTCTTCCAGTAACAGTTCAGCTTCTTCACAGAACAGATCTTGACCTAAATTATAGTTCTTACATAACTGCGGGACTTCAGCCAAGCCATCCAGACCAATAGTGCTTGACAAGAACATAGATAAGAGGTCCTTTTCTGGCAACCTCTCATGTCTAACCTCAGCAAAGGCCTGAATTTCCTAGAAAGAATCGTTAGAAGAAAGCGAATCCTAGGACCTGTAGTTAGAATTTTTCGATCCCTTTTTTATAGTCTGCCTCTTACTCACTGATTAAATGTCTTGCAGAGCTGGACTTCCCAAGGACTCTCTTGCTTTTTACATCTTGCAATTCCCTGTTCATTATACAAACAAAGAGGGCCAGGCTTTAGCCTCTTCGGGCCACCCACCCTAGAAAATGAAGAGCCCAGACCAGTCTGTTAGGACCATGGCAGCACCCTGCTGCACTCCCTCCTGATGACCTTCAACCACTCACAAAATCATTTGTTTCAGAAGATCTCCTTCTCCCTAGGAGACTCCCTGCAAGCCAGCTAACCAGCCTCGGACATAAGCTTTTACCATCTATTCTCTTCATTCCCCCTCCTCCTCACCTGGTCATGCCTGTTCTTGTCACTCTGTCTGTGGCCCGTCCTCCTGCACCCGGTCTGTCCATGGCCACTCCCTAGTTGCTACTCCTGATAACCAGTAATGCTTCTCACTTGGTTCTACAGGGTCTTCTCCTCAGACAGCCCTCTGCTGAGAGCCCATATTCTTAGGCTAACTCTCATGCATATTCCAACCAGTTTTTGCTGGTGATAGTATATAGTATTTATGTGTAGAACTGGCTGCTCCTGAAAGCTAAAATGTTACGTTTTCTTAATCTATTAAATGCCTTGGAATAGTGCTATTCAGCAGAAATACAGTGTGAGCCACATACGTAATTTAAAATTTTCTAGTAGCCATATTTTTTAAAAAGGTGAAATTATAATGTTTATTTAATTCAATAAAATTCAAAAAATTTAATTCAGTACATACAAACTATTATTTGAACACGTAATCAATATGAAAAATTAATTTTTTTCATGCTAAGTCCTCAGAATTCGGTGTGTGTTTTATACTTAAAACATATTCCACTGCAGATTAGCCATATTTCAGGTGCTCAGGAGCCTTTTGTGGCTTCTGTCTGCCATCTTGGACGACAGAAAAGCTCTAAAAATATCTCCCAGTGACTCGGTTCTTGCTCTTGGAAATGGTGGGCTCAGACATTATTGAAAAGAAATAGATCTGTTAACCCTCCTTAATGATCTTTACACTTCCTACTTCCAAAACCTGGATTTTTATTTTCCTTCATCTTCAAGTTGATTTTCTTTTTCAGGCCTGAGTTAAATTAATTTTGATAGCACTTAAGGTGGGCTTCATTCTCTGAACTATTCTCAGGCATATGGTTTCTGGGTTTCCTGGCACGTATAATAGCTTATTTCTCTTTATTTTAATTTGGGTCCCAGAAAGATTATCTCGAATATTGAAATACTTCTTCAAACCAAGATTCATGCACATCTTTATTTAGGCACCTAAAATATTCTGTGAATGTGTCACCCAGTATAATTTTTGAGTACTTGAAAGCTAAAATTTACGGCGGCATTGCCAAAGCTCCACATAGAAAAATGTGTGTGTTTGCGGCTAAGGCCACGTCCACTCATCCAGAGGACCTAACTCTGTGTCAGTTCTAAAATAGTAACCAAAGGATCACATCCAGAAGAGAGCCCCTGGGAAGGTTGTGTCGACTTGAAATTTTAGTAGTGAGGGACTATTAAGAGGAGAGGTGTGTTTTACTTGGGCAGTCATGAAATCTATTTTTACATCTCCGAAGGCCTGCCAGACAGAGGATTCCATGTGTACTGAGTGGGCCCAGAGAACACTAACTGCACTGGGTGAAGGTTACAGAAAAGGCAGACCTTTTGTATAACACCGAAAAGACCTTGACCTTCGTAACAGGTGTCCATATGGAAATAAGCTACTCAAGAAGTAATGCCTTTTCTCACCTTAGATGTTGCAGGAGGCGAGGTGGCTGTGTCCCCGTGAGGTGGTATAGGGAAGTCAGGCATCAGGTCCTGCGTGTCATCCATTCCTGAGAAGCTCTCTCGGTGTCCTCTCTCTTCCCCTTCCTTTTCTTAACAGTTAGAACAACAGAGGCAGCAGTTGCTCACTGAACGCCAGAACTTCCACATGGAACAGCTGAAATATGCCGAATTGCGAGCCCGGCAGCAGATGGAACAGCAGCAGCATGGGCAGAACCCTCAGCAGGCACACCAGCACTCAGGAGGACCTGGCCTGGCGCCGCTTGGAGCAGCAGGGCACCCCGGCATGATGCCCCATCAGCAGCCCCCTCCCTACCCCCTGATGCACCACCAGATGCCACCACCTCATCCACCGCAGCCAGGTGAGTGGCAGGCTATGCTCCCGGGTAAGGCTGCAGCTATCCCTGTGGCCCAGCTGTCAAAGGAGTGAACCACACCCTTGCTGATTCGGGGCTAGGACTGTGACTAGGATGCCCACTGTCATCTAGGTAGTTGTAGGCAATGGGACCTGGTTGTAGAGCCATCACCACATAATGCTTGTCATGTTCTGTTCCTGGTGTGATGCCTTGCCTTGGGTCGGTCAGCCTCCACGTGGCCAGTATATCCCAGAGTTCCTTAAAAATTCGTCCTTGGGTTGTCTACACTTGTTTTGTTTTGTTTTAACTTACAGACATTTTAAAAGATAGACACACACAAAAATAATAATGCAGTGAACTCTTATGACCCGGCTTCCACACCCATCACTTTCCCGCCATTTATCACCTTTTGTTAGAGAAATCTTCTACCATGGGCAAAAGTAGAGCGAATAGTGTAAAAATCCCCCATATATACCTATTGTACAGTTTCAGAATTACCGATATTTTGTTTATTCCTCAGTGCTTATTTTTAAAATTTATTCCTAAAACTACTGGGATAAATATTTAAGAGAGAAATTCCCTATGGCTACTTGGTGCTTGGTTCTGGCTGGTGTTAAGCATCAGAATCTGTAGTAATTGTTTACAGAGAGATCCTGAGGAGTTCCAACATCTGCATTTAGCTTGTACAGGATGGGAAGAGAGATGCTTTTGCCTTTTTCCCTAAATAACATCCTGGTGAGGACAAGTCTTTGCATGCTAGGCCAGTCACCCACCTTGTTCTGCTCACTTCTCATTGTCCTCACTTTACAGTTGAAGAACCGATGCATGGCAGGGACCACACGGCCTTGCTGCCTGATGGAGCCAGGATTTGTGCTGGGCTCCGTCTGATTCCAGAATGATAGCCGGACACTGCCCCGTGACCCCCGGACTAAGAGGGACTTGCAGCAGATTCAGATACAGCTCTTCTCTTAGGGAGACCATGCCAGAGAAACAAGAGTTCATAAAAATAGCCTTTAGAATGGAAATAGGGCGTTTTTCTCTTTTTACTTTCTCACAGAAATAAGCTCTTCTTCAGTGAATTTTAAAGAAAAGGATCATTGCATGTATGATGAGACTAAAATCTGTGATGAGATCTTTTTTCTTAAAGTTTTTTATTGAAATACAATGTACATATGAAAAAATACACAAATCATGAGTACTTAGTGAATTTTAACAAAGAGAATATACCTGTGCAACTACTACCCAAAAGCCCCTGCTTTCCTCCTCTCTACCTCCTTTTCTCCGGGGGGCAACAGCTATCCTGGTTCCTGACAACAGCGACTAGTTGGGCTTGTTTTGAATGTTATCTAGAGGGAATCACACAGTGACTTTTGTTTCTGTCCGGTTTCTTTCACCAACACTTGGTATGTGAGATACATCCACGTCGTTGGATTTGCATGTGGTTGCAGATTTATTTCTCCTGTTTGCTGTATGTAGTCCATTGTGGGCTCTACCCCAGTTTATTAGTCTGTACTCCTGTTGATGGACATTTGATTCGTTTCCAGGCTTTGGTTTTAACAGATAGTAAGTGCTACTGTGAACATGCGTGTGCACATGTCTTTTGATAGAAATAGGTATACATTTTTTAATGTATTTTTAAATTTAAATTCAATTAATTAACATATAATGTATTATTAGTTTCAGAGGTAGAGGTCAGTGATTCATCAGTCTTTTATAACACCCAGTGCTGATTACATAGTATTCCCTCATTAATGCCCATCACCCAGTTACCCCATCCCCCCACCCACCTCCCCTCCAGCAACCCTCAATTTGTTACCTAGAGTTAAGAGTCTCTTATGGTTTGTCTCCCTCTCTGATTTCATCTTGTTTTATTTTTTCCTGTCTTCCCCTATGATCCTCTGTTTTGTTTCTTGAATTTCATATATGAGTGAAACCATATGATAATTGTCTTTCTCTGATTGACTTATTTCCCTTAGCATAATACCCTCTAGTTCCATCCACATCATTGCAAATGGCAAGATTTCATATTTTTTTTGGATAGCTGAGTAGTATTCCAAGATGTGGAATACACCACATCTTCTTTATCCATTCATCTGTTGATGGACATCTGGGTTCTTTCCAAAGTGGCTATTGTGAGCATTGCTGCTATAAACATTGGGGTGTAGGTACCCCTTCAGATCACTACATTTGTATCTTTGGGGTAAATCCCTAGTAGTGCAATTGCTGGGTCATAGGGTAGCTCTATTTTCAACTTTTTGAGGAACTTCCATACTTTATTCCATAGTGGCTGCACCAGCTTGCATTCCCACCAACAGCAGACATAGGTATACATTTCTGTTGTGTGTGCCCCAAAGTCCCTAGAATGGGTCATAGGATATGCATATGTTCACATTAGTAGATGCTGCCAGTATTGTTCCAGAATGGTCATACGGATTTACGTGCTTGCAATGTGTGAGAGTTCCAGCAGCTCCAGGTAATCATTTTTCTTAATTGCCCCTTTTGTGGGGGTGCTTTGGAGTTCAAAAGTAAAGTTAAATCAAGTGTGTTAGTAAAATTAAGAACAACAATAAATTGAACCCACTAGTTAAAAGTTGCCTTAATATCACCACTTCAGAAAAAGCTGGTTGTTAACGGGTGAGCCTAGAGCACCTATATTCTGGTGATGAGCTAAAGGGGCCTTTGGAAGCTGGGCAGATGAGGAAGTGGGTAGTGTTTTAGGTGAAGTTCCTCTTCAGTCTCTGGTTTGCTACAAGGTGTCAGTTAAGAACTTTGAGTTTGGTCCTTCGAACTGTTGTTTCCTAAGTCCTAGAAAAGTTTACAGGCCACAGCGTTTATGTTAGGAGCTGAGGATAATTATCCAGATTGGTTGGCTAGCTTTTGGTATTTGGCCAGAATTTATGGTGTGTGAAGGAAGGAGAAATCAGCCTCTGAAAAGCCAGCAAGGTTGGGGAAGTGGCGAGAAGGTCAAGACTAATTTCTCACTGGGTAGTTAATTTGTCCAGCTCTGTTAATTAGGGTTTGTATAATTATGTAGATAAATCCCACGTAATCTCTTCTCCACAAAACTGTCCATCAGTTAGTGGTAGAGCCCATTAAAATAGCAGCTCAATGTCATGAATCTGCCAGGCTGTCAAACACACGAGCCTGGGCCCCAGAGTGGCTGGTATAAATCAACACCTGTCCTCCTCTGAGGACCACTCCTTAATTCACTCGCTTACTTAGAATTTTGTATAGAGGGGCGCCTGGGTGGCTCAGTAGGTTAAGCGACTGCCTTCGGCTCGGGTCGTGATCCCAGAGTCCTGGGATCCAGTCCTACATCGGGCTCCTGGCTCAGCGGGGAGCCTGCTTCTCCCTCTGACCCTCTCCCCTCTCATGCTTTTTCTCTCTCTCTCTCTCAAATGGATAAATAAATAAAATCTTTAAAAAAAAAATAATTTTGTATAGAGAATACCGTCTTTATGCTGTTCTCATTCTTCCTCGGCGCTTATTATTTGGTCCTGCTCCTAACCCAGAAGTCCAGCTTTGTGTAGGTTTTATTTTGTTCCTGTCTCTGACAAACTGTCCCAAGTAGGTCTGTTTGCTACCAAACAAAAAGGCAAAAAGGAAGTATCTGTAGTCTGTTGTTGGTGTACAGAGAGCACATGGAGACTGGAGGTGGCTCCAGCCATCTTTGTACCGCCCTTAGGTTTTGCTCATCATGATAAAGTCGTGCCACTGCATTTCCTCTTTAATTTAAATTGGAAAACTGATTTCATGAAGTGATTTCTAGATTTAAGCCTTCTGAGTTCTCCCTGTAAAACTGCCATTCCAGACGAACAAGGTGAGCAGTCATGATAGCAGCCGGTTCTTGAGCACTCGCACAGTAGCCTTTGAGTGTGCCCTGGCCTGCGGTATCCATGACGGCACGTGGGGAACCAAGGACAGGGGCCTGGGTCGAGGCTGCTGCTTCCTGAGGTGCTCTTGATTGCGCTGCTTACCTGAGCCAAGAGGACACCTCCCGTGGCTGGGGGTCTTCAGTGTCGGCACTCCCAAGGGCCTCAGCCCGTTCTTAGAGGAACACGACCTGTCAGTGAGTTGAGTCAAAAGGAAATGACAAAAATCTAGTATGTGAGTACAGCCTAAGCTCTGCCCTCCGCTGGACATTTATAGTAAATGAGGCACTTTGGAGTTTTCGTGGATCTGGAAAGAGCTGCCTTCCCTGGGGAAGCCCCTGTGTGAAAAGCAGAAGGAAAAGGACATGTTGGTTTAGATACCTTTATGGTTTCCTTGTGGTTAATAGTAGAAGGATTCCTGGAAGTGCCTAAAAAAACCAGAATAGAAATGGATCTGAATTGGTGAGAACTCAGACATGGTAAAAATGATGTTTTAATGATAAAACTAGAATTAGTAAAATGCTGGTAGTTTAAGGAAATTTCAACCAAGGCATTAGTCACTTGGCTTTTAAGCCCCCAAGTTAGACCCACTTACACAATTCTGCCCGTGGGAAACCATGCTCAGGAAAGGATTCCATCCAGTCATCCCTTCCCAGGCTACTCCCTGGACTCCCAGCCCCACACCGAAAAAGGAAAAGCCAAGTTTTTATTATCTGCGGCGCCTTTGGTCCTGCTCGCATCATGTGATAACAAGGCCACTGAGCCACTTTCCGGCTTAGCAGGTTACCCTCACAAAGAGAACAGTGAGGGCCCAGTCTTCAACAAAGAGCGTCTGTCGTGGGTGCCCCCGGAAGCTGCTGCAGCAGGAGCATTCCCTGAGGAGCCTGGGCTTCCCCTCACTTGGCCCTGATTGTGTTATTTCCGTTCTCCAGGGCACTCAGCCAGAGGATGTGCTGTGAACAGTTAGAAAAGGGAGTGATGAAATGTGCCCAAGATTGGAAATTCACAAGTTCCCTCTCCTAGTTTCATGTTCTTTTCCCACCTGCCTCTTCCATCCCAAAGAATAAAAATCTTTAAATAATATTCCACCAGGCATGATGGGCATAATGCTTTAGTAAAAGATCTAATAGACCCAAGAGAGTATGAGGGATTTTTCCACTAGGCTAAACCTAATTTTAGCAAACCTTTCCATTTTTCAGGCTTCAGATGCCTGCTGTTTTTTTTTGTTTTTTTTTTTTTAAGCTTGTATGTAGGTCAAACTCCCACCAGTTTTTGCTTTGATGCTACTGTTTTGAAGCAATGTCTCATCTCTTTCTCCTTTTCACCTCCCTTTCTACCAGGGTAGGAGATACCTGAACTTCTTTTTTTTTTTCCTGGCAAAACATACAAACATACCCTTCATTTTGTTCGGTAAGGCCTGCTCCTGTGGCTTTCTTCATGTTTAGTAAGAGGTCATGGCAATGCCTTCAGACATTGTCATCCTTATAAAAGTGGTGAGACCTTTGTCGGACACCAGAAAAAACACAGGAATGTTTAGGTATCAAAAGACAGAGTTTGCATTACAAAAAATTGATTCTGTCTTCTCCCTAGTCTTCTTAAATTCTGCCCCATTTCAAATTTGATCCTTAGAAATCAGCTTTTCCAAGGAGAGAGCTGCTTCTTCAAGACACAGTGGTGTAGGTGTTAAGGAAAAGAGAATGAGCCTCAACTCAGTCTCTGCTCCTTGGGAACTCATGGGCCAAATTACACAGTCCCTCTGAGACTTCGTTTCCTTATCTCGAAACTGGGCTCTTTGTGTCTTGCAATCTCCCCAACAACCTAGAGGATTCAATAAAATAACTGTCATTGCTGGCAAATGGCAGGCCCTGGCTCAGAAGGGTATCCTTGTCTCCCCGCTATCTGTTCCTAAATCTCCACTGTCCTAGATACCCAGCACTGTGAGTCATATAGTATGTGACAGCAGTAACCTCCGGGTGGCACAGGGACATCGCCCACTCTTGGTGCTCCTTGCTCTCCTGAGAAGTGTTTGTGCGAAGTCCGATAAGCAGAAGTAATCTGTTTTTTCTCTAGCTCTTCTTTTTTGCTGCCACCTCTCCAAAGGAGTCACTGTTCTCTCCTTCACACCTATGTCCCAGTGGCTTTATTGCCCTGTTAGGACAGGAAGGTGAGAGAACTTTGGTTTTCAGAAGACTTCGGGATTTGTAGCAAGAAAAAGAAGTTTCTTGCAACTGTTGGGCTTATGGCCTTGGAAAACCCTAAAGCTGCCCTGTCACAGCATGTTGCCATAAAAATATAGGGAAATAGGTAAACAGGCCACTGCTGCTGAGCAGGTAGCTTTGGAAATGGCACCACTGGGCCCTGCCAGCAAGAGCCTTCAGGCTTAGCCCCAGTGCCTGTTGGATAGGCGTCACCTCACGGGTCTGTGTCAATCTGCAGCTGATTCTCCTCTTTGCCAGATTATTTTGTGAATAGCTCTTTTCCCTGCTGGAACTCACACTGAGCTGCTGGTTGGAGAACTGTCTCTCTGGAGCCGGGTATGGGTCAAAGAAGTGACCCATCGGTTTAGTGGCAGCACAGATGGCATCGCCAAGTCTGTGGACCCCCTCCTCCAGACCCTCATCCACGGGGGGCACGAGCACCGTCTCTGGGGCCATGGTGCCCAGGTCCCATATGGGCTCCCCTGTTTACACTTCATGACCTCGGCAAGTTACTCTGCTTTTATGTCTTCTCCTTTCACCAACTTGGTGACTTAAAACAACAGACATGTTCTCTCAGTCTGGGAGCTAGAAGTTCATTATCTAGCCAGACCTCCTCTCTCTCGGGGTTCTAGGGAACAGCCTGTTCCTTGTCTCTTTCAGCTTCTGGTGGCTGGCGGCAGCTATGTGTCTCTTATAAGGACACTTGTCATTGGATTTAGGGCCCACCAAGATAATCCAGGATGATCGCCTCAACTCAAGATCCTTAACTTAATCACATCTACAAAAACCCTTTTTCTGAATATGGTTGCATTTATGGGTTCCGAGTATTAGAACATGTACCACATATCTGTTGGGGGGGGTGGGCAGGTCATCATCCAACCCACTGCAGGGTGCCGTATGTTTGATAAATTAAAAAATGACTTACTGCAGGGGCACCTGGGTGGCTCAGTTGGTTGTGTCCGGCTCTTAGTTTTCGCTCAGGTCATGGGATCAAGCCCCGCATGGGACACTGCACTCAGTGGGCAATCTGCCTGAAGATTCTCTCCCTCTGTCCCTCCTTCCCTACTTGTGTGCATTCTCTCTCTCTCTCTTACAGATCTTGTTAAAAAAAAATTACTGCAGGAAGCAGAGAAGAACTAAAGTGGCTAGAACTAAAGTATACACCTTAGTTTTTTTTTTAAGATTGATTTATTTATTTGACAGAGCACAAGCAGGGGGAGGGACAGAGGAAGAGGGAAAGAGAGAGTCTTAAGCAGACTCTGCGCTGAGCATGGAGCCCAGTGTGGTGCTCGATCTCATGACCCTCAGATCACCACCTTAGCTGAAACTGAGAGTTGGACGCTTAACAGACTTAACTACCCTGGTACCCCAATTTTTTTTTTTTTAATGCTGGCTATTATATTAAATCCTTTCGCGTGAACTGTTTCATTTGAGCACAGAATAGTGTGGTAGAAAGAGAAGTGGATTTAGAGTTAGAAGACTTGGATCTGATACCTCTTAACAAATTCTGTGACTGTCACAAGTCCCTTAACTTTTCTGAGCTTCTTTTTTCTCTCTATACAATGAAAATATTTGCTCTCACAGCATGTTGGAGGGGCCAGTGACATAATAAGGCACTATAACAAATAAACTGGTTCCCCGATCAGACAGAAGCTATAGGGTGAGAGTGGGGCAGATACCTAGTTTCACTCTGTATAATCTCAGGAAACCCAGGCTCTGGGCATCCTCAGTGACTCCAAGAACACTCGATCTTGGTGCGGGTGACGTGGAAGTAAGATCGTGCTGTTTAGTTTTCCAGTCTGATTAGTTCATACTTTCCCTGTTGAGGATGGTACTGGGTGGCTGCTGACAGGGATGCCCACTGGTGAGCCAGGAGTTGGGGCAACCCGCACCTTGCTCTTCATATCAAAGCATAAACGTCTGTCTTGCTGCTAAAAACGAGCAGCAGTTGGGACTGCACAGCTGTGTGTCATACCCCTTCTGTGAGCGCTCACTTGCTGTGCCCTTCCTTCTTCCTTCTTCCATCCTTACCAATACTCACTATGGCCTTTTTTTGTAAAAGCGTGCCTTACCGCTCTCTTCAGTTTTCTGGAGGGAAATCTGAAAAGGGCTGGCAAAATATTCTTCCACACTTGCTCAAGGCCTCTTGTCCAGACTGAACTTGGAAGGAAGAGGCAGCTTGCACCCACTGAGAGACAGGGGCTGTATGGGCTGGTCTAGTGCATGGTTTCCATTGGCCATGGGTCCATGAAAAGTTCTTTGATCTCCAGGTTGGGAAATGAGCGGTCCAGGCTTAAAAGTGGGCCTCATGTCTCCAAAAACAAAAGTATCTGCTGTCTCCCTGTCACACCACCAGAGAATACCTTTAGAGAATCACTCTTAGAGACTTAGGGACTCGGGAGCCTCTTGAACAGCGGCAGGGTACTAGTTCCATGGACCGCTGCCCATGTGAGCCTTTGAGAGTTCCATACCTCCCCTGCATCCCACCTCACCATGCTCCTGTCACTACAGGGTGGCCTGTCCCGCGTCTCCCGTTCCCAAAGCAGGAGTCCTTGCCCATCCTCCCCACTTCATCCCCGCTGCGCTTTGCACGTCGAATTCTCTCTCCTTCCCGCTGCACACTTGCCCTCTGCCTTGCTCTCTCACCCATTCCCAGGCCACCTGTGGGGTGCTACCCCTCACCCCTCAGCTCCTACCATTGTCTGCTCAGCCTGCCCTCACCTAGTCCCTGCTTCTCTCCATCACACAGGCCATCAGTCCTGCATTCCTCCCTTCAAAATCTTTCACCCAAGTCCCGACCCCATTCTGCGTGTAAGGCTCATCCAGCCCCTTTGCTGTGAGTCTTTTCAGAGAGACCGTGGGTCATGTGGCTATTACTTGAGCACATTTTTTTTTTTTTAACCTTTTTGAGCCTGTTGTTCCTCAGGAAATGCAGGCAACAGCTAATAAGGTGATACAGGTACCTCAGGGAGTGGCGAGTATGAAGATGCTACCTATAAGTGGTAGCTCCTAGGAATAACGGGGATGACACTTGTATTATTTTCTTATTGCTTAACTCTGGCTGGGCCTTGTGCGTAGGATAGTCTGCTCTTGTCCTATCTCCAGCCCGCTCCTTCACTCCTTTGCACATCATCCAAAATCCCAAGTCATTCACAAGTTTGTCTCAGTTGACTGGAAGGTTTCAGGGTTTTTGGCCTGCTCCTTCTGCGGGCTTCCCTGGATGCGCGGCCACGCTGTATGTGTGTGGGCTATAGGACATACAACATATTGCATAGTAGCTCCTGGAATCTCCATGTCACTCCCTAGATGGATGGGCTCTCCATCGCTGCCTGCATGTGCCCCAGCACTGTGGCACTGGGCCCAGCAGCTTGGCTTCGATGCTCAGTTGGTGTGAGGGGGTGGCAGTGTCCGCCCCACAGTGAGTCCAGTTCCTGCCCTTTTGTGAAGCAGTTTGACCAAGCTGTCCCCCAGTGGACGCACCTTGGGGGCTCCTGTGCTGGACTCTTGCCTTTTTGCATTATAGAGTACAGAAAGGTGGGCCTGAGAGCCCCCGACTTGTTGTCCTTTTTGTTCTGAGGCATAATGGTGGTATATTTTGCTTTCTAAAAATTGTCCCCCAAAGTCAGTAGACCACCTCTTTCTCTGACTCTTGAACTTCTGGAGTGCTCTTCACTGACAACCCAGTAGTGAGGGGCTCCTGTCCCTGGGTCCTGGGTCAGGGAACAGACACTGGAGATAGGTGGTGTGAGGCTTGAAGCTTCGTGTGTCATTTCTTTTTTTTTTTTTTTTAAGATTTTATTTATTTATTTGACAGAGACACAGCGAGAGAGGGAACACAAGCAAGGAGTGGGAGAAGCAGGCTTCCCGCGGAGCAGGGAGGTTGACGCGGGGCTCGATCCCAGGACCCCGGGATCATGACCTGAGCTGAAGGCAGATGCTTAATGACTGAGCCACCCAGGCGCCCCTCGTGTGGCTTTCTTAAGACGGACCTTTTTCTAAACAGTGACCAAGAACTCCCCTTAGGTTATCTCCAGTACTGCTCTCTACATTGTAATTGATTGGTAGCTATCAGTCCCATCTCCCAAATTTACAAGACTGGACCTCAAGCATTCTTACTTCCAGCTTTCTCAGAACTGTCTAGAAACCTGTATTTAGTTTCATACAACTGACCTTACAGAGATACCGAAGTCCCTAGATTTAAAAACAAAATACCATAGATTCTCTTTCCTTATTCTATAGAGAGTATAATTTGCTGAGAGAGAGAAGCATGCGCTTCAACCCTAGTGTGTGCCCATTAAACTATTCTCCTTTGTTTGTAGCTCTTTAAAACCAAGCCCAGCAGCCAAACCACTGAGTTTAAGAACTAGTAAATATTCATCATATCTAAAGCAAGATTGGCAAACTACAACCTGTGGGCCAACTCTGGCCCATCTCCTGGTTTTGTATGGACTGCAGGCTAAGAATGGTTTTCACAGTTTAAATGGTTGGGGGAAACTCAAGAATGTTTATATTTCATGAAGATTATGTGAAATTCACATTTCAGAGTCCATAAATAAAGATATATTGGGACACAGTCTCACATATTTGTTATCTGTGACACCTGTATGTCATCTGTGACTGCCTTCATGCTACAATGACAAAGTTGAATAGCTGTGACAGAGACCATATGGTCTGAAGGTCCAAATATTTACTGTCTGGCTCTACAGAAAAAGTTTGCTGAAAGTCCTGAAGGCTCAGTGTGAAACTGCAGACAGGAGGTATTTTACTGTTCTTGTGTCTGGTGTCTCCTCTCGTTAATTTCAAACCAGTAGGAAGAGATGAAGGGGTCATCTGTTTTTCTCGCAAGCCCCCCGCCTCCCCACCACAGTGTTTCATGGTGGGGGCTAGAAGGAGATACGTTTTTGTGAACAGGTCTTGGAACTTCTGATCAGAATCTCTTTTTGATGTTGATTTCACAGTTGTGACCAATATCCTTTCACACATACCCTCCCACGAAGCCCCTGTGTGAAGCTCAGTCTTGACTGAGTTGCAATCCTTGGACTGTGCACTAACTGGCTGTAAAAGTCTGCTCCATCCCATGTGGCCTGTGCTTGGTATTTTGTGTCCTCAGGAAGATGTATGACAAGCCACTGTCCACCCAGACTAACCAAAACAAATGTTTTCTTCTAGGGTGCTTTTCTTGTAATTGCTTCTTACAGCTACCTGCCTGTACCAGGGTTTAGGGTAGTCATTCGCTCCATAGATTGCCCCATTATCCTTCCTCCTCCCAAAAAATGAAAATCTGGACATAGAGATTATTACAGATTATTGCTCTGTTGGTATTTCAGATCCTTCGGAGGGTTAGGTATTTGTATTTAGCAGCCCTGGGCATTGACTTGATCCCTTTCTCCCTAGTACACTTACCTTAATACTTTAAATCTCCTTCCACAGGTCAGATACCAGGTCCAGGTTCCATGATCCCTGGGCAGCCCATGCCAGGCCGCATGATTCCCACCGTTGCAGCCAACATCCACCCCCCCGGGAGTGGCCCAGCCCCTCCTGGTATGCCTCCAATGCCAGGAAACATCTTAGGACCCCGGGTACCCCTCACGGCACCTAATGGCATGTGTAAGTAGCGTGATGGGGGGAAGCATCACCGTAGGGTCTCTCTGGGCGGGCGGGAGACAAAGGACGAAGGCTTTATTCTCTAGGTGATCTGTAGTTTGGCAGCTCCATGGACAGTGCAGCCTGTGGCAGTGGGTTCCAGAAGATCGGTTTGTGGTCAGTGCTCTTCAGCACCCCTGATGAGCAGGTGCACAGGTGGTGAGTGCAGATGCTTACAGTTGTTTGGCCGTGTGTACCATAGCCTTTGTGGCATGCACTCACGCCCCTGAGGTCTGTGGGGAGGCCAGGAAGACATTCCCCACCCACTCCTCTTTAAGCCTTAGGTCTAGCTTGAATCTCGTTAGACATACTGAGTTGCTGGTGGTTTTCCTACAGGAGCCTTTTATGGACACCGGGTTCAAATGGAGGGTGCGAAGAAAGAAAGAAGAACCGGTTTAAGGCAGAAATCACAAGTCTCTCGTAGCTACTCTGGGATCTTGGTAGTAGCGGCTTAGACTCGGGAAGGCGTATTGAGGGGCTATGTTGAGAGGGAATGGGAGGTCCTAGCAGGCTCTGTGGAGAAGGCACGGCTGCTGCTGAGCAGTGTCCGTGTGACACACATATGAAGCCCAGGGCTTTTCTCCAGTACACCGTGGTCTCCCCCAGTCCTAGCCTCCAGAGTGTTGCTTCAGAAGCTCTGCCCTGCCCTTTACTCCTGTCGATCTTCTCGGAACGATTCCAGAATGCAGCCAGTAGTGGCCAGGTACCCCAGCCACATCTGTGATCTTGGTTCATTTACAAGTTCATTTATGTGCCAAGGAGATAGCTCCTGTTCACAGTACAGAGAGCTAGGACTCCAGAAGTCCTGGTCTCCAGGAGCTTTAGTTGGGAAAACAAGAAATGAACAAGTAGATAGTAGTATATAGGATTTACAAGTTATCTGAGATTCTGAAGTGCTTTGAGTGCACTGTAGCACTCGGGGAGACCTCCCAGCGCCAGGAGGCAGGCTGCACAAAGGCATGTCTCATTTCTCTCTGGGCCCCTAGGGGCTAGGACAGAGGAGGTGCACGGAAGAAAGAGCAATATAGCTGGGTGTATAGGATCGTGACAGTAGAAAAACATCTCCCTTGAGGCCTTGGTCAACGATTGTAGTGTAGCGGATACTTCTCTTGCTTGGCAGGACACACTTGAGCTCACTGCCTCACAGGCATGTACGGATGTGCCAGTCTGCCAAGATGGCTGACCAGTTTGCCATCTTAGTTGCAGAGATAATATCCTTGGTCTTTTCCACCGTCCAGAATTTCATCCTGAAGGGCCCTGAGGGGAGCACCTTGAGAATGTGGAGGGTTTCAGGTGCCCCCCCCTTCCTGCCACAAATGAGTGTTTCCAGGATTCTGAGCCACTCACGTGGCTGTAGGTCCCAGGCAGGCCTCATTGGGTGAGGTGGTTCCCCTCTTCAGGTCTTAGTTTCCTCCACTGGAAAGATGACCCAAGGGATTAGATCAGCGGCCTTCAGAATGCTTTGAAGAGCTCTGTCAGTTTGGTGGAAATCTCTTGGGGGGAAGGTTGGGTGAACTGACTGGTAAGCAAGGCTGTACTTGAATTCTTTGTTTTCATATGTTTCCGTTTCTGACAAAATCAAGAGGTTTAAAAAACCCTGGATTAAATCATCTATAGGGTTCCTTTGTACGCTAAGCAGCTAAAGTTGAAATAGGAAAGAGCCCCAGACACTCATACTAATTGTTCCTTCAGGACCTGACCTAGTTTGGGCCAAAAATCCAAGGACTGCAGTTCAGGAGCTGTGGGGCCTCCCAGGACTGTCCAGCTTGTCAGCAGCTGCCTCGAGTGAAGCTCTCTGGCCCTGGTGGAGACACTTAATCAGCAAGAAGTTATTGATAATCTGTTTTGTGCCCACCTAGGCCAGGCACTGAGAGAGAAAGAAAAGAAGACACAGAACTTGCCCAGGAAGGAGCTTTATCATTTAACTGAAGAAATAAAATTAGCAGAGAGAACCATTAAAATGCAATAAAATCAAACTATAATTAAGTTCTGCAAAGGTCTGGAGTGATTTTTGGAAGGGCTGGGCCGCGGAGGAGGTTGGGACAGATTCAGACACCTCACCAGGCGAGCCGCGCGACCCGGGGCTTCAGGGGGACCTGACCCGCACGGCCCGCGGTGGCAGCAGCGCCTCGAAGGCTGCGTGGATTGCCTGCCGTAAAGAAAATTACTTCCTCGGCCCTTTTTCTCTGACTGGGCTCTTTCCCAAGCCCTTGTGTTTCCAGCAATGACGAGTCCCTCTTGGCTGTGTTTGCAGATGCCCCTCCGCCGCCGCCGCCGCCGCCTCCGCCGCCGCCGCCCGCTGATGGAGTCCCTCCGCCTCCCGCTCCAGGCCCGCCCGCCTCGGCCGCCCCTTAGCCCGGAGGATGCAGGCAGCGTCCACGCCCAGCGCCGGCAGCTGCAGGGGGATGACGAGACTTGTGCTCCGCGGCTTCCTCGGGTTTCTTTTAGGATTTTTCTTCTCGCAGCTCCAAGCACGCATCCTGTATTTCCCCGTCCCTCTTGCCAGCCCTCGCCGTGCTCTGACGCGTGCTGTGTCAGGTCCTCCGCCGGCACCGGGTGCGTGGGGGGTGGGGGCGGTAGCCTGCGTCCCCCTGTCCTGGTGTGGGGTATACTGACCGTTTCTCCGCAGGTCCTGTCAGCACGAGAAGTTCATGTCTATTGTTTTGGTGCTCTCCCCGCAGTGTTTGGCTTTGTCTGATGCTTATGTGGCTCATGCTTTATAATCATTTTTTTTTTTCTTTTGTCATTGTTGCTTTAAACGAGAGCATCCTAAGTTCATAGGAACCAAAAAAAAATGGTGATGGGCAGAGGAAATAGCCAGAAGGGACAAACCTAAAGGCATTATAAGTGACCTTATTTCTGCTAACCTGAGCGAAGATTGGTGCTGATGGTGAAGTTTCATGAGACTTTTGCCCCACATAGACGCACCAAAATTCAAAGAGATGGGGACAGGGCGGGACCCCACTGATTTTATTCCTGGTGAGGAATGGGAGGACCCCCGCCCCCGTGGCCCCTTTAGTACCTGGTAGGGGAGCGCAGAAGTGTTAGAGCAGACCTCCTCCTCCGCCGGGCCCACTGGTTCTGGCTTATTGTACAGGTGATTTGTTGGGTTAGGGGTGGGATCTGGGGAGGCGTTTCTTCATTCCCTAGACTAGCCAGGAATATTTGAGAGTCTAGGGACATGACTACCCACTGAGTCTAGTCCACTAGTCACTGCTTTGTACTCATTCTTTTTTTTCCTCCCCCTCTTTAAAAAAAACCTTTAAAAAGGACAAAAAAAGTAAGTAGATAGTGCTAAACATTTTAGCTCATGGAACTTGGTTTAGGATGGCTGGGGGTTCAAGTCCCCGAACTACCTCTTGCAGTCCAGGGTGAGTGGGGTTTAGTGAAGCGGTACTTTAGGTTTGGGACAGGATTGGAGAAGTGGGGCAGAATCAAGGGCCTCTCGTCCCTTCTCCCTTCCCTTTCTGACATCACACATTCCATCTGTCGCAGGGTTGTCAGGGAGATGCTGGGGGGTTCCAAGGCACTCAGTTGGCAATCAGAGCGTCATGCTTTGAGGGTTGGGGTACTCGGACTGAGAGATCGGAATGCCATTCCAGAGGAGGAGCCACAAACATGCCTTAACTCGAGCCCATTTCTACCCCTGCTGATGAATTACTTGAGAGTTTTGGTTCTCTCTTCCTGTCCTTCTTCCCTCCCCTCTATCCTTCCATGGATGGGGGAAGGGTGTGTTTGGTGGATCTTGATTTCCAAAGCACCTGGCCTCTTCATGTCACATTCTCAAGTGGCAGTTTTATTATTTAGAATGCAAAGTGGAACACCTTTTGGATATCTTTTTCTATATATTCTGTAAAGCTTTACATACGAGAGGGTGTAGGGAGGTGTTTGTAAAACACCTCAGGACTTTCTTCCTTAGTATCAGAAAGCAAAAAAATAAATAAAACCACAATTAAGATTTGCCTTTCAAACCCTCAGGTGTTGCCTCTAACCAGGTGGCCCTGGTCACCATCCGAGTACTGGAACCAAGGAGACCTTGTTCTTTTGTGTGTGTGTTCTGGACTCTTGGAGTGGAAATGAGCTTGTTCCTGCTGGAGTTGAGTTCCAATGCATTTGCCTCCAGAAAGATCCCAGTGCCTTTTGACAATGGTCAGGGTGTTCCCTAATTCCCGCCAGTCTTTCCCAAAGGAAACTCATTCCAAATACTTACCTTTTCCACTGGGGTCTTAGAAGGAAAATGGAATTCTGGTTCATACTGTGGTCCCTTGTAACCTCAGGTCTTTATTGTGATCACTTTCAAATTTAAAAGATCCAGGTGGAAATATTTTTACTATGCTGATAACAATTCTACAGAATACCTGAATTCTTAACACTGTTATGTTTCAATATAAGTGGTGACTTTTTCTTTTCATGTCTTTGATCTGGTTTCGTTCCTGTAATAAAGCCACCCAATTTGAGGGGGTGGGGGTGGGAATAATACGTGGTTTTTGTACAAACGTGTTTCTCAGTGTGTTATTTTGGAAAAATGAAGGGAGGGGAGTTTTGGGAGATTAGAGGAAATTGATCAAGAAGACCTAATCTCCCTCTTTTTTAGTGAATAAATAGAACATTTCTGGATTCTAGTCCCATTCTCTGCATTCACACGCCAGTCTCTTCATGTGTCCTATGAGGAGCCTAAATATTCAGCCCCACCTGGTTCTGGTCCGCAGTGAGTTCAGCAATTCGGGGCTTTCTGACCGACCACCTTGATGATGCTTAAGGAACATACAGTTAAATGTGCCTTGCCCACTCTTTTCCATGGTCAAAGTGAAGAAAGAGGTGTGGCCGACATCCTGGCAGCTCCAAGAGAATAGTTTTGTTTGGCAAGCTAGAGCATGTCTGTCAGGATGCAGTTTAGACGGCCCCAAGTTGGAGGCAGGCCTTGAGGGCAGTTGGTTGCATGAACCTTGATGTACTTCTAAGGACAGCCTTTGAGCACCCACAGGCGCGAACCCTGTGCAGAACACAGGAAGAAGCCATTGCCTTCGAGAGGCACATGAACCCAGTGAAGCAAAACCGGTGGATTCTGTGCGGAGTTGTGACCGCTTGACTCCTCGCAGAGGTGTGCTGGCCGCGTTGTGTTCTGCTGCCCAACCTGTTCCAACTTACCTGTAGCACACGGTGCTAGGAGCAGCAGGGTCTCCCAGAGTTCCTGTACTTCCCCAGGGTGATGAAGGAGGTTAATCCTTGACCCAAACTAAAGACTGGTCTATAAACTTGAGTGTGAGTTCTTTTTAAAGTGTAACAGGACATGTATAATCAACCAGTCTTTCACAGGTTCCTCAGATCCTTACTGTGGAGTGGTTCCCCCAAATGTAGTTAAGGACAGTAGTTTGCCAACCTCAGGACAGATCAGGATCACCCATAGGATTGTTCACAGACAAGCTGCTCAGCCCCACCCTCAGAACTGATTGAACAGGTCTGGAGTGAGTTCTGAAATACTGTGTTGTTTAGAGGGGGACAGAGGGAGAAGGAGAGAGAGAATCTTAAGTAGGCTCCATGCTGAGGCTCAGTCTCACCACCCTGAGATCATGACCCGAGCTGAAATCAAGAGTCGGATGCTTAACCAACTGAGCCACCCAGGCGCCCCTGAAATACTGTGTTTTTAACATTTCCAGGGGGTCCTGATGCACCTGGGCAAGGGACTACCCTTTGAGAACCACTAGTTAGGAAGGTTGTGTGGTACAGCAAGATTGCTGCGGTTCCTGACAGTTCGTTCTTTTTTTTTTTTTTTCAATTTGACAGAGACACAGCGACAGAGGGAACACAAGCAGGGGGAGTGGGAGAGGAAAAAGCAGGCTTCCTACCGAGCAGGGAGCCCGATGCGGGGCTCGATCCCAGGACCCTGGGATCACGACCTGAGCTGAAGGCAGACGCTTAACAACTGAGCCACCCAGGCGCCCTGCTGACAGTTCATTCTATGAGTTCCATTCGTCCAGTAAACATTTGAGGGCCTCTTAGGTGCCAGGCATTTGACCTTGCATGCAGTGAAGTCATAATTATGAATAAGGTAGGCAAGGCCCCTGCACTCCAGGCCACTTAAATTCTTGTGGGGTGGGGGATACAAGACAATAAATAGTAAGAAATAGGATTATTTTGGGGGCGCCTGGGTGGCTCAGTCGTTAAGCGCCTGCCTTCGGCTTGGGTAATGATCCTGGGGTCGAACCCCGCATTGGGCTCCCTGCTCAGCGGGGAGCCTGCTTCTCCCTCTCCCACTCCCCCTGCTTGTGTTCCCTCTCTCGCTGTGTCTCTCTCTGTCAAATAAATAAATAAAATCTTAAAAAAAAAAAAAGGATTATTTTAGATAGTGCCAAGTGGTCGTGAAGAAAAACCGTGTAATCAAAGAGCTTTTTGGGGGATAATGTAAATAGTCTGTGAATTGGATGTGTTTACATGATTTCTGTCCTGGGTGTGGTAACCTGAGGGTTCACCTTCATTCCAGGAAGACCTCATCTGAATAATCAGAGCACCCCTTTGGATACACAGTGCCTGCCCTGAGATTTCCTTCTGCAAACCTCTCTGCCTGTGACCTTTAGTTAACCCTGCTTTCTCTTCTCCGGCTCCTAGAGCATAGCTGCACTTCACTTGGTCCTGTTGAAGGAGGACTTACTGGGAACAAGGTGAAAGCATCTTGCTCCCCTGTGAATGGATGGTCTCCATCTAAGGAAATCACCTTGCAGAATAGGCTGGAAGCCCAGGACCCTCAGTGTTGGATCTCCTTGTGAACAGCTCCCCTGGACTTCATTTCCTGGTGGCTTGTTTTTAGGCCTGCCACCTCTCTTTACTAGGAAGCACCTTTGACCCTGAATTTGAAACCGAACTGAGACAGTAGTGACCAAAAGGAGTCCTATGAATAGGCTTAACCAGAAGTTCCGAAACAAATTAGAGCTAGCTCTCTCTCCCCGAGACCCCCCAGCCCTTTCCAACCCATGGGACCCCAAGGGGAGAGAGACTTGTCTGATCCCCTCTTCCTGCTCCTGGCCTGCCTTGGAGAACTGGGGCCAGCTCTATTCCCTCCTGTCCCCAGAGGCCTTTCTAGGCCCTTCCAAGCCCTCAGAGATCATTCAGGTGACTGCCGGCAGCCACCTTACCACTGCGGACCCTTAGGGTCTGCAAAATAGCCATGCCTTCATACAGTACCATGACCAACACCTTCCAACGACTTAGACCGGAAAGAAAATGCCTCCCACTCTCTCCTGTGGCAACCTACCAGCTCAGGTGCCCTCACAACCAGATGGTCCCAGAGGGAGTTACGAAGCAGCGGTGCCATTGGAAGGTAATAGCTCCTTTGCACGGGCTGATTTCCATGGCTGGTTTGGCCCTGACACTTAACGGATTTCCCATAGTCATCCCAATGGAGTGGCATTCCTTGTTCCAGTCTGCTTATTGTGTAGTACCTGTGGGTTTCCTGAGAACCACCTGGAGAGGTCACCTGCTGAGACAGCAGGACTCTTCCTGCAAACAAGCCTAGTTGATCCATGTCTGAGGCAGTGGTGGCTTGTGCTGTGTGGCTTTCTCCCAACTGACTTGGCTTTGGGGAAATGAAATTCAGGGTTTTTTCCCATCTTGCAGCAGACCCACTGCCACGACAAGTTGACCACCTCCAGGTTGTGACATGCTTTTCTAGGAGGAGTACTTGTGCGATTGAGAGTCCAGAGTTCTTGCAGCGAGGAGGTGCTTGTCAGCGCACATAACTCGGGCCCCTCACTCTTGGCTCTTCCCTTCTTCCTGGTAATGGTGCAAGAAGGTCCACTAGCAGCAGCCCATCACCAAAAATGGTCAGAGCTGACTGCCCCATAGTCCAGATCTCTCCTGGCAGGGCAGAGGCCGTGCTAGATGGCCCTTTCTGATTCTGACCTAGGATATGAGTCTGGATCATTGCCATGTTGTACCCTGTTAAGAAAGCATAGCATTGACCCTTAAATGCCCGGGTGTGGGGGTTGGGGAGAGAGGCAGGGCTTCCGTTCTGCCAAGTGAGGCCTGACCTCTGCATCCTGATTCCTCTTTTGAAATTAAGAAGCAAGAATGAAAACGTTCGAAATTAAGATCTCGGCTCAAGTCCTGGCCCTACCACGTCATGAGCATGATCTCAGTGTCGGTTTGCAAATGTGCAAAATGGTTAAGATATTTGTAGCATGATAGTGAGAAACAGGACAAATTAGAGTACTAAGAAAACTAGAAACTCACAAAAATGTTAGTAGTTACTACTGAGGACTTAAAGCCAGGAACCATGCTGCTTCCTGTCCAGACTGAAGTATGGCCCCAGCCATGGCAACTGGAGCAGCTCCTGTCCTGGACAGCAGCCCCTAGTTAAGCTAGAGGCTTTCTATGCACAAGGAGGCAGGCTGTAGCCATGGCAATGGGCCTTGTGCCTGCCTTGGTACCGGAGGCAGGTTGCCAAACCCAATAGGAACCTCAGAGGCATGTGGAAGCCATTGCCTCACAAAAGCATCCCTGATGCCCAAATGCACAAGACTTGAATGTGGGGACATGGGTGTAGGCTCTAGATAGAGGTTAATTTCCCTTTCTTTCACTCTGCAGTTCCTACATCTTTGACCTCTTCTTTGGCCCACCCTAACCCCTGGGCCCAGAAAAAGTACTGCAGTCACTGGACGCTATGGTTACCACTGTCTCATAAAGGAAATGGGTTACTAACTCCCAAGGTCACGCAGATCTGATGCCGAATCCTGCTTTTCCTGTCACCCTCCATTGCCTGATGAGTTTCTCCCATTCATCTCGTGGAGGTGGCTCCAAACCAGCTGTGCTGTGCTCAGTTCGGAGGTCTAGGGAGGATCAGAATAAAAGTGAATGGCAACCATTGGCTTAAAATCCCAAAATGAAGAAAGTGGTTAAAAGAATTTGTCTCCAAGGTAGGGAAGAAGGTCATTGAGGAAGGCGATGTTTCATATTTTATTTTATACCATATGCTTGTTATACTTCAAAAATTGAATTGAAGCCAGCCTGGCTGGCTCAGTGGGTGGAGCATGTGACTCGATCTCAGGGTGGTGACTTCAGACCCCACCTTGGGTGTGGATCCTACTTAAAATTTTTTTAATTGAATTTAAAAGAATATATTTAAATACTTAATAAAACATTAAAATGAGAAACAAACTGGAGTTGCTGGAGTTTTAACAAAGAAGTGGGAGAAGGGTCCCATTCAGACCTTTCTAGTGAAAAACACAGGGTAGTCATCATGCCCCAGATGTCAAGGCCCCATTGGTGAGGCCTCATCCCCAAACAGACCAGCCTGGGGAAGGAGGAGGTAGGCAGGTCCACCAAGATCCTCCGCTCACAACCACCACCAGAAGCAAAGGAACACAGACTTGTACATAGGCCAAAAAAGAAAATACAGAGATAAGCCACAGACAAGGGAAGCAGAGATGGGGTTGGAAGGGTGCCTTAGTGCCTCAGTGGTCAACCAGCAAGTGCAAAGCCCAGCCTGGCCCTCTGCTCAGAGAAGGCTGTAGTCCAAACTGGTTATTTACTGTCCCCCAGAGGCAGCGGGAAGCCATGGAAAAAGCCTCACGAAGTCAGCCCCTTTGCAGGAAGCTCCAGACCCCCGGCTTTGGGGTGGGAGTACCTGGTTGCCCTTCATGCGTGTTTGCTTCTCCCGGCCTTCGGGAGCCTCCCAGCGCCTGGTCCTGTGCACTCATCATGCCCTGCAGTCCAGTGGGGAACTACTGTAGACCGACGATTCCAGGAGCAGGCTGGGAAGGCTTCGCAGAGGGCAAAGGTGACAGGAACTGAGCTTTCTGGCCCGTTTGCCAGGCAGACTTGGAAGGAAGGGAACACCAGCCTGCCTAAGAGGTTGCTGCCGCAGTAGTATGGTGAGAACACACTTTGAACCAAGGGAACCCCATCCAGAGACACACACTAGGACATGAAGGCATAGATTCTCCAACTTGGTTACCTATGTGGCTCCCTAGGGACAGAAATGGGAATGTCTCAAATACCATGGGTGTCATGTCGAAGGTGGTGACCCCGAATGTCATTTGGGTCAATAACACATCAGGAGGTGGATGGTTGCTTTGGGCGATAGGCTAGGTGAGTAGGCCACAACTCCCCACCAAGCAGGGCTCTGGGGGTGAGGGGTCCCTGGCTGAACACTAAGCTTTGGTCAGCCCGCAGACTACTCTAACGCCGGTCCTGGAGCCCGCGCGTCCCTAGGCTGCGAGCTTGTATGCTTGGGTCTGCCCAGGACCCTGAGCTTTGGTGGCCTGGGACACATGGGTGGGGGGGAGTGATGTATCCTGGGAGGAAGGGACCAGGATTAAAGGCCGCTGCCCAGGCTGCCCCCGAGGAGGCGAGAAGGAAGGCGGGGTAGCCCCAGCCTCAGGAAAGTCTTGCCCCCTGCCCCTGGGATGCGCTGCGGAGGGCCTGGCTGTGCGAGGTCTGGGCTTTGGCTGTGGACGGATTAGGTCTGATCCGATTAGAGCCTGAGCTCTGGGCTTCGCCCCCTCGCCTGGCGCTGCCAGCGCCCGCCCCGCCCCCGTGGGCACCCGCAGACCTCCCTGAGACCCTTCCCCGCCCGGAACACGGCATTGGCGCAGAAATCCGAGAGGCTCCGTGCGCCCCGGACTCGGCTCATTTCCACAGCGCGAGCTCGGGCTTCCGCCCCCTGCGGCCCTTCCGAGCCCCGCCCCGAACTTGCGGGTGTCTGGGCCCCCGCCTCCGTGCTCGCCGCGTGGCGGGTGGGTTCCTCGCAGGTGGGGGGGCCCGTGCCAGCCCTCCACGGGGAGGGCGGGCCCCGTCCCGCAGGTCTCCCGCCCATGCACCTGTCGGCTAACGCCACGCGCGGCGCTGTGCTTCGCATCCACCCGCGCTACTCCAAGTCCGTTTGTCTCGGCGTCCCGAGCCGGGGGTCGGTCTGTCCCCGGCAGGCGGACCGAGCAGGGCAGGCGTCAGAGCTACGTGCGGCGGGGCGGGCGCGGCGGGCGGGGTGGGGGCGGCGCTGAGCGCGGCAGCGGCGGCGCGGGAGGCGGGGAGGCGCGGCGCGCCGGGGACAGCGGCGGACGGCGGCCGCGGCATGCGGCTTCTCGCGCTGCCCATCGTGGGCTGAGACGGCCGCAGCGCGGGCGGGAGGCGCGGCGGCCGGCGAGCCGAGGGCGCACCCAGCCGGGCAGACCGCGGACAGCGGTCGGGGCGCCGCGCCATGGGCCGAGCCGGGGGCGGGGGCCCGGGCCGGGGGCCGCCGCTGCTGCTGCTGCTTCTGGGGGCCACGCTGGTCCTCGCTGCCGGGGCCGCGCCGGGTAGGTACCGACTGCGACCGGGACCCCAGTGGCTCTCGCGCCTCACCCTGGGCCAGGGTCCCGCTGGCCTCGGGTACAGGCGGAGTTCGCGATCTGTGGCAAGGGGGCGGGGCAGCGCCTTGCCCGCGACCGGGGCGGGGGAAGGGGCGCGCGAAGAGGTGGGGTACTTGGGGGATGCCGAGAAGTCGGGGGCGGCCCCGACCGGGGTGTGCGGACAGGGGTGCCGGCTGGGGGAGGGGCCTGAGTGGGCGGGGCCTAAGGGTGAGACTTCGGGGCGGGACCTGGAGGTGATGGGGCCATGAGGATGCGACTTCAGGGCGGGGCCTGGGTGGGGCGGGGCCTTGAGGGTGCGACTTCAGGGCGGGGTCTGGAGGTGGGGTGGAGTCCTGAGGGTCAAACCTCTGCCTAGGGCCGAAGGTGGGGGCCGCCCCGTTACACTGCGGACCCTGTCGGGGGCGGGGCATGAGGCCTGAGGGGCGGGGCCTGAGCGGGAAACGCAGGGCCGGGTGTGTTCCCCGCCTTGGGGGACGGGGGGCGTGGCCTTGGGAAACCTTGTCCCGGAGTCTTCGGGTGGGCGGGGAGGCTGGGAGAGCAAGCCGCGGCGGGGGGCGGGGCCTTGACGTCGTGCCCTCTCCCTCCCGCCCACAGCGCGTGAGGCGGGCAGCGCCGTCGAGGCCGAGGAGCAGGTGAAGAGCGTCCTGGAGTGGAAGCCGCGTGCCAACGGCACGCGGGAGAAGGCCGGCCCACCAGCTGCTGGAGAGGATGAGACCTCGTGGACTGCACCTGGCGGCCAGCCGGCCGTGGTGGGCACTGGGGTCGGGCCAGAGGAGGCACTGGAGGCGTCCGCGGCGGTGACCGGCACCGCCTGGCTGGAGGCCGACAGCCCGGGCCTGGGTGGAGTGACCGCAGAGGCCGGCAGCGGCGACACCCAGGCCCTTCCAGCCACGCTCCCGGCTCCCGAGGAGGCCCTGGGACAGTCATCGATGCCCTCTGCCACCCCCGAGGCTACAGAGGCCAGCGGACCACCCTCCCCCACTCCTGGCGACAAGCTGAGCCCAGGCCCCGAACTCCCCAAGGAGAGCCCCTTGGAGGTTTGGCTGAACCTGGGAGGCAGCACACATGACCCGCATGGGCCAGAGCCCACGTTCCCCTTTCAGGGCACACTGGAGCCCCAGCCGGCATCAGATATAATTGACATCGACTACTTCCAAGGACTGGATGGTGAGGGCCGTGGCGCGGACCTGGGGAGCTTCCCGGGGTCGCCAGGGACCTCAGAGCACCACTCCGATACTGGGGGAGAGACCCCTTCCTGGAGCCTGCTTGACTTATACGATGACTTCACCCCCTTTGATGAATCTGACTTCTACCCCACCACATCCTTCTATGATGACTTGGATGAAGAGGAGGAGGAAGAGGAGGATGACAAGGATGCAGTGGGAGGTGGAGACCTGGAAGATGAAAGTGACCTTCTGGTGCCCACTGAGAAGCCTGGTCTGGGGCCCGGGACTGGCCAGCCCACCGGTCGGTGGCATGCTGTCCCCCCACAGCATACTCTGGGGATGGTCCCTGGCAGCAGCATCGCCCTCAGGCCCCGCCCGGGAGAGCCAGGCAGGGACCTGGCCCCAAGTGAGAATGGCACTGAGTGCCGCAGCGGCTTTGTGCGGCATAACGGCTCCTGCCGGTCAGTGTGCGACCTCTTCCCAAGTTACTGCCACAATGGCGGCCAGTGCTACCTGGTGGAGAACATAGGGGCCTTCTGCAGGTAAGGGTGTAGCAGGCAGGTGCACAGGGGCTTGTAAAAGAACTGAAGGGTGTATGTGAGGCAGACTCAGCAAAGAGGGGGACATGATGGGCACAACTTCCAAGAGGTGGTGCGTTCCCAAACCAAGAGGATCCTGGGATTCCCAGGTCAAGAGATGTTCACGCAATATCTTCCGTGGGGAATTCCTTCTTAAATGTACTTCCTGTGACCTCATCACTAGGACAGATTGCCCAGAAGTAAGATTTTGTATTTCCTCCAAGTGTGTATCCTTTACCAAAGCACTAAACTATAAAGGCAAAGTGAAGGGACTTCTCTAAGGGTTTTGGAAAGCGGCCTTTACTGGCTTGAGGGGTCTTGTTGGAGGCTTCTGGCTACACTAGCACAAAGAGTAGGCTTATAAACCTACTCTGGAGGAGAGAAGGCCTCTGAGACACGTATGTGGCAGGAGGAAGACCCCGTCTACCTGCAGGGCAGGTAAGAGTCACAGTGAGGACCTTCTCGTTGGGAGCAGACCCTGAGAGCAGCCACTCAAGTAGGTCAAGTCAAGCAGAGTATCTTTCCTGGCATAGTAGAGGTGGTGGGGTTCCTTAACTTTCGGTAGTGGCTTTTTTTTTTTTTTTAAGATTTTATTTACTTGACAGAGACACAGCAAGAGAGGGAACACAAGCAGGGGGAGTGGGAGAGGGAGAAGCAGACTCCCCGCTGAGCAGGGAGCCCGATGCAGGACTCGATCCCAGGACCCTGGGAACATGACCTGAGCCGAAGGCAGATGCTTAAGGACTGAGCCACCCAGGTGCCCCTTGAATGTAACGAGGTGTGTGTTTTTTTTTTTTTTAAGATTTTATTTATTTGACAGAGAGAGACACAGCGAGAGAGAGGGAACACAAGCAGGGGGAGTGGGAGAGGGAGAAGCAGGCTTCCTGCGGAGTAGGGAGCCCGATGCAGGACTCAATCCCAGGACCCTGGGAACATGACCTGAGCCGAAGGCAGATGCTTAAGGACTGAGCCACCCAGGCCGCCCCTGGATAGTGGCTTTTTCCTTTCTACCTTGATTTTTGTCCTCCTTGGGATTACCCAGCGCAGAATGTTTTAAAGACCCAGAGAGTTTAGTGTCTCTAAGGACATTGTCTGCAGCCACCAGGAATACATCATATACCTGCCCTCATGGCAAGGTAGTTAACCTGCTGGAGAGCTCACTGGCTTATTCTGGAAGAATCCCAAGTCAGGGGTGATCTGGGTAGTTTGCTTGTCTCCATCCTTTACAGGCCCTAGAAGTGGGGTAGAACCCCCAGATTCCTCTGGGACTTGTTTCCGTTGGTCCTAGGAGGAACACTTCTGTAATCTGGGTGTCTCTGTAAGTGTCGTTCCGGATGTTTGTTTTTCTTGGTCTTTTGGGAGGTATGTGAAGAATTCAAATTCTGTAGGTCTTGATGTTCCGATAGAAGAATAATATAAGAAAGTGTGAATGTTGTGCTTTCGGCATTAAAGCTTGACTTCCAGTTCCTTCTTTCCTCTGAATGATCATGAAATGATTAGGGTCAGTCATATAGGATGCGTCCACACACTTCTGATTGGAGTTGTCCAGTCACTGCTGAAAGGAGAAACTGTCATCAAGACATTATGGGAACAAGACCTTGCCAGTTGGTTAAGGGCTACCAGAAATATGTGGAAACCCTGTGATTTTGCTCCTCAAGCTTTGTTAGTGGGACTATAGTGATGGTTAGTGGGATTTAGCCTGGGAGCTCTGAAATCTCTGTGCAAAATCATTATCTTTCATCCTATTGGAGGCCTGACTTTTCACCTTCCAAGCAGTCTTGCCATCGCCGCCTGAAATGGAGAGCCCTTGCTGCCTCTGGAGAGGTAGAAAAGTTCCCAGAAGCTCCTGGAGCTCTCAGGACTCCCGAGTGGAAAAGCAACCTTGTCCTCAGTAAGCTGCATGGCTGTGCTGACCGGGGATCGTCCAGTGGGTCCCACCTCAGAGGGCTTTTCTGCAAGTCCCCCCACCGGTTCCCCTTGCTCACCTTCCCTCCCGGGGGCACACTCGGGCCTCCCTCCCAGAGATCCCTCCTCCAGCTGTGCACGCCCAGGCTCGGCTGTGGCTCAGAAACTGTTTTGCATTCCGCTCACAGGAGACTGCTGAGCCCTCAGTTGCAGACTGCAGCACGCCTTTGTCTCTGTCACCCTGACCCACTGCAGGGAAATGAGCAGAGCTATGGCAGAACTTGTCTAGAACCATGGGCTAGTGGGAGCTTCTTTCCCCACCGTCCTCAAACAGATAGGCTCCCAGGACTGCAGAGGGTCCCTTGGAAAAGAAAGACTTTCCTGTTAGTCATGTCTCCCCACCCTGTTCTGGGTGTGGAGTAGCTAGTTCTCCCAGGCATAATTTCCCCTTTTCTGGACCCCTTTCTCTTGTCTGTCACTCACCCTGAGGTTCATGTCCTCCCTCCTTTGCCTGCCTCTGTATCCTTCCACATCTTTCCTCTTTGAAGCAGCCTGGTTCCCATGGAAACAGCAATGTCATTGGAAGAGTTGGAGCCTGGGAATGTCCCCAAGGGCAAGAGAAAGTCACTCAACAAAAGGACTAAAACCCACCCAGAGGGTTGATTCTCACTGTGCTTTCATGACCGTTCTTATGGTAATAGGACAGGAAGCTTTAGGGGCAGAATTTGGGGGGCTGCAGAGATAGGAGGAGAATATACATCCATCTTTGTGTTCGTCCTTGTCTGTCACTTCCTTCTATTTCAGTGTCTGGGTAGCTTTGTGAACTAGACGGGACTGCAGAGCAGCAGGATAGGTTTTCCCGGGTAGAGTGGGTTGACTCCTTTTGTGGCCAAAGGTCCTATTATCTTGTTTTTCACCCAGAGCCAAGGGCAAGGGGAGCAGAGAGAATCCTGTGATTGTCCTCCTTGAGGCTGCGAGGTAGAAAACCAGGGTTCCCGCCCTCTGCGGTCCCTGAACAGTCCCGTGAGTGACCAGTTCACTCCATCTCTTGGCGCCCTGGTTGTCTCATTTATCTCCTGGACCCCTGCGCTGTCCTGCCCATTGCGTAGGGCGGGTACGCAGAATCTCCTCTGTGGGGTCCGCACAGACTGGGCGCATCCCGGTTCCTCTAGACACTCATAGGAACAGGCTGCTGAGGTGAGTATGCGGCTTAGGGACCAGGCCCTTGCTGTGGCCGTGATTGCATGCCCGTCACCTCAGTCTCCCTCTGTCGCTGCCCCAGGTGTAACACGCAGGACTACATCTGGCACAAGGGGATGCGCTGCGAGTCCATCATCACCGACTTCCAGGTGATGTGCGTGGCCGTCGGCTCCGCCGCCCTCGTCCTGCTCCTGCTGTTCATGATGACGGTGTTCTTCGCCAAGAAGCTCTATCTGCTCAAGACAGAGAACACCAAGCTACGGAGGACCAAGTGAGTTCTGTGTCAGCCAGCCCCCCCATGGCCGCACCCCTCCGTCTGATCCGGGGCAATGGTCGCGAGGGTTCCTGGCACCTGCTCTGCATCCCTAGCTGTGTTGTCCACCCCAAAGACTCAGCCAAATCTAGCCATTCCTGCACAGAATGTGCCAGCATTGTGGCAGAGGCCAAGCCCCTGTGGCACACGGCAGCTCTCTGGCACCATCCCCAGCACACCCCCACCCCAGGACCGACGGCGCTTAAAGAAAAAGCACCCAGCGCCCTCCTGGGTGTGGTCCCCCATGTAAGTTACTGTGCTCAGTCCTCCAGCACCGGGCTGCACCTGCTTCCTGGGTCTTGGATGCCCATGGCCAGGGTGAGGATTTCACTCACAATTCACGAGAAGTCACTCCAGTCCCTCAGATCTGCTGTCTCTCAGTATTGGCTCCTTCTCACTGATGCTGAATAGAAGGGGTTTGGCAACACATTGCTGTTCCAAGCTTGTCAACCCTTGGTCCAGACAGAAGGAATTTAGGGAAGGTCCTCTTTACCTCTCCTAAGTAGAGTTTTGGGGGTGGAGGGGCCTGGGCTCAACTTCCTCGGCTGTGGATTTTCAGGGCCAGATGGGAATAGAGTCTCATTTCAGCTTCTCTCTTAGCGGAGGAGTGACTGCCGTGTGCATGTGAGGATCCACACGCGTTTCCCTTTAAGTCCATGCCTTGAACACTTGGAGGTGGTCTTACACACTGTGAGAGAATCACTCTACCCCTGAGCAAAGCAAGGAATGTTCTGAGGTGTCACAGGGACTCACAAAAGCAGGAGGTTGCAGTTCAGCTTCCTTGGGGCCCAAGAGACAATTTATGCAGAACTGCCCCTACCTCCTTGTCGACCTGTTGCCCCCTTTCCCTGGGTCCTGGGAAAAAGGACAAAACGCCCTCTGTTGCTCCTTTGCTGGGTACACGCCTGCCCTGGGCAGATGCTGACGGCCGCCTGGAGCTTTCAGCTAACCGCCCCGGCCCCGAGGGGGCCTCTTCATTGTGCCTGTGCACTGAGGCGGGGCCGTGTCTGTGCATGTGGGGCATGAGCCAGGACCCTCGGTGGCAGGGGGAGGAGAGGGCCAGGGTGCGACCACCTATCAGGGTAGCTGCGGAGGAGGACGGGGGAGAGAAGGAACCCCTGCCGGGGAACTGGAGGAACAAGAGTGGTGGCCAGAGACAGGGCCTTGTTCTAGGCCTTCCTCCGTCAGCAGGCTACGTGTTCTGCACAGAGCCTGGCCCCCGTGGCCCTTCAGCTCCGAGGCTGTCACCCTCATGTCCCACTGCATGCTTGCTTGCTTTCCCAAGCCCGGGTACCGCTCTGGTAACACTGCACGTCCTCGATGCCTGACGGATACTGCTATGGTTTACTGACTCTAAGATACACACTCTTCCCCCACGTATTAACGTCTCTGAAATTGGATTGGTCTCACAATCGCTGGCATCTTATAATCACTGTTGGCCAGATGGCAGTCATGCTGTAGTTGTAATTGCCTGGCATGCACGATCCTGGCCAGAGCTGTACATAGCGTTGTCAGTGCTTTATCTAAAGTCTCAATGAGCTACTTCCAGTATATAATAAAAACTCTAGGTGATAAGAAAGTGGTAGATCCCGGTTTAAATGGCAGAAGTTTTTTCTCCGCGGTGCATCAAATAATGGCACATCTTATTATGGTCCGTGGCGTTTGATGAAATAAGTGTTTGACCCGTGAAGCCTTGGTCAGGCTTTGCCATGATCCTTGCACTCACATTTCCCCTGCTCTCTTCTGTCCCAACCAGCAAATTCCGGACCCCGTCTGAGCTCCACAACGATAACTTCTCCCTCTCCACCATTGCTGAAGGCTCTCACCCAAACGTAAGGAAACTTTGCGACAGTCCCTGTACCTCCTTCCCCCACTCTGCGTGCCCGCACCTTGGCTCTCTGTGATAACTTATCTGTTAGGTGACTCGTCTTCTCCAGGCCTCCCCTTATCCATAGGCATGCCCCGGCCGGCTGCTGCCCTTGTCTTTGGGCTATTTCAGAGCTTGGAGCCGCTCCTCCCAGCTCTGGAGGTCAGCTTAGGGAGACGAGTTGGGGTGGTGACGTGGGACTGGGGGCAGAATGGTGTGTCACTTCCTTGACAAGCAGTTATAGGTAGTACCGCAGATTTTTTTCCAGGATGACTCGTGATTTTTAGCTTCATCTAGACTTTAGAAGTCTGATTTGTCTTTCTCTGTGTCTTTCTACTTTCTGTATCGAGAAGAAAGACTCTGCTTCCGTCGTGAGGGAATGTCCTGGTGGTCACCTAAGTGAATGGTGGTTGCTCTTTGGGATGGCTGGAAAAACAGTGTCCTTTCCACTGTCTGAGGACCCTAAAAACTGGCAGGCATATTTACACGGGCTAGAGCTAAGGAGGGCACAAAACACTGGTGGAATAATAAGTCTAGGGGTAAATTCTGTTCTTGGGAGGATAAATATCAGTTGAAACTCAATAGAAGGTCCCAATAGACCAGTTTCTAAAGATGCTGGCCTTCTGGTGTGTTTTCTGGACCAGACTAACCAGTAAAGTACTGGGTACTTTTTTTTTTTTTTTTCATAAAAAAAGCAAAAACCATCCAAGCTCCAGATCATGTCACATCCAAGCCCGGGAATTCGGCACGGGATGCAAGCCCCATACCGCAAGGTAAATGCATTGATACACAGATGAGGGAGCTAAACTCAGACCCTCCAGATGGGCACGGTGAAGACTGAGAGCAAATTTTGAAGAAGTTCTTTGAAACGGCAGCGCACAGAGGCACATAGAGGCCTCAACAGTCCGGGCTGGCGCCGCCCCGTGGCGCCTTCTGTGACATGGAGATGCTCTGTGTGGCACGGTCCACTCCAGCAGCCACAAGCTGCCTGCGGCTGTGGAGCTCAGGGGGAGCGGCTCGTGCTACCGTGTGGGACAGCACAGATCGAGACCATTGTTTTCCTTTGATAGTTGGGGACAGTGTAGCCCCAGAAGGGGAAAGAGAGAATAATAGTAAGTGTGACCTTGTTCAGCAAACCCCAGGGAAGAACTTGGCCTGGTGGAGGAGGAGCAAAGGGGTTAACTTTAAAGAAGAAATGAAAGAGGTTAGTTTAGGATAATTTTTTTTTTTTAAAGATTTTATTTATTTATTTGAGAGAGAGAGAGAATGAGAGACAGAGAGCATGAGAGGGAGGAGGGTCAGAGGGAGAAGCAGACTCCCCGCTGAGCAGGGAGCCCGATGCAGGACTCGATCCCGGGACTCCAGGATCATGACCTGAGCTGAAGGCAGTCGCTCAACCAACTGAGCCACCCAGGCGCCCTAGGATAATTTTTTAAAGTCTTTCTTTTAAAGTCTTTCCCAAGCCCGGGTGTGGGTTGGAAGCCAGGAAATCTCCAGGTGAGCTGGGAGAGGGGGCGAGGGGCATCTGAGTCGAGCCTGCTCATGTATCTCTCCCGGCCCCTTCCCCTCATCCCTCCAGTGTCCTTGGTGGTATTGATGGCTCCGAAAATTTTGGAGAGTTCTACTTATCTTTTTTTTTTTTTTTAAAGACTTTATTTATTTATCTGAGAGAGCGAATGAGAGACAGAGAGCATGAGAGGGGGAGGGTCAGAGGGAGAAGCAGACTCCCCACTGAGCAGGGAGCCCGACGTGGGACTCGATCCAGGGACTCCAGGATCATGACCTGAGCCAAAGGCAGTCGCTTAACCAACTGAGCCATCCAGGCGCCCAAGAGTTCTACTTATCTTAATAGAGGGGTTATTTCTTTTACATAAGTAAAGGAGGATGCGTGGGTCATTTTCCTAGCCATTTCCAGTCATCTCTCCGAGCCACACTCTGAAAGGTTTCAACCCAAAAAAAGGTGCTGCTTTGGGCCTGTGTCGGGGGACGGAGCGTGGCTGGTGCCTGCTCCAGGGGCACTTCCTTCCCCGCCTGCAGTGGCCCAGGGCTGCTCCTCGCCCGGCTCTGCAGCTGGTGAGCCAGTGGCCGGGCAAGCGTGTGTGCAGCGAGGCAGCCAGCCCCTGAAAGGAGCATCGGGAGGAAAGGGAAGGCCTGTTCTCCTCCGCCCGTGCTGTGGAGGCTGGCGAGCTTTCCAGGAGGACTGGCTAGTGTGTGGGAAGCACGGCGTGACTCAAGTCACCTGGAAGCCACGGGCAAGAGAGCCGCCCTGTTGCTTCTCACAGCCGTGCTGTCCACGGAATGTTGTGGATACGACTTGGTCTTCCTGAGATTCGACAGACCTTCCAGGATTTCAGTTTATTCCTTACTAGGACATCTCCATGGTGTCCCTTAGTGCTTCTCTGCACCTCGCCCACATTTAAATCTTCCTTCCTAGGCTCTATTTCTTTCATGCCCCCTTCTGACAGAGGTTTGTATCTGGACAAGTGGGGCTCCAGGCCTGAACTCACACCACACTGGGCTGAAGGCTGCCCATTTGGCTGGGGGGAAGTGCCGGGAAGGGGGACACAGCAGTTCCCAGGACTTAGGCCAGATGGAGGGCCAACTCCCTTGCCATGCAGGACTTCCGGCAAATCAAAGGCAGATGGGCCTTCTGCTGAGGATTCAGCAACCCTAGACTTAATAGGATCCAGTTCTGGAGGAAACGCTTGGATTAGGATGGCTCTATCTTGGTTCAGACACTCCCTCACCTATCGTATTTGTTGGAAGTACTTAGCTTGTCAAATAGCATTGTTTGGATACCTGTGTTCTTATTTTTAGAATATACTTATCCCACCTATTGGCCCAGAAGTCTGTTTTCTCATCTGTCTAAATCCCATGAGCCAGGCTTAATTTGGGCCCCCACCTTCATGGCATCACAGCTTTGATGCCCAGGTCTGTAAGCACCCCTAAATCTACTCTTCCTCACATGCTGCCTATTTGCCCCAAAGACTGTGATATCGGGTTGGGGGTGGGTGTTAGAGGGGGGAGGTGGTATTGAGCAGCATGAAAGTGAGTCCCATCTTTGTAAGAGGCTTGACAAGGACAGGCCGTCCTGTCCTATTCCAGGTTTGCTGTGATCCAAAGTCTGTTCTGCCGGGGATCTTTACAGGCCCAGCTCTCAAGCTTCCGTGCCCAGTGTCTCTCCCCAAACAACACAGAAGTACACGGCATGAAAAGCACAGTTCTTCCTCATCCCACTTCCCTCTCCATACAGCCTGTGTGTGCATGAGTGCATACACATACTTAATATGTCAGGGAGCTCTTTCCATTTCACTACATCTAAATTTATGTCATTGGAGTTTTTTCTAAATCTCTTCCAGCAGCGATAGAAAATATCAAGTGCCTGAAATCTGTCTCAATACCGTATGAAGTTCATTTCTTCTGGCTCTTGTGGCGTTGGGAACTGGGAGCATGTGTTCCCCTGTGGTCTGGAATCATTCCTGAGGTCTTTGAAGCTCTACTGTACTGCTTGGTTCAAGCTGGTCTTCTGGAAAAGTGCCAAGTGAGGCGGGGGGCAGGGGGAGGTGACAGTGATTTCTGTATGCACAGTCCCTTTGAATACCTGGGGTGTCCTGTGTAAGCCTGGAGCCATTCCCTGCTTTCTTTCCAACCAGTCACTACCCCGACCTAGTGCTGTAATGGGTCAGACTTGGTAGCAGTCAGCATGGGCAAGAACTCCCCACGGTTGTACGGAGAAGGCCCTGCTCCTGAAGCAGGATGATTCCCTTCGATTTCAGAAGTGTTAAAGTAAGAAAGGTCTGAGCTAGCTGGTCAGATACCAACATTCTCTACCCTTCTTGCCACTCGTGTCTTTGATCAGCCGAGCTCCAAGCACTTACAAGAGCTGTTTGGAGCACCTAAGAAAGAACTGAGGCCCCCCCGATCACACTCACACGGGTATGCAGGCATATCTCCGAGATAGTGTGGGTTCCATTCCAGACCACCACAATTAATAAACATCGAGATAAAGTGAATCAAAGGAAAGGTATGGTTTCCCAGTGCATGTAGAAGTTAGGTATACACTATTCTGTAGTCTAGTGAGTGTACAATAAAACAGTGTACATATCTTCATTTAAAACTACGTTCTTGCTAAAGAATGCTAACCATCATCTGAGTTTTCAGTGAGTCGTAATGACTGACCACAGATCACGTAACAAACATAATGGTAATGAAAAAGTTTGAAATGTTGTGAGAATCACCAAAATGTGACACAGAGACATGAAATGAGCAAACGGTGTTGGAAAACGATGCCGATAGACTTGCTCAACCCAGGGTTACCACAAACCTTCAATTTGTTTAAAAAAAAAAAAAAAAGCAGTGTCTGCGAAGCACAATAAAATGAGGTGTGCCCATAATGCCCAGATGGCCCTGAGGGAAGAGAGCCTCGGGAAGGCAGGCGTTGCCGTAAGAGCTTTCTGAATGCGCAGAATGCGGAGCTGGGGGACTGTGGATCAGGGTGGGTTTCCTGACAACCTGTAGCAAGCAAACTCAGGTCAGGGTCCGCAGCTGGTCCTAGGGCTGCAGGCAGCATACACACCTGGGGAGGCAGGAGGGCTCGGGGCGCGTCAGGAATGGGTGGTGGGCCAACAGTGCGACTGTCCAGTATCGTCGGACGCCAAGTACGGCAGGCCGTTGAGGCAGCGGGACTCACCTGGGCTTGGATTGAGGAAACACCTTTGTAAGTTAGCATCTTCTGGTAGATAAACTCCTGCCGGTAAGGGGCACACACACGTCTGGCCTCTTGTCACAAGACGCGTTCCCTGATCAGTACAGTTCTGGGAGAGCAGAACTCAATGTGGGGGAAGGTTCTGGGAGGCGGCCGGCAGGCCGAGCTCATGCTGGTGAGACTCTCGAGGGGCCAGACCACGTGTTAAAGGGACCGTTTCGCGCCCCCCCCCCCCCGCCCCCGCCCGCCGTCTCTGCCAGAGGGAAAGCCTTGCCCTGGCCTACATTAAAGACGTTTGTAATCCAGTTACCTGCTGGAGGTGTCCATCTCCATCTGGCCAGTGGCTTTTAGGATGACATTCCTAGAAAGCGGCTGCAAAGGAGTCCCTTTGGTTCATTCGACTCTTAGAGTTTCTTCCTTTCTTCCTTCAAAAGCCTGGGGTGGTTATTTGACCCCTCTATCCGCTGTCTCCTTCCCACCCCTCCCTCACCCTTTTCCCTCTTCCAGGATGATCCCAGTGCTCCCCACAAAATCCAGGAAGCTCTCAAGTCCTGCCTGAAAGAGGAGGAGTCATTTAACATCCAGAACTCCATGTCACCCAAGCTCGAGGGTGGTAAAGGTGACCAGGCTGACTTGGAGGTGAACTGTCTTCAGAATAACCTCACCTAAAGCAGAGCAAGAAGAGACGGAATGGGGGGCGGGGGGGGGGCGGGGGAAGGAACGTGACCTCCTCTTGTACAGAGTCTATTTCTTGTAACCATTCGTTAAACTCTTTTCTTTTTCTGGTCTCATGGCATGCTTTGATGTCTTTTGTACAGGAGGGAGAAAACACAAAATAAGCAAAGAACCTGAACAGAATCGCACACATTGGGTTGTTTGGTCTGTGCCGTCTGTATATTGCTTCGCTGCTGTGATTTCTAAACCTCTGCTGTTACTCAACTGACTTTTTTTTTGTACTTTGACCCACCTTTTTTTGAAGTAAGAGTAAAAAACAAAGTTCTTGAAATAAAACTTTTTAAAAAGCCATTTTACAGATGTCACTGTGTCCACTCCCCTACCATTCTTGTCAGTCCGTGTTGAATTCTTACCTTCCCTAAAGATGTATATTTATACATGTTTGAGATCCCAGAAGTGCTCTATGTATTAGCTTGGGTTGCCATAACAAAACACCATAGACTGGGTGGCTTCAACAATAGAAATTTATTTTCTAACAGTTTTGGAGGCTGGATGTCCAAGATCAAGGTACCAGCAGAGTTGGTTTCTGGCGGGGCCTCTCTGCCTGGCTTTCACACAGCCACCTTCTTGCTGTTTGCCTTTATTCTGTGCACACGTGGAGAGAGAGAGGTCTCTGGTATCTCTTCCTCTTCTGATAAGGACACCAGTCCTATTGGATTAGGACCCATTTAACCTTAATGACCTCCTTAAGGCCCTATCTCCAGATACAGTCACACTAGGGGTTAGGGCTTCAACATATGGCTTTTGGGGTGATACAATTCAGTCCGTGAGTCTGTAGCACCTTATTTGTTAAGAATACCCTTTCCTGGGGCGCCTGGGTGGCTCAGTCGGTTAAATGTCTGCCTTTGACTCAGATCATGATCCCAGGGTCCTGGGATTGAGCCCTGCATCAGGCTCTCTGCTCAGCGAGGAGCCTGCTTCTCCCTCTCCCTCTGCCTGCCGCTCTGCCTACTTATGCTCTCTCTCTCTGTGTCAAATAAAAAAATAAAATATTAAAAAAAAAAAAAAGGAATACCCTTTCCTAGTGGTGCCTGGCTGGCCCAGTCAGTAGCACATGTGACTCTTGATCTCAGGGTCATGAGTTCAAGCCCCACTTGGGGTATAGAGCTTACTAAAAAGAAAAAAAGAGGAAGGAAGGATGGAAGGAAGGAAAGAAGGAAGAGAAAGAAAGAGAAAAGGAAGAAAGAAAGAAAGAAAGAAAGAAAGAAAGAAAAAAAGAGAAGAAAGAAAGAGAATACCCTTCCCTTTCAGCAGTATTGAGCACTTAGCCAAGCATTATGCTAGATGCCAGGAACTCTGGATGAATAAGACAGACCCTAACCTCAGGAAATTAACAGTGTACCTGAGAAATAGAATTATAAACAAATAATTATAGGGGCACCTGGGTGGCTCAGTTAGTTGAGCGTTCCACTCTTGGTTTCGGCTCAGGTCTGAATCTCAGGGTCCTGGGATCGAGTCCCGTGTGAGGCTCCACACACAGCAGGGGGTCTGCTTGGGATTCTCTCCCCCTCCCTCTGCCCCTCTCGTCCCCTGTTCCCAATCTCTCTCTCTAAAATAAATATATCTTTAAAAAAATAAATATAATACATTGTGTCAACATTATAATACAAAACTGTGAGACTTGAAGTTTCCAGTTCAGAAAAGCTTCAAGGAGAGAGCTTTAAATTGGACTTTGAAGGATGAGGAGGCGTTTTTCAGGATAACGTGGGAGGAGAGGACATTCAAGGTGGAGGATATTCGTAGAAAAGTCTTGCCATATGACCAGAAATTGTGAGAGGGAGGGGTCCTAGGTGATGAGGCTGGAAAGGGCAATTTAGGACAGATTATGAATGCCATTAAAGCTGAGGTAAGGTCAGATTTGTTTTCTAAGAAGTTACCTCCAGAGACAGTGGTGAAGGCAGACAGGATGGAGATCATAGCAGAGCAGGCAACAAATGAGGATGGATTAGAGAGAAAATTAGGAGTTCAAATGGCCAGAATTACTACTGGGAGGGTTTTCTAGAACTTTGCCTGTGTTTAATCTGTGATAATTCCAATAAACGGAATTCCTGTGAGCATGTTTCTGTTGCGTAATTTCTGCTAGTTCTCCCAGATTTGTCTTCCCAAGTGCCTCGTTATTTTTTATTTTGTGCTGAACATTGTATTTAGAAAAGAGTTTATTGAAATATTTTGCCTAGGATGATTTCTTCCTTTAGCGAGGGGTTTTTGTTTGCTTTTGTCACGTGCCCAGGGGCACTAGAATTCTGGGGTCACGTTATTCCAGATCAAGGTTGGAGAGTTCCAGGCCACTGAAACCAGTCCACAGACCTATCAGACTATGCAAGGGCTGGTTTGCTTTTGGTTCATCCTTACCTCTAAGGGAACAGCCCCAAACAGGCAGTGGTTTACCAGCTTTGCACATTTGGTGGGCCCTGTACTCCAACTCCCTCCCCATGCCCCCAGACGTTCATTACTGTTCTAGCCCCCTCTTCCAAATGGGTAGGTGCCTCTAGGGAAGAAGTCCTCTAAATGCTGGGCTCACCTGTCTGAGTTCCTGTTCTCTCTGGGATGTCAGCCTGGTAATTCTGCGGTATTTTGTTAGCTCTCTGATGCTTTTCAGATGTTTGTACGTCTTTTGGTGTTCTTAGTGAAAGGGTTGGTCTAAATTTACCTAGTCTCCCATTTACTAACAACAGAAGTCCTCTGTTTTCATCTTGGGACTTTTGCCCAGATGGCTTTCAGCTGGTTCTATGAGCTCAGTCTGCTCTTTGCTATTGGATAGGGCTGCAAATTAGGATGTTGGGTTATGGCCTGTGTGTATTATGGTTTCCTAACCTGATGCTTATCCACTTTGGGGGGTTTGGCATGGTTTTACTTAGGATTTCCTGTACTCTCTGAATCAGGGGACAGACCTGTCTTTCATGGCTAGGCACCTCTGGCTCCTTTCACAAGGAGGCCCAATCAAGAGGGATTGTATGTGAAAGTACTTTGTAAGTTCTAAATCCCATCCAGACATAAGGGTTTGTTAGTATCGTGTTTTGTTTTTCCCACAAGAGTATTATGGGATGCAGGTCACTGCCCTTGGCTCTATCCCATGTTCACCGCACATGCAGGAGGGATAGGAAAACCCAGATCGGAAGGGGAGCAGGAGACAAAGCAGGCCTGATGATTAGAGTTACCAGATGTTGCCAAGAGTCTTTGACCCTCCGAAGAGGCCGCCGTGTTGGAGTCGCATGTATCAGTGTCTATCTGTGCTGGCCCTCTTGCCTGGCAGGTGTTCATGCCTCTCAGTGACTGTGCTCCATGAGCCTAGCCAGCATCCTCTCCAGGGACCTCAGCTCTGCCCCTCAGGGATTATCCAGTGCTTGAGATGTCCCTCTAAAGCACCCTGGCGCTGACAGGTGATGGTCCCCAGATCCCTCCTGTCTGCTTTTTCCACCCCACTCCATAGCCTGTTCTGTGTCCTCCTCTCTAAAGAAAGGACAAACCGAAAAATGTGGGAAACGTAGGCATCGTGGAAGAGAGTTCATCTGTCTGGGGGCCTTCCAGCACTGATGGATCCCTTCACTTAGGAGAAGTGTACATGGGGTGCTGAGCCATCTGTCTCCACAAGGCATTTCCTTGACACGTACGCCACACCCGTGTTCATGTCCCGGGGCTGCCACAACGAGTGAGCACAAGCTAAATGGCTAAAACAACAGGAATGTTCTGAAAGCCAGCGTTCTCAAATCAAGGTGTCAGTAGGACCGCGCTCCCTCTCACTGCTCCAGGGAAGAATCCTTCCTCACCTCTTCCCAGCTTCTGGGGGCTGCCAGTAATCCCCGGCACTCTTTGGCTTATACTTACATTACTACAGTTTCTGCCTCTGTCTTCACGTGGCCTTCTTCCCTTTGCATGTGTCTGTGTCTCCGTGTCCTTACCAGGCCTTCCTATAAGGACACCCGGTCATTGGGTTGAAGGCCCACCCTAATCCAGTAGGACCTCCTCTCAACTTGATGACAGCTGCAAAGACCCTATTTCCACATGAGACCATACTTACAGGCAGTGGGAGTTAGGACTTCAGTATGTCTTTCTGGTGAGACTCAGTGTAACCCCTAAAGGCACCTCACTATTTACAGGACATTTCATATCCGTGGTCTTCTCTCACCCTCACTGGAGCCTGGAGTTGGGGCCTTAAGACTGGAAAGCATCAGTGACAATATTAGAACCCAGACCCTAAAGTTCTATTTCAGTGTCCTTTCCTCTGTGTGACATCACACCACAGACACTGTCCCTTGTCCTTTCTCATATAATTTATAGAAAAGGAAGGTTAGCCTGGGCTCTGAGAAGCAGCACTAACACTGGACTCGGAGCTAGAAGGCCTCTCCGTTGAGGAGTCAGATGAGCTCTCTGAACCTCAGGCTCTTCATCTGCAAAATCCTTACCTCTTCACAGGACTACCTGGCACCAGGGATATAGCGAAGAACAAAATGGACCAAAAGCCCAGCCTGTTGGAGCTAACTTCCCAGTGTCATGATGTTCACACAAGGTATGTGAATGTATTCTGAGAAGTGGAAGGGGGCTGTACAAACCCACCCCCCAAACCCAAGGGAAAGGGGCATAAAGGCAACTTTATTGGTCAAGCAAGCAATGAGGTGTGTGAACACCTCCATCGCTGAGAACTGCAGCAGAGGCTCTTCCCTCAGCCCTGGGGCTCACTACAGGTATTTGAGAGGCTTTGGGGGAGTGCAGGTCTCTACTGAAGTGAATGTGAAAGTAATATTGTCTCCTGAGTGTGTAACCGTGAGACTACACAAAGTATATGGGAGCGAAGATAGGCCAGGTTACCCTGAGGGATCTGATGGCCAGCCAGCCTAAGCAGTACCCTGGCCCAGGGTTTATCCAAGCCAAAAAGAAGAATGTTTTAACCCCCCCATGTACACTGTGTGCCGTGCTGAGCTATGTATCTGGGAGCAGAGTTGCTAGGATGGAATTCAGCCTATCTTGACCTTTACAAGATCATGTCAGAAGTAGCTCCATCGATTAACAGCTCCCACCAACAGCGGATGAGAGCTGCCTTTGGTGCGCATCCTCATCAGCACTTGATATTCTCACATTTTTGGAGCACCCGGCTGGCTCAGTCAGTGGAGCACGCGACTCTTGATCTCAGGGTTGTGAGTTAGAGCCCCACGTTGGGTGTAGAGATGACTTAAAATAAAATCTAAAAAAAAAAAAAAAAAAAGAGAGATTCTCACATTTTCAGTTCTAGCCATTCTTTAGGCATGTAATGGTATGTAATTGTGATTTTTAATTTGCGTTCTCTAGTTATCAGTGGATTGCATCCCTCCCCATATGTTTATTAGTCATCTACATTCATGCTTTAGTGAAGCATCTGCTTAAGCCTTTACCCCATTTTTCTATTAGACTATCTTCTGTCACATTTATGAGCTGTTTTACTGGTAATATGTGTCACAAATATCTTTTCCCACTCTATGGCTTGCAATTTCATACTCCTAACGTTAAATTAACATTAAACTTAAGTTTTAAAGGGGCGCCTGGGTGGCTCAGTCGTTAAGCGTCTGCCTTCGGCTCGGGTCATGATCCCAGGGTCCTGGTATCGAGCCCCACATCGGGCTCCCTGCTCAGCGGGGAGCCTGCTTCTCCCTCTCCCACTCCCCCTGCTTGTGTTCCCTCTCTGGCTGTGTCTCTCTCTGTCAAATAAATAAAATCTTTAAAAAAAAAATTAAAAAAAAAACACAAGTTTTATGTAGTCAAACTTATCAATCTTCCTTTCCAGTTACAAAATCATTCCTAAAGAGTTGCTTCCACCTAGGGTACTCCAAGTCACATGAATACACTCCTTACATCTTAACAGCAAGAAAAAGTCAGATAACCTGCACAATCACAACTTCTTGGGCTCATCCAGGAGCTGAGGTCACAAGGCAACCAGGTAAATTGAATTCCAAAGGGTGACAGGGCCCTTCGAAGAGAGACAGCACAGATGAATTTTGTCCATGGCAGAGCCCAGGAGGAAGAGGCAGCACTATAAAAATGGGAAAGGAGACAGCCATATGTTAATGAATTCATAAAGGCAAAGTTTAGCTAGCCTGACAGTTCAGAATCTTTGAAAGCTCCAGACACAAGGGTTGTCTACGGCCATTCACACGCTCTTTTCCACAAGCCTCAACTGGGTGCTCACAGGAGAAACTGGGGGTGGGAAGCATGAGACCCGAGAGCACCCCAGTGAACAAAATAACACCCACTTCCCAGACTCCTCTATCACTCAAAGCAAAAGCCTTAAACTTCTGGAAACCTTGCTGTTCCCACAACCAGGAAAAATGAACTGCCTCTGAGAGAGCTAAAAGCAAAGCCACCTGCCTGGGCAGGTGGGGCAGGAAGCCCTTCTCCCCTCTATAAGCCTCATTTCCAATACCTGTTGAGGGAAGAACAGGAATCCTTCTGCAAATGTATGAGGGAAGGATAACAGCAAGCACAATGCCCCTGGAGGGTGGGCAGACCCTGCACTCTGCTGCCACTGTGGGGCGTGGGATCTAAAAACTGGCTCCCACCCCAGCCTACCGTCAGATACAAATCAGAGTTTGGCGCGCAAGGAAGGGAAGGGCAAGAAAGGGAAGGAAGCCCCACCCAGAGACTCAGGGGTGCAAGGTCTTATCTAAGAGTGAAGCTGAACTGGGAAAAATGAGAAAAACTGCCCCCATCACATGTCTCACTCTGATTAACAAGCAACAGCAATTTGCTGCTGACGAAATGGGAAAGCATGAAGAGACCCTCCTTCTCTGAGGTTCAGGCACACAGGGCCTGCTGAAAGTGGAATGCAGAAACACTGAGCAAAACATTCTAGCATCCCAGGCCTCCCATGAATCAAAAGGTAGCAGCAGCTTGCCATTGGGGAAGTTATAGCAACAGCAAAACTCAAACTCAGCTCTACTACTGACTTGACTGCCTCAATCCCTCTACTGAGAACCCAACAGAAAAAGAGACATGCCCATCTCTGGGCATCAATACTATTTACCTAAATCTCTACCATTCTTTTTTTTTTTTTTTTTTTAGATTTTTTAATTTATGCATTTGAGACAGAGAGATACAGAGAGAGAGAGAGAGAGAGTGCACATGAGCAGGGGGAGGTGCAGAGAGAGAGGGAGAAGCAGATTCTCCACTGAGCAGGGATCCCGATGTGGGACTCAATTCCAGGACCCTGGGATCATGATCTGAGCCGAAGGCAGACACTTAACCATCTGAGCCACCCAGCTGCCCAAATCTCTACCATTCTTTTACACACAATATCTGGCATTTATTTCACACCCAGAAACAAAACAAAAAAAAAAAAAACCACTATCAAATGATAAAGGGGTCAAAACAACCAGACCCAGAGATGACCCAGTTAATGGAATTACGGGAGACTAATCTGTTAAAGGATCTGGTGGAAAAGATGAACAGTATGCATAAACAGATGGAGAATTTGAGCAGAAACATGAATACTACAAAAAAAGGAGTCATAAAAATGCTAGAAATAAACAGCAAAAAGATCACCACAAATCAGATATGAAGAGTCCCTTCAAGTATATTAATAACATAGAAAATAAACTTCAGAACAAGGAATTTTACAGGGATAAAGAGGAGCATTACATAATGACAAAGATAGTTTATCAAGAATACATGACAGTTCTAATTGTATAAACCTAATGATGACTTCAAAATATATAAAACAAAACCTGATTGAAATCAAAGAAGAAATAGCTAAACTCCACTTATAGTTGGAGTTTTCAGCACTCCTCCCTCAGTATATGGAAACTAAAATCATTGAAGATATGAAAGATTTGAATAACACTCTCTACCAACTTGATCTACTTGACCTGTCTATAATGCTCCTCCCTACAACAGCAGAATATACAATATTTTCAAGTGTGCATAGAACCTTAGTCAAGATAGATGATATTCTGGGCGATAGGGGCACCTGGCTGGCTCAGTTCGTAGAGCATACAACTCGATCTCTGGGTTGTAAGTTCAAGACCCATGTTGGGTGTAGAGATTACTTAAAAAAAAAAAAAGCTTAGGGGCGCCTGGCTGGCTCAATCGTTAAGCATCTGCCTTTGGCTCAGGTCATGATCCCAGGGGCCTGGGATAGAGCCCCGAATCGGGCTCCCTGCTCGGCGGGAAGCCTGCTTCTCCCTCTCCCACTCCCCCTGCTTGTGTTCCCTCTCTCGCTGTGTCTCTCCCTGTCAAATAAATAAAATAAAAAATTTAAAAATTGTTAAAAAAAAAAGCTTAAGAAAAAAGCTTTTAGGGGCACCTGGGTGGCTCAGTCATTAAGCGTCTGCCTTCAGCTCAGGTCATGGTCCCAGGGTCCTGGGATCGAGCCCCGCATCGGGCTCTCTGCTCCGCGGGAGGCCTGCTTCTCCCTCTCCCACTACCCCCTGCTTGTGTTCCCTCTCTCACTGTGTCTCTCTCTGTCAAATAAATAAAATCTTAAAAAAAAAAAAAAGAAGCTTTTAAGATGATATTCCAGACCATAAAATAAATCTCAAAATGTAAATATATTGAAATCATACAAAGCGTGTCCTGACTAAAATGGAATTAAACTAGTAATCAATAAGGTACCTGGAAACCCCCACCTCCAAGCATTTGAAAATTAAACCACACATTTTGACCCACTGTTCAAAAACTAAATCATAAGAGAAATAAAATAATTGAATGAAAATGAAAACACAGCAGATCAAAATTTGGGGAACACAGCTAAAGCAGTACTTAGAGGGAGATTTATAACATTAAATGCTCTTATTAAAAAAGATTTCAGGGGCACCTGGCTGGCTCATTTGGTGAAGATGACTCTTGATCTGGGGGTTGTGAGTTCAAGTTCCATGTTGGGTATAGAGATTACTTAAAAATAACTCTTAAAAAAATATTTGAAATCAATGATTTAAGCTTCCATATTAATAAACTAGAAAAAAAAAAAGAACCCAAAGCAAGCAGAATGAAGAAAATGATAAAGATCAGTACTGAGATCAATGATATAGAAAACCAAAAGAACAATAGAGAACATAAATGAACCAAAACTGGTTCTTTGAAAAGATTAATAAAATTTCAACTTCTAGCCAGACCGATCCAGAAAAACAAACAAAAAAAGAGGATACAAATTACATAATGATCAAGAATGAGAAAATGGGTCTCACAGCAGTACAAATCCTATAGACATTGAAACAATAATGAAGAATTTTCTGAAACATTTTATGCCAATAATTTTGTTAATCTCAATGAAAGGGACAAATTCCTTCAAAGACAACGAGTACTAAAGCTCAATCAGGAAAAAATAGATAACTGTAAGAGCCCTATACTTATTAAAGTAGTAGAATTTGTAGTTAAAGTGTATTGACAAAATTTTTTATTTTGATAAAAATTGAGAATTTCTGCTCTTTGAACAGCACTGCTAAGAAAAGGAAAAGATACGGGCACCTGGGTGGCTCAGTTGGTTGGGTGACTGCCTTCGGCTCAGGTCATGATCCTGGAGTCCCAGGATCGAGTCCTGCATCAGGCTCCTTGCTCAGCGGGGAGTCTGCTTCTCCCTCTGACCCTCCCTATGCTCTCTCATGCTCTCTCTATCTCATTCTCTCTCAAATAAATAAATAAAATCTTTAAAAAAAAAAAAAAGGAAAAGATAAGCCAGAGAAAAGAGAAAAATATTTGCAAAACACACATTGATAAAGGACTTGTATTCAGAATAAATAAAGAACTCTTACAATTCAATATAAGAAGACAACCCAGTATATTTTTAAAATATTTTATTTATTTATTTATTTGAGAGAGGGAGAAAGACTGAGAGAGAGCACAAGTAGGAGGATGGGCAAAGGGAGAGGGAGAAGCAGCCTCCCCACTGAGCTGGGAGCCTGACAATGCAGGACTCCATCCCAGGACCGTGGGATCATGACCTGAGCTGAAGGCAGACGCTTAACCGACTGAGCCACCCAGTTGCCCCGACAAACCAATATTTTAAATGAGCAAAATATTTGAACAGACATATCAATATAAAAGATATTTTGGGGGGATGCCTGGGTGGCTTAGTCGGCTAGGTGTCTGCCTTTGGTTTGGGTCATGATCCCGGGGTCCTGGGATTGGGCCCCACATTGGACTTCCTGCTCAGCGGGGAGCCTGCTTCTCCCTCTGCCTGCTGCTCCCCCTGTTTTGTTCTCTCTCTCTGACAAATAAATAAATAAATAATCTTAAAAAAAAAGATATTTTGGGGGTACCTGGCTGGCTCAATGCAAAGAGCATGCAACTCTTGATCTTGGGGTCATGAGTTCAAGCCCCACATTGGGTGTAGAAATTACTTTTTTTTTTTTGTCAGAGAGCTCAAATAGGGAGAGTGGCAGGCAGAAGGAGAAGCAGACTCCCTGCTGAGCAAGGAGCCCGGTGGGGGACTCGATCCCAGGACCCTGAGATCCGGGATCTGAGCGGAAGGCAGATGCTTAACCAACTGAGCCACCCAGGTGTCCCTAGAAATTACTTTTTTTAAAAAAAAAAAAAGATACTTTGGTAGCAAGTAAGCACACGAAAAGATATTCAACATCATTAGTCTTTAGGGAAATGCAAATTAGAACTACAGTAAGATGCCATTAGATAGCTGTAGAATTGCTAACATGAAAAGGCTCGGGCGCCTGGGTGGCTCAGTCTGTTAAGCGCTGCCTTCAGCTTAGGTCATGATCCCAGGGTCCTGGTTCGAGCCCTTGCGTCCGACTCTCTGCTCAGCAGGGAGCCTGCTTTTTCCTCTCCCTCTGCTGCTCCCCCTACCTACTTGTGCTCTCTTGTGCACGCTCTCTCTCACTCTCTCTCAAATAAATCAATAAAATCTTTAAAAAATATAAAATTAACTTAAATTAAAAAGACTGACAATACCAAGTGCTGGTGAGGATGTAGAACCACTGGAACACTCAAACATTGCTTCTGGGAAAAAAAGCACTCTGGAAAACAGGTTGGCAGTTTCTTATAAAGGTAAACATACATACAGCCCATGAATTGCATTCCTAGATGCTCAACAGAAATAAAATATATGTCCATACAGAGACCTGTATATGTATGTACATAGCAGCTTTATTCAGAATCACCAAAACCAGAAAACAGCCCAAATGTACATCAGCTGTGAACAGATAAACTGTCATACAGTGGGATACTCTTTAGCAACAGAAAGGAATGAACTACTCCTACATCAGCATGGATGGATCTCAAAAACAATAGGCCAAGTTAAAGAAGCCAGAATCAAAAGGCTACATCCTGGGGCACCTGGCTGGCTCAATCAGTAGAGCATGTAACTCTCGGTCTCGGGATTGTGAGTTCGAGCCTACATTGGGGGTAGAGTTCACTTAAAAAGAAAAAGGCTACATACTATCCGATCTGTTTATTTTACATTCTGGAAAAGGCAACACTGTAGGGACAAAATAGATCAGTGGCTGCCAAGGTCTGAGGATAGAGGGAGAGAATTGAGTGCACAGGGATAAGGAAACTCACACCGATGGAAATGTCCTATAACTTGCTTGAGCTGGTGGTGACATGAATTGCACAGCATCAAAGCCCATCTAACTGTCTATTTTAAAAAAGTGAATTATATACCGTGTGTCGGGAGTGCCCAAGATCACACCCAGGGATAAGGATTCACTAGCAGGATTTGTAAGACTCAGCATGTAGTCCTACTCACAACTAAGATTTATTACAGTGAAATCACACAAAGCAAAATCAGCAAAGAGGAAAGGCATGGGGAGGGAAGTCCAGAAAGAACAAGGAGCAAGCTTCCAAGAATCCTTTCCCAGTGGAGTCAACACAGGACATACTTAATTGCTCTAGCAATGAATTGTGACAACAGATTTGAAATGTCGTCTATCAGGGATGCTCAAAGAGACTCAGTGCCTGGACACGTTACTGAGAGCTGGTTATGGAGGCACCTGCTGCTTAGCGCATACCGTTTCCAGTCTCCCAGAAGGCAAGCAGGTGTTCAGCGTAAACCACGTTGTTTGCAGAAACCCTGTAGGCACAGTGAGCCACTCACCAGAGGGAGTGGTAAGAACCCTTCTGAAATCTGGAGTTCCCAGACGCCAGCCATGGGCCAACCTTGTAAGCAGTCCTTTCTCGGGTCGGCTATATTAACTCTTTGCTACACATATCTCAACAAACCTAACCCAAAAAAGAAAGAAAAAAAATTTGTTCTCTAACTTGAGATGATGAAAGCACTTTCCTGGGGCGCCAGGCTGGCTCAGTAGGTGGAGCGTGCAACTCTTGATCTCAGGGGTGGTGAGTTCGAACCCCCTGTTGAGTGTAGAGATTACTTAAAAATAAATCTTAAGAAAACTTTTTAAAATTATAGGGCGCCTGGGTGGCTCAGTTGGTTAAGCGACTGCCTTCGGCTCAGGTCATGATCCTGGAGTCCCGGGATCGAGTTCCGCATCGGGCTCCCTGCTCAGCAGGGAGTCTGCTTCTCCCTCTGATTCTTCCCTCTCGTGCTCTCTGTCTCTCATTCTCTCTCTCTCAAATAAATAAATAAAATCTTTAAAAAAAATAAAAATAAAAAAATTAAAAAAAATTATAGAATAATTCCGGAGCTCCTGGGTGGCTCAGTCGGTTAAGCCGCTGCCTTTGGCTCAGGTCATGATCCCGGGGTCCTGGGATCGAGCCCCGCATTGGGCTCCCTGCTCTGCGGGAAGCCTGCTTCTCCTCTCCCTCTGCCTGCCTCTCTGCCTACTTGTTCTCTCTCTCTATCTCTCTGTCAAATAAATAAATAAAATCTTTAAAAAAAATTATAGAATAATTCCATATTTTTAAATAAAAACTATGTTTTGCCTTTCACATCCAGGTCTGTAATCGGTGTGCTAGAGCTGACCTATACTGGCTCAGGAGAAAGTGGTTCAATTTTCATGTATTTTGTGAGCCAATTGTTAAATATAGTGATTATTAAAAATTAACCTGTATAAACTTACAGTTAAATAGATTATGTTAAAAACAAAAGTAATAGAAAAAACCCCAAAGGTAATACTCAAAATTCATCACTTCCTACTCATTTTACTATTATCTCTGCTCTTGAGGTTATTTATGTCAAATTGAATCTGTATGTTGGAAATACCATCTATGTACTGCTACTGCACATTTTTTTTCTCCTCCTCTGCATTCAGTGACCTTACTTTGGTTCCTTAGAGTCAGCCGGGGTAGGAGTATTTACACCACGGAAGTCACTAAACATTGAAAGTCAGGGATCATTCTCCTTGGGGAGCAGCTAGTTGTTAAATATTCATCAGCACATTGCTGTCTGTAATCCACCTGGGATTGATTTTTGTAAATGACATTAGGTAGGGGTCCAATTTCATTTTTTTTTCTCAAATGGATATCCAGTCGGCCAGCATCATTTACTGAAAAGGCTACCATTCCTCATTTTCCTATTGCTCTCTCATGTTTGCATTATTCTAACATACGTATATGAGTGCGTCTGTCTCTGAGATCTTTGCTGTTCCTTTGTCTATTTGTCTACCTCTGTGCCACTATCACACTGCTTTCCTGGCTTCACAGCAAACTGTGATATCCAGTCTACCAAGCCCTCTCACTTTGTTTCTCAGAAACGTCTCAGTAGTTTTGAGTTCTTTCCATTTCTAAATATACTTCAGTACCAGCTTGTCCGGTTCCACCAAAACAAAAACAAAAATCCTTGAGATTTTGATTGGAACTGGGTAGAATCTGTAGGTCAATCTGGAGAGAATTGATCTTTACAATATTCAGTTGTCCAATCAATGAACATGGTCTATCTCTCCATTTACTTGCATCTTCTAGAATTTCTCTAAATATTATTCTATGGTTTTCTTTTTTTTTTTTTAAGATTTTATTTATTTATTTGAGAGAGAGAATGAGAGAGAGAGAACACCTGAGAGGGGATAGGGTCAGAGGACGAAGCAGACTCCCTGCCGAGCAGGAAGCCCGATGTGGGACTCGATCCAGGGACTCCAGGATCATGACCTGAGCCGAAGGCAGTCGCTTAACCAACTGAGCCACCCAGGCGCCCCTTATTCTATGGTTTTCTGCTTTACATTTCATGCAGAAATGTAACAAATTTCCAGTCTACCAAGACCTCTCACTTTGTTTCTCAGAAGTGTCTCAGTAGTTTTGAGTTCTTTCCATTTCTAAATATACTTTAGTACCAGCTTGTCCGGTTCCACCAAAACAAAAACAAAAACAAAAATCCTTGAGATTTTGATATCCAGTCTACCAAGCCCTCTCACTTTGTTTCTCAGAAGTGTCTCAGTAGTTTTGAGTTCTTTCCATTTCTAAATATACTTTAGTACCAGTTTGTCTGGTTCCACCAAAACAAAAACATAAACAAAAATCCTTGAGATTTTGATTGGAACTGGGTAGAATCTGTAGGTCAATCTGGAGAGAATTGATCTTTACAATATTCAGTTGTCCAATCAATGAACATGGTCTATCTCTCCATTTACTTGCATCTTCTAGAATTTTTCTAAATATTATTCTATGGTTTTCTGCATGAAATGTATTTGTTAGGGGCGCCTGGGTGGCTCAGTCGCTTAAGCGGCTGCCTTCGGCTCAGGTCATGATCCCAGGGTCCTGGGATCGAGCCCCGCATCGGGCTCCCTGCTCGGCGGGAGGCCTGCTTCTCCCTCTCCCCCTGCTCGTGTGTTCTCTCTCTCTCACTCACTCATTCTTTCTCTCAAATAAATAAAATCTTAAAAAAAATTTTAAAAAAAGGAAATATATTTGTTAGATTTCTTAACAGGTACTTAATTTTTTTTTACAGTATTATAAGTGATAGCTTCAAAAAATTTAAAAAGGAGATCTTCAGAGTTTTTAATTTTCTATTTTCTATTGTATTTTATACAGAAATAATTATTTTTAACATTGATTTGATATTCAGCAACCTTGATAAGCATGCTTATAATAATTTACATACAGACTCTTTCGGATTTTCTATGTATACAATTATATAATCTGCAAATAATGATAGATTTGTTCCTTCTTTTATAATCCTTACGCATTTTAATTCTCTTTCTTGGTTTATTGCATTATCCAGGACCTTTCAGTGTATTGTGAATAGATATGGTGGAAGTAGACATCCTTTTGTCATTGCCAGTCTCAGAGAAAGTCTTCAACCTTTCATCATTAAATATAATGTTTTCTGGGGGCACCTGGGTGGCTCAGTTGGTTAAGCATCTGATTGCAGCTCAGGTCATGATCTCAGGCTCTTGGGATCAAGCCCTGAGTCAGGCTTCCCACTCAGCGAGGAGTCTGCCTGTTCTTCTCCCTCTGCCCATCACCCTGCTCATGCTCTCCTTGTCTTTGTCTCTCTTTCTCTCAAATAAATAAATAAAATCTTTAAAAAGATAGTATTTTCCATAGGCTTTTTGCAGACATCATTTATCAAATTAAAGAAGTCTCCTTCTATTCATATTTTGCTAGGAGTTTTTACTTTGAATGGATGTTAAATTTTATCAAAAGCTTTTTGGCATCTATTGAGATAATCACGTAATTTTTGTCTTTTATCCTCTTAATACATAAAATTACACTGACTTTTCAAAGATCAAACCAATTTTGCAATTTTGGAGTGACTGTAACTTGGTTGGATGCATTAACCTTTCGATTTGTTGCTAGGCTGTATTTTCTAACATATATTTTTAGAAATTTCACATATAGATTCCTGAGTTAGATTGCCTTGTAACTTTCCTTTCCTGTACTATATTTGTTAGGTGTTCAGTATCAGGGTTATTTCAGCCTTATAACATGTATTGGGTAGTCTTTTAGTTCCCAGACCCAATTCTAATGCAGGGGTGGGACAATACCAAGCATTCTCAAACACCGGTGGGGTGTCCCAGAATTCAGCTCAATTCTGACAGTATCTACCGGAGATAGCATCAGATCCCACAGGGTTAGGTTTCAGTCCTACGAGGCTGCCCCCCACCCTCCACTTCAGATGCCAGTCACAAACCACAGGCTGTCACCTGTGCTTTGGATGACTGGCTACAGATTGGAGGTTCCAATGGCCTTGTCCTTAGGTTTGACTGGTTTGCTAGAGGTGTCACAGAACTCAGGCAAACACTTAAGTTTACCAGTTTATTAAAGGATATGATGAAGAATATGAATCACTAGCCAGATGAAGAGATACATTGGGCAAAGTCCCACACAAAAGAGCTTCTGTCCTCAGTGGAGCTTGGGGCCCAGCTTGGTGGCATGTGGAAGTGTTCTTCTTCCCCAAACATGGAAGCTCTCCAAAAAAGTACCAAAAAGCTGTTCTCTTTTTTATGGAGACTTTATTACATAGTCCTGATGGACTAAGTCATTGACCATTAGCTGATTCAATCTCCAGCTCCTCTACCCTCCTGTTGCTATAAACAACCTTGTGTAGGGTTTTGTGTGGACATAAGTTTTCAACTCCTTTGAGTAAGTCTCCAGGAGTGCTATTGCTGGATCATATGTGAGAATGTTTAGTTTTGTAAGAAACTGACAAGCTGTCTTCAAAGTCGCTATACCATTTTGCATTCCCACCAGCAAAGTATGAAAGTTCCGGTTGCTCCACGTCCTTGTCAATACTTGGCATTGTCAGTGCTTTGGATTTTGGCCATTCTAATAGATGTGTACTGGTATCTTGTTGTTTTAATTCACATCTCCCTGATGGTACATGATATGGACCATCTTTTCATATGTTTATTTGCCATCTGTACAACTTTGGTGAGGTGTCTGTTAAGGTTTTTGGCCCATTATTTATTTATTTTTAAAAAAGATTATATTTATTTGACAGAGAGAGACGCAGCAAGAGAGGGAACACAAGTAGGGGGAGTGGGAGAGGGCGAAGCAGGCCTCCTGCCGAGCAGGGAGCCCGATGCGGGGCTCGATCCCAGGACCCTGGGATCATGACCTGAGCCGAAGGCAGACACTTAATGACTGAGCCACCCAGGCGCCCCTTGGCCCATTTTTTTAATCAAGTTTTTAAAAATTATTGTTGAGGTTTTTTTTTTTAATTCCCCCTAGCCTCCAACCCTAATTATTGTTGAGTTTTAAGAGTTCTTCTTATATTTTGGGTAACAGTCCTTTATCATTTGTGTCTTTTGCAAATTATTTCTCCCAGTCTGTGGCTGGTCTTCTGATTCTCCTGTTGCAGAGCAGAAGTTTTTCATTTTAGTGAAACCCAGCTTATCAGTTATTCTTTCAGAGATCAGGTCTTTAGTATTGTATCTAAAAAGGCTTCACCATACCCAAAGTCATCTAGGTTTTCACTTATGTTATCTTCTAGGAGATTATTTTTTTAAAGATTTTATTTTTAAGTAATCTCTATGCCCAACACGGGGCTCGAAATCATGACCCCGAGATCAAGAGTCACACGTTCTTCCAACTGAGCCAGCCAGGCACCCCATCTTCTAGAAGTTTTATAGTTTTGTTTTACATTTCAGTTGATTAATTTTTATGAATCATATAAGCTCTGTGTCTAGGTTCTTCTTTTTTGCTGCATGTGGATGTCCAGTTGTTCAGTACCATTTGTTAAAGAGATTAACTTTGCTCTCTTGTATTACCTTTGCTCCTTTGTCAGAGATACTATATTTATGTGGGTCTATTTCTGGGTTCTCTATTCTGTTCCATTGATCTATCTGTTATTTTGCCAATATCTTACTGTCTTGATTACTGTCGCTTTATAGTAATTCTTGAAGTTGAATAGCATCTGTTCTTTAACTTTGCACTTCTCTAGCAATATAGTGTTGATTATTCTAGGACTTTTGTCTCTCCATATGAACTTTGGAATCAGTTTATTAACATCCATAAAATAACCTGGTGGGATTATGTGGAATCTATAAATCAAGTCGGGAAAAAACTGACATCTTGACAGTATTGAGCCTTCCTATCATGAGCATGAACTATCTCTGCATTTATTCAGTTTTTTAAAATTTTATTCATCAAAGTTTTGAAGTTTTTCTCGTATAGGTACCATATGTATTTTGTTAGATTTATACCTAATTTTATACCTATTTCATTTTTGGGGGTGCTAATATAAATACTATTATGTTTTTAATTTCAAATTCCACTTGTTCATTGTTAGTATATAGGAAAGCAGTTGACCTTTGTACATTAACCTTTTGTCCTGCAACTTTGCTATAGTTTATTGGTCTCAAAAGTTTTTTTATTGATTCTTTCAGATTTTCTACAAAGACGATTACATCATCTGCAAACAAAAACAGTTGTATATCTTCCTTCCCAATCAGTATATCTTTTTTTTTTTAAGATTTTATCCATTTTTTGACAGAGAGAGAGACAGTGAGAGAGGGAACACAAGCGGGGGGAGTGGGAAAGGGAGAAACAGGCTTCCTGCCGAGCAGGGAGCTTGATGCAGGCCCAATCCCAGGACTCCGGGATCACAACCTGAGCTGAAGGTAGATGCTCAATGACTGAGCCACTCAGGTGCCCCTCAGTATATCTTTTTAAAAAAATATATTTGGGCGCCTGGGTGGCTCAGTTGGTTAAGCGACTGCCTTCGGCTCAGGTCTGATCCTGGAGTCCCGGGATCGAGTCCCGCGTCGGGCTCCCTGCTCGGCGGGGAGTCTGCCTCTCTCTCTGACCCTCCCCCCTCTCATGCTCTCTATCTCATTCTCTCTCTCAAATAAATAAATAAAATCTTAAAAAAAAATTTTATTTATTTATTTGAAAGAGAGAGAGTGAGTAGGGGGAGGGGCAGAGAGAGAATCCTCAAGCAAACTCCCCTCTGAGCACAGAGCCCTACATGGAGCTCAATCCCAGGACCCTGAGATCACGACCTGAGCCAAAACCAAGCTGTTTAACTGAGCCACCCAGGCGCCCGATTCAGTATACCTTTTATTTCCTTTTCTTGCCTTATTGCATTAGCAAGGACTTCCAGGATGGTGTTGACAAGGAGTGGTGAGAGGGAACAACCTTGCCTTGTTTCTGATCGTGGTGGCAAAGCTTCAAGTGTCTCAGGATTAAGTAAGATCTTAGCTGTAGGGTTTGTGTCGATAATCTTTATCAAGTCCAGAAAGTTCTCCTCTGTAGTTTACTGAGAGTTTTTATCAAGAAGAGTTTTTGGAGGGCGCCTGGGTGGCTCAGTTGGTTAAGCGACTGCCTTTGGCTCAGGTCATGATCCTGGAGTCCCAGGATCGAGTCCCGCATCGGGCTTCCTGCTCGGCGGGGAGTCTGCTTCTCCCTCTGACCCTCCTCCCTCTCGTGCTCTCTCTATCTCATTCTCTCTCGCAAATAAATAAATAAAATCTTTAAAAAAAAAAAAAAGAAGAATTTTGGGAAAATAAGTCAGGCAGAGAAAGACAAATACCATATGATTTCACTCATATGTGGAATTTAAGAAATGAAACTAATGAACATAGGGCAAAAATTAAAGAGAGAGAGAGAGAGAGGCAAACCATAAAACATACTTTCAACTATAGAGAACAAACTGAGGATTGCTAGAGGGGAAGTGGGCTGGAAGATGGGTTAAATGTGCGATGGGTATTAAGGAGAATGCTTGTGATGAGCACTGGGTGTTGTATGTAAGTGATGAATCACTAAATTCTACTACTGAAACTAATATTACACTGTATGTTAACTTACTGGAATTTAAATAAAAACCCAAAACAAATTTGAAAAAAGTTAATACCAAGAGGCGAACTAGGTATTACAAATATTGGTACAGAGAATTTTAATTACCTTTTATTAAGTTATAAAATGTTCACCTATATTCTAAAACTTTAATAAAATAAAAATTGTTGAAAAAAAGAATAGTTATTGGGTTTTGTCAATGCTTTTTCTGTAACTATTGATATCATCATATGATTCTCCTTTTTTAGTCTGTTGATGTGATGGATTACATTAATTGATTTTCAAATGTTGAATCAGCCTTGCATACCTGGGATGAATCCCACTTGGTCATGGTATATATAATTCTCTTTATACATTATTGGATTTAATTTGCTAATTTTTGTTGAGGACTTTTGCATCTATGTTCATGAGAGATCTTTGTAGTTTTCTTTCCTTGTAATATCTGTGTCTGGGTTTGGTATCGGGACAATGCTGGCCTCATAGAATGAGCTTGGAGGGCGCCTGGGTGGCTCAGTTGGTTAAGCGACTGCCTTCGGCTCAGGTCATGATCCTGGAGTCCCGGAATGGAGTCCCACATCTGGCTCCCTGCTCAGCAGGGGGTCTGCTTCTCCCTCTGCCCTCTTCCCTCTCGTGCTCTCTGTCTCTCATTCTCTCTCTCTCAAATAAATAAATAAAATCTTTAAAAAAAAAAAAAAGGAATGAGCTTGGAAGTATTCTCTCTGTTTCTATCCTCTGAAAGAAATTGTAGAGAATTCTTATCATTTCTTCCTTAAATGTTTGGTGGTATTCACCAGTGACCACATGTGGGCCTGGTGTTTTCTGTTTTGGAAAGTTATTAATTATTGACTCCATTTCTTTAATAGATACTGGCAGATTCAGGTCATCCGTTTCTTCTTGTGTGAGTTTTGGCAGATTGTGTCTTTCAAGGAATTGGTCCATTTCAACTAGATTATCAGATTTGTGAGCATAGAGTTGTTCATAGTATTCCTTTATTATCCTTTTAATTTCCAGTGGGATCTGCAGTGATGTCCTCTCTTTCACTTCTGATACCAATAATTTGTGTCCTTTTTTTCTTAGTTAGCCTCGCTAGAGGCTTATTGATTTTATTGATATTCTATTTATTTATTTATTTGAGACAGAGAGAATGAGAGACAGAGAGCATGAGAGGGAGGAGGGTCAGAGGGAGAAGCAGACTCCCTGCCAAGCAGGGAGCCCGATGCGGGACCCGATCCCGGGACTCCAGGATCATGACCTGAGCCGAAGGCAGTCGCTTAACCAACTGAGCCACCCAGGCGCCCGATTTTATTGATATTCTAAAAAATCCAACTTTTGGTTTACCTGATTTTTTCTGTTGTTTTCCTTTTCATTGATTTCTGCTCTAATTCATCTTTTCTTCTGCTTACTTAGAATTTAATTTGCTCTTCTTTTTCTAATTTCCTAAGGTGGGAACTTAGAAGATTGATTTTAGGTGATTCTTCTCTTCTAATAAATGCATTCAATGGTATAAATTTCCCTCTAAGCACTACTTTCACTGCATCCCCTAAATTTTAGTAAGTTATGCTTTAATTTTCATTTAGTTTAAAATATTTTTACATTTCTGTTGAGATTTCTTCTTTCACTCATGTGTTATTTAGAAGTGTATTGTTTAATCTCCATGTATTTTGGGATTTTCCAGTTATCTTTCTGTTATTCATTTCTAATTTAATTTCATTATAGTATGAGAACAGACATTGTGTACTTTCTATTCTTTTAAATTTGTTGAGGTATGTTTTCTGGCCCAGAATGTGGTCTATCTTGGTGAATGTTTAATGTGAACTTGAGAAAAATCTGTATTCTGCTGTTCTTAGTTTTTGCCTTATATAGTTTGATGCTGTGTTGTTAGGTGCATACATAAGAATGTTTATGTTGGGGTGCCTGGGTGGCTCGGTTGGTTAAGCATCTGCCTTTGATTCAGGTCCTGATCCCAGGGTCCTGGGATCAAACCCCGTGTCAGGCTCCCTGCTCAGCGGGGAGCCTGCTTCTCCCTCTCCCTCTGCCCCTGCCCCCCTGCTCATGCTGGCTCTCTCCCTCTCTCAAATAAATAAAATCCTTTTTTAAAAAAATAATTTTTATGTCTTCTTAGAATTGATCTCTTTGTCATTATGTAATGACCCACTTTGTGCATAAAAAGTTTCCTTACTTTGAAATCTGCTCATTCTGAAATTAATATAGCTACACTTGCTGTATTTTGGTTACTGTTAGCATGGTATATTTTTCTCCATCCATTTACTTTTAATCTATATGTGTCTTTTTTTTTTAATTTTTTTTTTATTTTTATTTATTTGAGACAGAGAGAATGAGAGACAGAGAGCATGAGAGGGAGGAGGGTCAGAGGGAGAAGCAGACTCCCTGCCGAGCAAGGAGCCTGATGTGGGACTCGATCCCGGGACTCCAGGATCATGACCTGAGCCGAAGGCAGTCGCTTAACCAACTGAGCCACCCAGGCGCCCCTAATCTATATGTGTCTTAATATTTAATGTAGATTTCTTGGGGCGCCTGGGTGGCTCAGTCAGTTAAGCGTCTGCCTTCGGCTGGGGTCATGATCCCGGGGTCCTGGGGTCGAGTCCCGTGTCGGGCTCCCTGCTAGGCGGGGAGCCTGCTTCTCCCTCTTCCTCTGCCTCTCTCTCTCTGAC
>NC_138369.1:14160318-14180217 GCF_054177405.1 Leptonychotes weddellii
GGGGCGCCTGGGTGGCTCAGTTGGTTAAGCGACTGCCTTCGGCTCAGGTCATGATCCTGGAGTCCCGGGATCGAGTCCCGCATCGGGCTCCCTGCTCGGCAGGGAGTCTGCTTCTCCCTCTCCCACTCCCCGTTTTGTGTTCCCTCTCTCGCTGTGTCTTTCTCTGTCAAATAAATAAATAAAATCTTTAAAAAAAAAAAAAAAAAGATCATTCAATGAGGAAAGAATAGTCTTTTCAACAAATAGTCCTGAGAAAACCGGGTAGCTACATGCAAAACAATGAAGTTGGGCCCTTATCTCACACTATATCAAAAGTTAACTCACAATGAGTCAAAGACCTCAATGTAAGAGCTAAAACTACAGGGGCGCCTGGGTGGCTCAGTTGGTTAAGTGACTGCCTTCGGCTCAGGTCATGATCCCAGGGTCCTGGGATTGAGCCCCGCATCAGGCTCCCTGCTCTGCTGGAAGCCTGCTTCTCCCTCTCCCACTCCCCCTGCTTATGTTCCCTCTCACGCTGTCTCTCTCTCTCTCTCTCTCTGTCAATTAAATAAATAAGTAAAGTCTTAAAAAAAAAAAAAGCTAAAACTACAACACTCTTAGGAGAAAACATGAGGGCAAATCTTCATGACCTTGAGTTGGCAAAGAAATCTTAGAAAAAAGCATGAACAACAAACGAAAAAATAAATTGGACTTTATCAAAATTAAAAACTTTTGAGGTGGGGTGCATGGTTAGTTCAGTTAGTAGAGTATGCAACTCTTGATCTTGGGGTTGTGAGTCTGAGTCCCACTTTCGGCATGGAGCCCACTTAAATAATAATAATAATGATAAATAATAAATAAAAGCTTTTGAGGTAAAGAGGATTAACAGGTAAAAACGTCCAGTTATAAAATAAATAATTCACAGGGATAAAAAATACAGCATAGAGAATACAGTCAATAGTATTGTAATAACATTGTATGGTGACAGATGGTAATTATGCTTATTGTGGAGAGTACAGTGTAATGTATAAAATTGTCAGATCACTATGTTATATGCCGGAAACTAATAAAAAGAATTCTGTGCATCAAAGGACACCAACAAGAAAATGAAAAACACAAAGCAAGAAAATATTTGTAAATCATATATCTGATTAAAAAAAGATCTATCTAGAGTAATAGAAAGAACTCTTACAACTCAAATATGAAAGGACCAATAACACAGTTGACTAATTAACTAGTAACCAAATAGAATAAACTTGGTACATGCAACATTATGGATGAATCTCACAAACACTGTATTGAGTGAAATAAGTCTTATCCAAAAGAGTGTATACAGTAAGATTCAATATATATGAAGTTACAGAACAGGCTTGGTTGTCTCAGGGGAGTGGAGGAACAGGGGCATGAGGGAGTTTTCTGGGCAGATGGTAATAAGCTGTAGTTTGAAACGGATTTGCATTTACACAGATGTATGCATACCACTTATGGAATGGTACACAAGATCTGTGCATTTCACTATAAATTTTCCCTCAAAAGAAAAGAACCCTAGACAAATATTGATCTCTTGTGAAAAATATGCATGCTGGAGAGGTGCCTGGGTGACTCAGTCAGTTGAGTGTCTGACTCTTAATTTTGGCTCAGGTCATGATCTTAGGATCCTGGGATCCCCACTCAGCACTCAGCCCTGAGTCTGCTGTTCTCCCTCTCCATCTGCCCCTCCCCCTTCCCCGTGTCTCTCTCTCCCCCCCCCCCCGTCTCTCTCTTTGAAATAAATAAATAAATCTTTAAAAAAATATATGCATGCTGGAGTGTTTAGAGATGAAATATAGTTCTCACCTAGCTCTCCAAATTATACTGATCTATCAAAATTTATCACATAGTGATCTATCAAAAATTCATTGATCTATAGGTGAAAAGTGGATTAAGTTTCTTCAATTTTGAGGGGAAAAAAAGAAATGGAAACTGCATGATTGTTTACCAGTCCTTCAAGTCATTAGCTTGATCAATTTCTGGGAAGGATACCAAGAAGGCTTTTCTACAATGTATCAAAGACTAGGGTTCGGCAAACATTTTCTCTAAAGAGTCAACAAATATTTAAGGCTTGCAGGCCACAGTTCCATGTCACAACTACTCAACCCTGCCATTGCATTTCAAAAGCAGCTGTAGACGGGGCGCCTGGGTGGCTCAGTTGTTAAGCGCCTGCCTTTGGCTCAGGTCATGATCCCAGGGTCCTGGGATCGAGTCCTGCATCGGGTTCCCTGCTTGGCGGGCAGCCTGCTTCTCCCTCTCCCACTCCCCCTGCTTGTGTTCCCTCTCTTGCTGTGTCTCTCTCTGTCAAATAAATCAATAAAATCTTAAAAAAAAAAAAAAAGCAGCTGTAGACAATATGTAAATAAGTGAGCATGGCTGTGTTCCAATGACATTTCATTTACAAAAATAGGCGGTAGGCAGAGTTTTTGTTTCAGATATTGAAAAAGTTCAGGAAATGGGTAGTAGTGATGGTTGCACAGCACTCTGAATATATAGTTAATAAATGCCACTGAATTGTGCACTTAAAAATGGTTAAAATGGGGCACCTGGGTGGCTCAGATGGTTAAGCGTCTGCCTTCGGCTCAGGTCATGATCCCAGGGTCCTGGGATCGAGTCCCACATCGGGCTCCCTGCTCCTTGGGAGCCTGCCTCTCTCTCTGTCTCTCATGAATAAAATAAATAAAATATTTAAAAAAAAAAAAAAAGAAAAGAAATGGTTAAAATGGTGAATAGCCTTGTATTTTACCACCAACAAAATGAATCAAAATATGAAAGGCAGGCAAACTGGGCCTCGTGGGCCGTAGTGTGTTGATCCTTGACAAAGACCGTGACATCTATTCCTTGGACTTAGAAGCATCTCCTTTCACTCCGTTTACTCAGATCTGCTTCAGAAAATCACACTATTGTTCATTTCATTAAACTTTTACAATACAATATTTTTGGTAAAATACTTTTATCACAAAGTTTAGGTGTATTTTCTTTTTTTTTTTTTAAAGATTTTATTTATTTATTTGAGAGAGAGAGTGAGAGAGAGCACGCAAGAGGGGGTAGGGTTAGAGGGAGAAGCGGACTCCCTGCCGAGCAGGGAGCCCGATGTGGGACTCGATCCCGGGACTCCGGGATCATGACCTGAGCCGAAGGCAGTCGCTTAACCAACTGAGCCACCCAGGCACCCATTTTAGGTGTATTTTCATCTAGACCTTAGAACCACACATTTAAGCTCATTCAAGTTATGGAAAATGTTGGCCATATAACTTAAACTGACAAAACCAGTCCTTCTTGTCAAGCCAATTAGCAAAACCTTTATTTTTGTCAGGAAAAGCCTGACATCATTTTTTTTTAAGATTTTATTTATTTATTTGACAGAGAGAGACACAGCGAGAGAGGGAACACAAGCAGGGGGAGTGGGGGAGGGAGAAGCAGGCTTCCCGCTGAGCAGGGAGTCCGATGCGGGGCCTGATCCCAGGACCCTGGGATCATGACCTGAGCTGAAGGCAGACATTCGACCGACTGAGCCACCCAGGCACCACCTGACATCATTTTTAATTCAAATAGATATGTTAATACTTATGTCAAGGAATAATCTAAAAGCTACCGAGGAACAGATTATGTAACACATTCTATGAGGTGATTGTTAAGCATTCTGGTCAATATTAAAAGGATTTAGGGGTGCCTGGGTGGCTCAGTCATGAACATCTGCCTTCGGCTCAGGTCATGAGTACACCACATTTTTTTTATTTTTTATTTTTTTTATTTTTTTAAAAGATTTTATTTATTTATTTGACAGAGAGAGACACAGTGAGAGAGGGAACACAAGCAGCAGGAGAGGGAGAGGGAAAAGCAGGCCCCCCCCCGCGGAGCAGGGAGCCCGATGCGGGGCTCGATCCCAGGACCCTGGGATCATGACCTGAGCTGAAGGCAGCTGCTTAACAACTGAGCCACCCAGGCACCCCCGTGGTACACCACATTAACGGAACAATCGGAAAACACACATGATCATCTCAATTGATGCAGAAAAAGGATTTGACAAAATTGAACACCTTTCTTTGATGAAAATACTAAATAATGTAGGGAGAGAAGAAAACCACCTCAGCATTAAAAACTCACAGTGAATATCATATTCAATGGCAAATGACTGAAAGCTTTTCTTCTAAGATCAAGAACAATGCAAGGATGTCTGCTTTCACCACTTCTGTTCAACACAGTACAAGAAGTTCTAGCCCGAGCAATTAGGCAAGAAAAAGAAGTAAAAATCATTCAGATTGGAAAAGAAGAAGTAAATTATCTCTGTTTGCAAATGATGTGATCTCATACATAGAAAGCCCTAAAGATTCCACAATAAAGCTGTTTTAACTAATAAATGATTTTGGCAAAGTGGCAGGGTGTAAAGTCAAGACACAAAAATCAGTTGCATCTCTGTATACTAACAGTGAACAATCTGAAAAGGAAATTACAATTCCATTTACAGTAACATCAAAAAAATTACTGGGTGGCTCAGTTGGTTAAGCCTCAGGCTCTTGATTTCAGCTCAGGTCATAAGCTCAGAGTCATGGGATTGAGTCCTGCATCAGACTGTCTGCTTCTTTCCCTCTCTCTCTCTCTCTGCCCCTCACCCTGCTCATTCACGCGCTCTCTCTCTCTCTAAAATAAATAAATAAATCTTTTTAAAAAATACTTAAGTATTAACTAAACCAAGGAGGTGAAAGAATTTTACAATGAAAACTATAAAAACATTGCTAAAAGATATTAAAGAAGAAATAAATAAATGGAAACACATCCGTTGATCATGGTTTGGAAGACTTGATATTGTTAAAATGTCAGTACTACCGAAAGCATTCTACAAATCCAGTGCGATTCCTATTAAAATCTCAGTGATGGGGATGCCAGGTTGGTTCAGTTGGCTAAGTGTCCAACTCTTGATTTCGGCTAGGGTCATGATCTTGGGTTTGTGGGATCGAGCCCCTCATCGGGCTCTGTGCTCAGTGCAGAGTCTGCTTGGGATTCTCTCCCTCTCCTTGTGCCCCTCTCCTGCCTCTTTCTGGAATAAATAAATCTTAAAAAATAATAAAATAAAATCCCAATGATGATTAAAAAAAAATTTTTTTTTATTTATTTGATAGAGACACAGCGAGAGAGGGAACACAAGCAGGGGGAGCGGGAGAGGGAGAAGCAGGCTCCCCGCCTAGCAGGGAGCCCGATGTGGGGCTCGATCCCAGGACCCCGGGATCATGACCTGAGCCGAAGGCAGGCGCTTAACGACTGAGCCACCCAGGCGCCCCTGGAATGTAATCTTCTTTTTTTTTTTTTAAAGATTTTATTTATTTATTCATAAGAGACAGAGAGAGGCAGAGGGAGAAGCAGGCTTCCCACAGAGCAGGGAGCCCGACGTGGGGCTCGATCCCAGGACCCCGGGATCATGACCTGAGCCGAAGGCAGACGCTTAACGACTGAGCCATCCAGGCGCCCCTCCCGATGATGATTTTTGCAGAAATAGAAAAATCCATCCCAAAATTCATGTAGAATCTCAAACCCCCAAATAGCCAAAACAGTGTTGTAAAACAATAACAAAGCCAAAGAACTCACATTTCCTAATTTCAAGACAGTGTGGTATGGGCATAAAGACAAACATATAGATCAAGAGAAACAACAGAGAACCCAGAAATAAATTCTTGCATATATGGTGACGTGAGTTTTGGGAAGGGTGCCAGGGCTATTCAATGGGGAGAGGACAGCCTTTTCAACAAATGATGTTGGTTAAACTAGCTAGCTACATGCAAGAGAATGAACTTGGATCCTTACCTCCCACTATATACAAACATTAACTTAAAATGGATCGAAGACCTCAATGTAGGAGAGAAAACTAAAGACGTGGGGCAAAAGCTTCATGACACTGGATTTGACAATAAGTTGTTGGCTATGACACCAAAAGCAAAGGCAACAAAAGAAAAATTAGACAGTTGGACATATGCTGCAGCAGGAATGAACCTGGTGGATATTACACTAAGTGAAATAAGCCAATCACACACATGCAAATCATATACGAGTAGTATCTGATTCCATTTATATGAGGTACCCAACGTAGTCAAAAATCATAAAGAGACAATAGAACGGTGATTGTCAGGGGCTGGAGGAGGGAAAATGGGCAATAAGCTGGAATCTCAAAGGATGAGAGAGAGAGTAGAAGCAATAACTGAAAAATGATTGAGAATTACACAAAATGATTATACATATTCATAGATTCAAGAACCAAGGAAATCCCAACAGCGGGCGCCTGGGTGGCTCAGTCGTTAAGCGTCTGCCTTCGGCTCAGGTCATGATCCCAGCATCCTGGGATCGAGCCCCGCATCGGGCTCCCTGCTCAGCGGGAAGCCTGCTTCTCCCTCTCCCACTCCCCCTGCTTGTGTTCCTGTTCTCGCTGTCTCCCTCTGTCATATAAATAAATAAAATCTTAAAAAAAAAAAAAAAAGAAATCCCAAGAGCAACAAATAAGTAGAAATTCTCATTTAGACCTCACTTTAGTAAAACTGCAGAAATTCTAAGGGACATCGGGGTGGTTCAGTCGGTTAAGCGTCTGCCTTCTGCTGAGATGATCCTGGGGTTCTGGGATCGAGTCCCATGTTGGGGTCCTTGCTCAGCAGGGAGCCTGCTTCTGCCTCTGCCTGCCCTTCCCCCTGCTTGTGCTCTCTCTCTCTCAAATAAATAAATAAATAAAATCTTTAAAAAAGAAAATTGAGAAATTATAAAAGATGTATATCAGACAAAGGAAAGATGACCCTGATTTGCAAAAAAAACACACAAACAAAAAACACAGACGCACACACACACACACACACACAAAGAGCAAAGAAAGTGGTAATTGGTGGAAAACTCTCAATATTAGTGGTGCAAAACAAGAATGTCTTGTGGGATTTGAAGATCTTATTTTTAAAGTAATGTCTTACCCCCAGTGTAGGGTTTGAACCCACGACCCAGAGTTCAAGAGTCACGTGCTCTACCGACAGAGCTAGCCAGACACCCCTGTCTTGTGGGATTTTATTTTATTTATTTATTTTTAAAGATTTTATTCATTTATTTGATAGAGAGTGAGAGCACAAGCAGGGGGAGTGGCAGGCAGAGGGAGAGGCAGAAGCAGGCTCCCCGCTGAGCAGAGAGCTCAACGACGAGGACAACGTGGGGCTCGATCTCAGGATGCTGGGATCGTGACCTGAGCCTAAGGCAGATGCTTCACTGACTGAGCCACCCAGGTGCTCCTCTTGTGGGATTTTAAAATACAGAATTTAAATATTTAACAAGAATAATATGTAAGTTGTGAGTGGAGAAATGGTAGTCTTCTAAAAAGGTAAATATATTGGTTAATATTTGATAAATTAATGATGTGTGTTTAATTTCTAGTGCATCACTAGAGGAGTGGAGGCCTTGCATATCATCCAGAGTAGTAAAGTGAAAACACGATAGGCACTAGAAGAGTGGAACTGACCAAAGGGAGTCAGCCCATAATGTATCAGCAATTACATTAAATTTATTAGAACCAAAAGTCTTCAATTAAAAGAAATACTTCGGGGCACCTGGGTGGCTCAGTCGTTAAGCGTCTGCCTTTGGCTCAGGTCATGATCCCAGGGTCCCGGGATCGAGCCCTGTACTGGGCTCCCTGCTCAGCGGGAAGCCTGCTTCTCCCTCTCCCACTCCCCCTGCTTGTGTTCCCTCTCTCGCTGTGTCTCTCTCTGTCAAATAAATAAATAAAATCTCTTAAAAAAAAAAAAAGAAAAAAGAAATACTTCAGACTAGACTTTTAATTAATTGATTAATTAGTTAATTAATTTTTCAAGCAGGCTCACACCCAATGTGGGGCTTGAACTCACAACCTTGAGATCAAGAGTTGCAGGCTCCACGCACTGAGCCAGCCAGGCGCCCCCACGCTGGATTTTTAAACTAAATGTTTCTCTTTCTCTTCTTGCCCTTCCCTTCCTATCCTGAGCAATTTGTTCCGGAAGCTCTCAGGTGAGACGTTTCTCTGCACAGGGAAGTGGGGGGTTATGGTAGCCCAGAGTAAGGTATCAAGGTCTGAGCCTGGTGAGAAGGGCATCCACATGGTGGTTGAGAGAGTGTCCCTCGTGGGTGTCACAGTGCGAGAACAGTAAGAAGGGCATCCATGTGGGGGACAACCCACCCACAGGGTGTCACTTCCCAAATGTGGTGAGGAGGGTGCTCAGGGAGTAGAGGGGGCAACCTGGCATGGGGTATCAGAGCCCAGGTGGAATGAGAAGGGTTTTCACGTCGGAGAGCCGCTCGGCATGTTTTAGCAGAGCCTGAGGAAGGTGAGGAAAAGCCTCTGCACAGAGAGAACAGGCGGAGATGGAGTGTCAGAGCCTCAGGGCCTGTTGAACAGATCTCCCGGGGCTGTAGATAATGTTTGATAATGCAGACTAAAATTAAATACCTAATTAGTTTTTTTTAAGATTTTATTTATTTGTCAGAGAGAGAGAGCACAAGCAGAGGGAGTGGCAAGCAGAGGGAGAAGCAGGCTCTCTGATGAGCAAGGAGCCCGATGCAGGACTCGATCCCAGGATGCTGGGATCATGACCTGAGCCGAAGGCAGATACTTAACCAACTGAGCCACTCAGGCATCCCTAACTAGTTTTGTTTTGTTTTTTAAGATTTAATTTATTTATTTTAGAGAGAGAAAGAGAGCACGAGCCACAGCAGGGGAGAAGGGCAGAGGGAGAGGGACAAGCAGACGCCACCCCCCGCCCCGCTGAGCAGGAAGCCCGATGAGGGGGCTCGATCCCAGGATCCTGAGATCATGACCTGAGCCAAAGGCAGACGCTTAACCCACTGAGCCACCCAGGCACCCCTACCTAGTTTTTTGTTTTTGGTTTTTTTTTTAAGATTTTATTTATTCATTTGACAGAGAGAGAGAGTCAAGTAGGGGAAGCAGCAGGCAGAGGGAGAAGCAGGCTCCTCGATGAACAGGAAGCCCGATGTGGGGCTCGATCCCAGGACCCTGGGATCGTGACCTGAGCTGAAGGCACACGCTTAACTGACTGAGCCACCCAGGCACCCTGATATCTAACTAGTTTAAAGGGAGAAGAAAAGATTTAAAATTTCAGGAAAGAAAAATGAGCATAAAAGATTCAAAAGGAAGCAAATAGAAATGCTAAAACTGAAAAACACAATAATTGACATTGGTAACTCGATGGATGGTTTTTTTTTTTAAGATTTTATTTATTTATTTGACAGAGAGAGAGATAGCGAGAGCAGGAACACAGGCAGGGGGAGCGGAAGAGGGAGAAGCAGGCTTCCCGCTGAGCAAGGAGCCCGATGTGGGGCTCGATCCCAGGACCCTGGGATCATGACCCGAGCCGAAGGCAGACACTTAATGACTGAGCCAACCAGGCGCCCCATTGATGGATGGTTTTAAGAGCAAATTAGACACAGATGAATGAACTGGAAAATCAGAAGAAATATCCACAAAGAAGCATGGAGAAATAAAAAGAAAAAAAAGATAAAAAATAGAGTAAGGCACATAGAGGATAGATAGGTCCTAACATATATTTTATTAGATTCCCAGAAGGAGAAAAGAAAGAACATGTAACAGAGGTAAAATCTGATGACTGATGATAATGGCTGATAACTTTCAAATACTTTGTTTCCACTATGTTGTACACCTGAAACTAAAATACCACTGCATGGTAATTCACTGGAATTAAAATAAACACTTAAATAAATAGTAAATAGTAAATTTTAAAAAAGAAATACAAAAAAAATTTACTTTATTTCCAACAATAATCCTAAGAGTCAAGAAGACCAAGAGCCCCAAGAAGGGAAAAAAGAAAAAAAAAAAAAAAAGCCACAGCTAAACACATCATAGTGAAACCTTTGGTTGACTCCATTTCCTCGGGGGTGATGGGCCGTGATACTACTTTCTTTTGAAAAGTGTGCTTCTCAACATGGACGGACAAAGAGGAAATAATGCACACTCATTACATAGGTGTTGAAGACACTGAGTTCAAAGCTGCTCATCATTCTTAACTATTGTTTCCACTGTCTGCTTAATGGATGAACCATAGTAGGTTGGACTTTCTTCTCCTATGTTAAATTACTAACGGAAAAATATCTAAAATCCACTGAGGCCTTCGTATGTCTTAGACACCGTTCTAGGTCGTAGGAATAAAGCAGTGAACAAAATGGATCAGCATCCCTGCCCTTACGGAGCAAGCCCATACGTAGTAGGAAAAGAAATACACAGTATGTTGAATAGCAGTAAGTTTAAGGGGGAGAATATAAAGCATACGAGAGGGATATGAGACATGAGACGTTGCAGGTACAAATCTTACATGAGGCTTGTGAAGAAAACCTCGGAGAAGGTGGGTAAGCCAGCCAGGACTTTGGGGAAGACCATTCCATATTAACCGTGGAGCACGTGCAAAGGCACTGAGAGCTTGTATTGTATCCTGTGTGTCACACACAGCACTCTTCAGTGCCTCAGGATCTTTGCACGGCTTTTTTTCCCCTCTGCCGGGACCGTGTCTCCCCACCCCACCCTTGCATTGCATACTAATTCCTGTCCTTCAGGTTTCAGTTCGAGGGTCACCAATTTAGAGAGGTTTCCCAGACACTGTTGTCCACCCTCCCAACAACCATTCTCTGCTTCTTGCCTGCTAGCACAACACTGATTTTGTTGGGTGGACAGCTTCCCTTTCCCCAGTCCCAGGGGCTGAGCCTGCACCGGCCTGTTGTGGTGGTGCTGGGGACAGTTGTGGTTGTGGTTGTGGTTGTGGTTGTTTTAATCCCAAGCTGCCAGTGGCACTTAATTTTTTCTTTTCAACATCCTGTTCTGGAGCTTTCTTGGTCATTTTGGCCTGAAAACCGAAGAGTCAGGTATTGGCATGGGCCATGGGAAGACTGGCCAACGCCCTGACGTTCTTTGTAATGACTCTGGCGTTCTCCTTCTTATAGACATTCTACATGGGTATGATCGACCCGGTCATCTGAGTTCTTCAGCAGAGCAGTCTTCCTCTTTGGGGGCCGAGGGCTTCCTGGGGAAGAGGGTGAGCCTGGAGCATCCCTCCCTCAGTCGCTGCCTGTTGGCCTGCAGGGGCTCCGAGGACTTCTTCCATCTTCTTGGATCCTCTGAGAGCCCAATGGTCCGGGCCACCTTCTTGTGGATGCCATTCTCCCCGTAACTCTTCCAAGCTGAAGCCCCTGCCAGCTTGCACTTTGGTGTGATACCTCACCACGGGGCACCTCATGATGGGCCGGATGGGTTGATAGGACACGGGGCTCGGGGTACCGGGGTGTGCCTGGGCTTCCCCGGCCTTGCATCTGCAGATCTTCTGCTCTGGCCGATTGAGCCATGTGGCCACGTGCCGCTGCCCCAGTCCTTGTGGAAGCCAGGCTTCGGGATCATGCCATTCTGGCTGGGCTCCATGGCTGCTGCCTATGGGCCTGGGGGTGTGGGAGAGGGGAGCTTGTCCAATCCTGGGCTCTGGCTGGGTGTCCCCAGAGCCCAGGCTGCGGCCCTGTCCCCTCTGTGGCAGGGCCGGAGCAGCCCTGGAGTGCTGCCTGCTGCCAATGGGGCCTGGATCCAGCATACTCTGAGCCTTCACTGTTTTAAGGCTATGATGGTAAGCCCAGGGGGGTGGGTAAGGGATAGCTAGGTGACCAAGTTCTGGTTAGTGGGAAGTTGGGGAAGTATGTTGGGATTTCTGGGGGAAATAATTCTCCCTGATAAAAAGGAGCAGCAGGTTAGTATCCAAAATCTACAAAGAACTTACCAAACTCAACACCCAAAAAACAAATAACCCAGTTAAGTAATGGGCAGAAGACATGAATAGACACTTTCTCCAAAGAAGACATCCAGATGGCTACCAGACATACAAAAAGAAGCTCAACATCACTCATCATCAGGGAAATACCACGATGAGATACCGTCTCACACCTGTCAGGATGGTTAATTAATATTAATATTAATTAATATTAATAAATTAATAACACAAGAAACAACAGGTATTGGCGAGGATGTGGAGAAAGGGGAATCCCCTTGTACTGTTGGTGGAAATGCAAACTGGTGCAGTCATTCTGGAGAACAGTATGGAAGCTCCTCAAAATGTTAAAAATAGAATTACCCTGGGATCCAGCAATTGCACTCCTAGGTATTTACCCAAAGGATACAAAAATACAGATTCAAAGGGATACATGCATCCCGATGTTTATAGCAGCATTATCAACAATAGCCAAACTACGGAGAGAGCCCAAATGTCCACTGACTGATGAAAGAATAAAGAAGATGTGGTGTATGTATGTACAATGGAATATTACTCAGCCATCGAAAAGAATGAAATCTTGCCATTTGCAATGACATGGATGGAACTAGAGTGTATTATGCTAAGTGATAATAAGTCAGTCAGAGAAAGACAAATATCATATGATCTCACTCATTCGTGGAATTTAAGAAAGAAAACAGATGAGCATATGGGAAGGGAAAAAAAAAAAGGAGAGAGGGAAACAAGCCATAAGAGACTCTTAATGAGGGACGCCTGGGTGGCTCAGTTGGTTGAGCATCTGCCTTTGGCTCGGGTCATGATCCCGGGGTCCTGGGATCCAGCCCCACATCAAGCTCCTTGCTAGGTGGGGAGCCTGCTTCTCCCTCTGCTTGCAGCTCCCCCTGCTTGTGCTCTTCTCTCTCTCTTTCTGACAAATAAATAAAATATTAAAAAAAAAGAGAGAGAGAGAGACTCTTAATGATAGAGAACAAACTGAGGCTTAATGGGGGGAGGTGGGTGGGGAGTGGGCTAAATGGGTGATGGGTATTAAAAAGGGCACTTGTTATGATGAGCACTGGGTGTTGTATGTAAGTGATGAATTACTGAATTCTACTCCAGAAACCAATATTGCACTGTATGTTAACTACCTAAAATTTAAATTAAAAAAAAAGGAGCAGCAGGGAGAAGACCTCCATGTAGTTGAGTTAGTTTAGGATGCCTGGAGTTATGGCAACCATCTAGGAACCAAGTGGGGAAATTGATCCAACCCTACTACCACCTACGCCCACACCTCTTTTAGGTGAGTTAATGTCTTCCCAGTTTACACCGTCTTTGGTGGGTGTTTGATTACTTCCAGGCAAAAGGCCCCACTGATCCACATCTACCCTTCCTGACTACTCAATCTAAAGGATGTTATGTCTCCATCCCTGCCTACAGCTGGTACTCTCTCTACCCCTTATCTGTTTCTTTCATGACACATATCACAATTAGGAATTTATATATATATATATATATATATATATATATATATATATATATATATATATAAAAATGTGTGTGTGTGTTTGTGTGTGTGTCATTCTTTTGTTTCTTTCTCAAGGCATACAAGTTCCTTGAATGCAGGACTTTTCTGTCTTGCTTACCCTTGTACTCCAGCACCAAGCATCCTGTCTGGCACAATTTTAGTATCTGTTGGGTAAATGAAAAACTGATGGAATGATGGAATGGATGAAGAATCATATCAGTTTGTCCCACTAACTGAACACTTCTTGAGGATGGTGTACATGTCTTATATCCTCAAAATATAAAACACAGTCCTGACATTTAACCGACACGTAAGACATAGTTGTTAAATTAGTTATGCTGTCCAGCTGAGTCTCAGACTGTCAACTGTATCACTGTCTGATAGTGTTCTGCCCTCACCAAAGAGTAAAAGGGAAGGTTTAAAAACAGGAAAGCAAAAAAAAGCACAACTTATAGACCAACTTTTGTTCTATTGTGGCTGTTTTCCTTTATTCCATTTAGGTGTACATATTCGTGAACTTGAAGTAATTCATACAACTTTAGGTCATTGAAGTATAATATACTAGTACATCCAATAAAAACTTTATTTGTACTTGTGCATAGTTTCTTATTCTTCATTTCAGTACCTTTCTCATTTATGTAAGAATTTAAACTCTATGTATATAAGTACTATGTGCTTTCTTTTTAATGCAGTTTATTTTTGTATTTTTTTTTTTTAAAGATTTTATTTATTTATTTGACAGAGAGAGACACAGCGAGAGAGGGAACACAAGCAGGGGTAGTGGGAGAGGGAGAAGCAGACTCCCTGCCGAGCAGGGAGCCCGATGCGGGGCTCGATCCCAGGACCCCGGGATCATGACCAGAGCCGAAGGCAGACGCTTAACGACTGAGCCACTCAGGCGCCCCTTATTTTTGTATTTTAAGTAGGCTCCACACCCAAAGTGGGGCTTGAACTCAGGACCCTAAGATCAAGAGTGGCATGCTCTACTGAGCCAGTCAGGCACCCCTATAAGTACTATGTTTTTTAAAAAAAGAAAGGGGCGCTTGGGTGGCTCAATCAGCTAAGTGTCTGGCTTCGGCTCAGGTCATGATCCCGGGGTCCTGGAATCGAGCCCCATGTGGGGCTCCCTGCTCAGAGGGGAGTCTGCATCTCCCTCTCCCTCTGTCCTCCACCCTCACCCCGCTCTTGCTCTCTCTCTCTGTCTCAAATAAATAATTTTATTTACTTTATTTATTTACTTTATTACTTTATTTTATTTACTTACTTCAAAAAAATTAAAAGAAAAAAAGGGCTACAGAGGAAGTAGAAGAAACATATACCTCTCTCCCAGGATTTTAAGATTTCTAAAGTTGTCTAAGTCAGTTCTAGTCTTAATTTCAAACAAACACACAAAACCAACTAAGGTCTAATGGCGAACCATCTACTGTTAACAGTACAAACTTGGAATGAACTAACTCAACTCAAAGGCTTCACCACTAAAAATCTCAGCAGCCTTTAGCAAGTTACTTAACCCTGCTCTGAGCCTCAGTTTCCTCATTTGTAAAACAGAGACACTAATAGTGGGCATAACTAGAATTACTTGGGGGCGCCTGGGTGGCTCAGTCGTTAAGCGTCTGCCTTCGGCTCAGGTCATGATCCCAGGGTCCTGGGATCGAGCCCCGCATCGGGCTCTCTGCTCAGCAGGGAGCCTGCTTCTCCCTCTCCCACTCCCCCTACTTATGTTCCCTCTCTCGCTGTGTCTCTCTCTGTCAAATGAATAAATAAAATCTTAAAAAAAAAAAAAACTTAAAAAAATTAGGGTGCCTGAGTGGCTCAGTGGGCTGAGCGACTGATTATTTTAGCTCAGGTCATGATCTCAGGGTTGTGCTCAGCGTGGAGCCTGCTTGAGATTCTCCCTCTCTCTCCCTCTGCCCCTTCCCCCCACTCGTGCGTGCACATTCTCTCTCTCTCTGAAAAATAATTAATTTAATTAAATAAAACTTTAACAAAAGGCACAGTTCACTTCTGGAAAAGGCATTTAACAAAAGTTGGATTTTGCAACTCAACTTTAAAAGTTCTATCCAGGGGTGCCTGGGTGGCTCAGTTGGTTAAACGGCTGCCTTCAGCTCAGGTCATGATCCCAGGGTCCTGGGGTCGAGCCCCACATCGGGCGCCCTGCTCCATGGGGAGCCTGCTTCTCCCTCTCCTGCTCCCCCTGCTCTCTCTGTCAAAAAAATAAATAAAATAAAAATAAAAATAAATAAAAGTTCTATCCATTGGGACGCCTGGGAGGCTCAGTTGGTTAAGCGTCTGCCTTCAGCTCAGGTCATGATCCCAGGGTCCTGAGAGTGAGCCCCGCATCGGCTCTTTGCTCAGGACGGAGCCTGCTTCTCCCTCTGCCTGCCACTCCCCCTGCTGTGATCTCTCTCCCTCCCTCTCTGACAAATAAGTAAATAAAATCTTTTAAAAAAATAAAATTAAAGTTCTATCCATTGGTAGTCAAACCTGAAAGAAAAGATCCCATTAGCCAATTCATCCTGATCCCACAAAGTTATTAGACATCTATGCTGGGCTATAATAATAAGTCTTAGCAGCACAATGAAATTCTGTTCCCACATGACAGCGTCAGATAAATGAAGTTCAAATGAGCCATTGTCTGTTTAAACACAAGTTAAATATAATTGCTGGTTTTAAATTCAGTCCAAGTAACCGTATATTCATTGCAGTCAGTGACTGTTGACTAATAGCTACTGCCACTAGAATTAACGTAGTAAAGGTAAAAGTAAAGGTGAGATTGGCAAAACTGGGCAACTGGTCAGAGCCGAAGGGTACTCCCCTTTATGAATCCCTGTTCATCTCCTGCTTTTTTAAAAATTTATTTTATTTTTTTAAAAATGTTTTATTTATTTGAGAGAGGGAGAGAGAATAAGCAGGGGGAGGGACATAGGGAGAGGGAGAAGCAGGCTCCCCACTGAGCAGGGAGCCTGATGTGGGACTCGATCCCAGGACCCTGGGATCATGATCCGAGCTGAAGGCAGACACTTAACTGACTGAGCCACCCAGGTGTCCCTGACCTTCTGCTTCTTCTAGAAGGACTTAAAACAAAGTCCAATAAGCTTGTGATAAAATAAAGAGATGAGAGTGAGGAAAAGAATCCTGTCTGGTAACGCACCTTCCAGACAGTGAACAAGCCGTATGATTTTCCATGGTAGCCGGAAAGAGAACAGCCTTTCAACAATGATAAAGACATTAACTTGCATAAATCTAGCTGTCTTTAGATCCTATGAAGGCTGTCTAGCTGCATATGTCCTGTTTGAATCGTAGCTAAAGAAGCTATATTCACAGTACATCTATTTCCATCAATTAAGAAGTGTAATCCATAAAGAAGCTGGCCTCAGGGGGCGCCTGGGTGGCTCAGTTGGTTGGGCGACTGCCTTCGGCTCAGGTCATGATCCTGGAGTCCCTGGATCGAGTCCCGCATGGGGCTCCCTGCTCGGCAGGGAGTCTGCTTCTCCCTCTGACCCTCCTCCCTCTCATGTTCTCTGTCTCTCATTCTCTCTCTCTCAAATAAATAAAAAAAAAAAATTAAAAAAAAAAAAAAAAGAAGCTGGCCTCAGTATCTGCTGATCTACCAGGCACTTAAATACATTCTTGAGGGGTGCCTGGGTGGCTCAATTGGTTAAGCCTTTGGCTCAGGTCATGATCCCAGGGTCCTGGAATTGAGCTCCACGTTGGGCTCCCTGCTCAGCGGGGAGTCTGCTTCTCCCTCTTCCTCTGCCTGCCGCTCCCCCTGTTTGTGCTCTCTCTCTCTGTCAAATAAATAAAATAAAATCTTAAAAAAAAAACAAAGAACAAAATACATTTTTGGCAACTATTTTGAGTAGTTGAAATTCTAAATGCTATAAAAATTTTAAAATTAATTTATTTGCTTTAGAGAGAGAGAGAGAGCACACACACACATGAGAGGGGTACAGAGGGAGAGAGAGAATCCCAAACCGACTCCCCACTGAGTGCGGAGCCCAACGTGGGACTCAATCTCATGACCCTGAGACCATGACCTGAGCCGAAATCAAGAGTCCCACACTCCACTGACTAAGCCACCCAGGTGCTCCAAAATGTTTTTTTTTTTAATTTGGAAATGAACCTTAGATGAAAGATTATATGTCAGCTCTAAAGAAACGCATTCCTGATTCCTGAGTCTCTGACAGAGGTATTACCAAATCTTATAGGGAAAGAGATTCAGTAATGAATGCTGCTGACCTCTAGTGCTTAATAGAGGAATTACATTTCCCACTCAAAAGACCCAAACAACACTGGTACCAAAAAAAAAAAAAAACCCAAAACAAAACCAACCCACTGGCTGGCTGCTCATTGAGTTCCCTGGTGGGAGGCAATAAGCAGGAAAGTTTACACCTTTTACATTCATTGTGATCATTGGTATGTTTTGATGTATTGCTATCATCTTATATGTTTTTTTTCCGTTACCATGGTTTTTCTTTGCTTCTTTTTTCACCTCTCCTTGCCTTTTTTTTTCCTTTTAAGATTTATTTATTTTATTTTATTTATTTATTTTTTTAAAGATTTTATTTATTTATTTGAGAGAGAGCGAGAGAAACAGCATGAGAGGGGATAGGGTCAGAGGGAGAAGCAGGCTCCCTGCCGAGCCAGGAGCCCGATGCAGGACTCGATCCCAGGACTCCAGGATCATGACCTGAGCTGAAGGCAGTCGCTTAACCAACTGAGCCACCCAGGCGCCCTATTTATTTATTTTAGAGAGAGAGCATGAGTGGGGAGAGGAGCAAAGAATCTCAAGCAGACTCTCTGCTGAGTGCAGAGCCTGATGTGTGGGGCTCGATCTCATGACCCTGAGATCATGACCTGAGCCGAAATCAAGAGTCTGACTCTCAACTGACAGAGCCACCCAGGCACCCCCAAAATGTTTTATTTGCCCCTCCTCTCCTGCCTTCTGTTCAATGAATATTTTCTCTTTATCTCCCCTTGACTGGCTTGGAAGCTATAAATTATTTCTTTTATACATTCTAAATAAAATTTTCTAACAAAATCCTAAGTTAATTACTGTCTTTATCTTTCTTCTGCATAAGAACTGACTCCTCTTGAATCAGGGATGGGCATGTTTGCCCTAAGGGCTGACTCCTTCCCCATGGGCAGGGATAAAGTCACAAAATGGTGTCCAACTGTGGTCAGTGAAACATGAAAAGGAGTCTTCTGAAGCTTTATGAGAATGGCTAAACCCATCTTGCTAGAAACCTGAGGACGGGGCCTACTCTGGAGATGGAAAACAGAAAAATGTTAAGAATCTGGGTCCCTGATGACATTATTGAAACCCTGAACCAGTCAAGGAGGCCTGCTGTACTTGAGGATTTCCTGTTATGTGAGACCATGCACTTCTGTATACTTAATTTAAGCCAGCCTTCAGTAAAGGTTTCTGTTCCTCATTGCTCCAAATGACACAGCCCAAATGACACATATCTTTGTATTCTACTTTTACCTAAAATTTTAGTTCCAAATTTTATTTTTACATGTACACACAAAAAAACTGATTTTAATAGTCAATAGTAAATGAAAATTTACTGATACATTTTTCTAATATTAGTTCGTGTCATTGTTTCTTTTATCCCACTCCCTTCCTTTGGGTTAACTTTTCTTCTGAGAAGCACATTCTCTAGTTCTTTCAGTAAGGGTCACTGGCTGAGACCATCTCTTACTCATTAGGGAACGGAAAATGTATTTACCTTTTCTTCATTCTAGCAAGAATTTAGCTGGATATAGAATTCTAAGTTGACAGCTATTTCTCAGCAAATTGCAGGTTACTCCATTGTCTTCTGCTATCTATTATTGCTGTGAAGAATGTTTGTTGTCAAATTGCTTCCCACTGTGAGTTTTGTGCCTTTTCTCTCTGGTAACTTGTAAGATTTATCCTTAATGTTCTGTAGTTTCCTTGCACTGTGTCCAAGTGATTACTTTTATTTATCCTGCATGGCATTCAGTGTGCACATTTGTTCTAAGGAATGTATCTTCAATTCTGGAACATTTCCAAACATCGTGTTAAATGCAGTATTACTTTTGTGCAGTCCCTCCAGTAATCTTTTGCAACTTATATTATACACTTATATTGAAGCCCTTCAATCTAGTCTTCGTTTTTTAATTGTTCTTTTTCATTTTTTTCTTAGTAATGAGCTGTTCACTCAGAATATAACATAACTTTACAATTCACTAAACCTCTCTCAGCACTAAGACCTATCAAGAGTTCATGACATCTATGTTTATTCAACAATTGCATTTCTTTTTTTTTTTTTTTTTTAAAGATTTTATTTATTTATTTGACAGAGAGAGACACAGTGAGAGAGGGAACACAAGCAGGGGGAGTGGGAGAGGGAGAAGCAGGCTCCCTGCAGAGCAGGGAGCCCGATGCGGGACTCAATCCCAGGACCCTGGGATCATGACCTGAGCTGAAGGCAGTCGCTTAACCAACTGAGCCACCCAGGCGCCCAACAATTGCATTTCTAATTTCTAAGATTTCCATCTGGTTCCTTTTTTTTTTTTTTTTAAAGATTTTTATTTATTTATTTGAGAGCGAGAATGAGAGAGAGAGAGAGAGCATGA
>NC_138369.1:14180717-14243530 GCF_054177405.1 Leptonychotes weddellii
TGGGGGAGAGAGAGAGCACACACAAGCAGGGGGCGGGGCAGAGAAGGAGAGGCAGACTCCCGCAGGGAGCCCAAAGTGGGGCCCAGTGCAGGGCCCAATGCGGGCCTCGATGTGGGGCTCCATGGGGGGCTCTATCCCAGGACCCTGGGATCATGACCTGAGCCGAAGGCAGACACTTAACCGACCGAGCCACCCAGGCGCCCCAGCAATGAATTTTCTTACATATATATGGGGATATGGTTAGATAAACTCCTAGAACTGAAATGAGTCAAAGGGCATGAACATTTTAAATCTGACACTGCCAAACTACCCTCTGAATAAGTACTACCAATTTACAGTTCCCGCAATAGTGTATGAGTGCTTGTCTCCCAAGTGGAAGTGCCCATTCAGAATTTACTCAGCACCTACTTCTCAACAGTGCCAGATCCTGTGCAAGGTGCTAAGGAGACACTGGCGACAAAGAATTAAGTCCCTACCCTCAAGACCTTTATTCCAGGGGAGAAACAAGCAATAAGTAAGGATAACACAAATAAATACACAAGGTGGTCTGGGAAGCAGTCTCTGAGATAACATCTGAGCAGAAACCCAGATGAAGAGAGAAAACAAATCTTACAAATCCTTGAAGGAAGAATGCTAAGTGGGTCCCATAGTTTTAACTGTCTTTAAAAAATAAGCACAGTTGCAGGGTGCCTGGGTGGCTCAGTTGGTTGGGCATCTGACTCTTGATTTCAGCTCAGGTCATGATCTCAGGGTTGTGAGATCAAGCCCTGTGTCGGGCTCCACGCTCAGCGCGGAGCTTGCTTGAGATTCTCTCTCCCCCTCTGTTCCTCCTCCCACATGTGCTCTCTCTCTCTAAAATAAATAAAATGAACAAATCTTAAAAAAAAGCAAAGTTGCGGGGCACCTGGGTGGCTCAGTCAGTTGAGTGTCTGCCTTCGGCTTGGGTCATGATCCCAGGGTCCTGGGATCGAGCCCCGCATCGGGCTCCCTGCTCAGTGGAAAGCCTGCTTTTCCCTCTGCCTGCAACTTCCCCTGCTTGTGCTCTCTCTCTCTGTCAAATAAATAAATATTTAAACAAAAAAAAAAAAGCAAAGTTGCAATTCTACTCCTAGGTATGTACCCCCAAAATAAAAACAGTTGTTCCAACCAAAACGTGCACACCAATGTTCATGGCAGTGCTATTCCCAATAGCCAAAAGGCGGAAACAACTCAAGTGCCCAGCAACATATGGATGGATAAACAAAATGGAATATTATATTATAAATATATTATAATAATGTACTGGGGGCCTGGCTGGTTCAGTTGGTACAGCATGCAGCTCTTGATCTCAGAGTTGTGAGCTCGAGCCCCATGCTGGGTGTAGAGATTACTAAAAAATTAAAAAGAAAAAAGAAATGAAGTACTGACATATGCCACAAAACAGACAATTCTTGAAAACACGATGCTAACTGATAAAAAGTCAGATATAAAAGGCCATGTTATATGATTTCATTTACATGAACTATCTGGAATAAGAAAATCCATGGAAACAGAAAGCAGATTAGTGGTTGCCAGGGACTGTTGCTGGGGAGGGTGGGAGGAGGATGGGGAGTGACTGCTTAATGGGTACACATGGGGCTTCCTTTTGGGGTAATGAAAATGTTCTGGAACTAGACAGTACTGATGGCTGCACAACATGTACATGTACCAAATGTCACTGAAATGTACACTTTAAAGTGGTTAAAGTGTCAAATTTTTTTTTTAAAGATTTTATTTATTTATTTGAGAGAGAGAGAATGAGAGACAGAGAGCACGAGAGGGAAGAGGGTCAGAGGGAGAAGCAGGCATCCCGCTGAGCAGTGGGGCTCGATCCCAGGACCCCAGGATCATGACCTGAGCCGAAGGCAGTTGCTCAACCAACTGAGCCACCCAGGCGCCCTAAAATGTCAAATTTTTATGTTAGGTGTATTTTGCCACAATAAAAGATAATACATTTAAAAAAAAAAAAGCAAGGCTGAACTTTTCTCTTCCTAAACCTAAGGGCCATATGCAATGCTTTTTTTGCTCACTTCCTATTCATGCCCAATACCCATTTTTTATTGCATTATGGATGTTAAAAAATTAATCTGGAAATTCTTTGCATATTAAATAAATTAATTCCCCACCTTAATAAAAACCAGAGTTTATGGAATTTTCCATTTTTTTTTTAAAGATTTTATTTATTTATTTGAGACAGAGAGAATGAGAGACAGAGAGCATGAGAGGGAGGAGGGTCAGAGGGAGAAGCAGACTCCCTGCTGAGCAGGGAGTCCGATGTGGGACTCGATCCCGGGACTCCAGGATCATGACCTGAGCCGAAGGCAGTCTCTTAACCAACTGAGCCACCCAGGCGCCCTGGAATTTTCCATTTTTACAGAGATCTGAATAAGCACCAGTTAACTGTAAATGGAATTTTTTTTTTTTAAAGATTTTCTTTAAAGATTTTATTTATTTGAGAGAGAGAGAGGTAGCCGGAGAGAGCAAGAGCAGGGAGGAGAGGGAGAAGCAGGTTCCCTGCGAGGAGGGAGCCCGACATGGGGCTCTATCCCAGGATCCTGAGATCACAATCTGAGCCAAAGGCTGACGCCCAACCGACTGAGCCACTCAGGCACCAACCCCCCCTTTTTTTTTTAAAGATTTTATTTACGTATTTATTTGAGAGAGAGCAAGAGAGATCACAGACGGAGAGGAAGAGAGAGAAGCAGACTCACTGTTGAGCAGAGCCGGATGCGGGGCTCAATCCCAGGATCCTGAGATCATGACCTGAGCTGAAGGTAGACAGTTTAACTGACTGAGCCACCCAGGTGCCACTGTAAATGGAATTCTGTCCAGAGTAATGAAATTTCAGAACTGAAATGGCCTGAAAAGTCATCTGGTTCAACTTTGTTCTGACTTAAGAATCTTCTAACTCTACGGTATATTTTGCCAACTACTCCGCTCTGACTTTGACAAAGCACAGAAAGAGAGTATTTAGCCTTTTTTGAAAACCTACTTTGAAGTAGGTTAGTCTGGGGTAATAAACGTAAGGGGGGGAAATGCCACGCAAACTAGGCAACTGAAGAAGAGTTTACAAACGGGACTACTGACAGAAAGTGTGGGCAGGTTAAAGGAATCCAAGAAATACTGTGGGACTAGCAACACAATCTCCTGCAGGCACATAGAAACAGTAGCGTGGAGCTGCAAGGGAGGTCTTTGATCCCACTTCTCGTGGCTATAGATCCCATGAGTTATTATAAAATTATGTTCTTCTTCCACCCTCTATTCTGTGGCTTGATGGCCTTTGTTACAAGTTCTACTTCAATATATAAAATAAAATTGGTTCTACCAACACCTCAACCTTAAGAACCTGAAGAAAAGTAACCTAGGTAGCATGAATCCACAGGACGAGAATCTGATGGAGGAAAACCATTATCCAAACACTCCTTGTAGGGGCGCCTGGGTGGCTCAGTCGTTAAGCTTCTGCCTTCGGCTCAGGTCATGATCCCAGGGTCCTGGGATGGAGCCCCACATTGGGCGGGCTCTCTGCTCAGCGGGAAGCCTGCTTCTCCTTCTCCCACTCCCCCTGCTTGTGCTCCCTCTCTCGCTGTGTCTCTGTCAAATAAATAAATAAAATCTTTAAAAAAAAAACCACAACAACACTCCTTGGAGCACTTACCTGGCATTGGGACCCAAATATAACTCCAAGAGGCTGGCGTTCTAGTTGGGGAAGACAGATCAAAGATATACCTTGGGTGCTACCACATGGGGAAGAAGAAACTGTTAGAGGGCCTTACATGGTCTGAGGAAGCGGAGTTTCTAGATAGAGATATTAGCAAAGAATGAAGTCTAGGGATTGGACCCAGGAAAATAAGGTAGTGATAAGGAAATGAGCAGGAAACAAGAGGGGAAATATATGGGAGAGGGAAAAAGACACTCATTGGCACTCACCTTATCTTATAAAATGGATCACTTTATCAACTTCACCAGATACAGCCATTCATTAAGAATAGTTAAGGAGGGGTGCCTGGGTGGCTCAGTCGTTAAGCGTCTCGGCTCAGGTCATGATCCTGGGATCCTGGGATTGAGCCCCGCATCGGGCTCCCTGCTCAGCGGGAAGCCTGCTTCTCCCTCTCCCACTCCCCCGGCTTGTGTTTCCTCTCTCACTGTGTCTCTCTCTATCAGATAAATAAATAAAATATTAAAAAAAAAAAAGAATAGTTCAAGGAAAGGTCCTTCAGAAAGAAAACTAAAAATGGGAAATCTGCAGCAAGGAAAAGCACTATGAATGTTCCACTTGTGCCTCTTTTGCAGGGTTTCCCCTAGGTCTTAAGACTTGTTTACCTGCTTTTCTCATTCTGTCAGGACATCTTTTGCAGTAGGGACATGTTCATCACTTAATGTTCCCAACAGCATTTCAAACATAATCTGTATGAAGTGGAATCCATCATCTCCGACTGCCCTGTCCCTTCATTATGGTAACAGTGCGCAATCCTTCCAGTCCCCCGGCACAGATCTCAGTCACCTTTCCACACACCTGTGGCCAGAGGTCAGCTTGGCGCTTTACCATCACCCTGTCATACCTCTTTCTTGCCCTTTTCACTCCTGAGCACAGCTGAATCCCTCGGTACCTCCTCATCTCATTAGTACCCTCACTTCTATTTTACCCTCATACTTTTAGAATAACCTTCCTGAAATCCGATGGTTCTTTCCTACTTAGAACTGTAAAAATAGTATCTTAGAAAGATAATTGTGTACAAATAAAGTTAACATCCCTCAGCATAGCATTCCCCGCTATACTTTTTTGTTCATCGCCTCTAAAGCTGGTACACATATCCAACCCTCTGGTCACACCAAGCTACTGCATATTCTTAGAAGTTGCCTTTTGTTCCACTGGTGTTTTTGCTTCTGTGGTTCCTTCTCCTTGATTTTCCTTTCTCTCAATCCTCTAACACTTGATATCTCCTCCCTAGCATTTATCACTTTCTTTTTGCCCCACACGATGTTCTCATCTTGTCTACCATGCCCTAAGCCCCTCGAGGGCAGGTTGTTGTATCCTCAAAACCTGCTTATATCAATTGCTATACAGTTCACTCAAATATCTGTACAGGGATCATTTCCCACACACCATAGCCCCGCACCATGCCCTGCTCATTAAAGGTAATAATTATTTGAATGAGTGGATGATGCTCCACGCTCACCTCCCCCACCCTTCTGTCCAATGTAGAGAGAAAAAAAATACTTGTTGCATTTAATTGCTTGGACAAAAAAGACGGGATATGGCAAAATTCTTCATATATCCTGAAAGGCCACGTCTTAAAAGCATATTCTAGGTCGTTCCAGCTGTAAAATCTTGACCCAGCCTCAGAGCAATCCCATCTGAGTTCTCTCCTTTTGAAGTTGGATGCCACCGAACTCCCACAGGAGCCTCATCTAGAGGACCGCAGCATGTGACAGGGACAATGCTCCTTGCTCACTTCGGAGGCCAGGGGGCGGGGGCGAGACCTCCAGAGCCGCCCAGCGGCATTCGGACCAGCAAGTGCCACCTTGTCCTTTCCCCAGCGTTGTACAGTTTACAACGTGCCATCGCGCTGGTCTCCTCCTAACAACGTCGTGAGGCAGAAATTCTCACCTCCCTAAAGCAACAGAAGATCGGAGGAGAGATGGAGAGGAGAAGAGGCGTGGCAACGGGCTGTGGCGGGGAAGGCGGGTGCAGGTCCGGAGCCCAAGCAGGATTTCGTTCCCGGCTCAGCCCTGACTGGCCGGGGGCCGCAGGGTGGGGGCGCAGAGGACGCGAGGGCCCTCCCGCTCTCACACTGCCGCATGCTGAGGCGCTGCGAGGAGGCGCGGTGTGAGGCCCCGGCCCCGGCAGCCCAGTCCCGCTCCCTCGGCGGCCCCACAGCAGCCCGCGCGCCCACCCCCTCGGCCGCTCTGCCGGAAGTCCCGCCTGCGCCCACCGCGGCCACCCCCCCCCCCATTGGGCCCAGCGCCGGGGTCTCGCCGCGGGTTGGCCGCCCAGCGGCGTGAGCCCTAGGAGGCCACTGTGAGCCCCGTGTGGGGGACCCGCTGGAGACCCGCTGGAGACCCGCTCAGACGCGGCGCTGGCGCAGGAGACGGGGCGGGGAGCGCCGGGGCGGCCGGCGGGACTTCCGCCACGGGACCCGGAAGGGGCCGCGCCGCCGCTGGTGGGAGTTGTAGTCCGGCCGTGGTTGGGGGGGGGCCCGCGGCTCATGCGCGGTGCACCGAGGCTTGTTTCACATCTGTAACAACAGGTGAATTGGGCTTTTTATTCTCCCCTTTCGTGTCCTCTTGAGGAGCTTGCCGCGGCCGGGGGTGGTCGGCGCGAGGAGGGGCCCGGGTCCGACCGCCGGCTTGGCGGAGAGTGGGGCGGAGAAGCGGGCGGGCCCGAGGAGCAGGCCGGGCATCCTAGGCCTGCCCGCGAAGCCGGCCCGGCCGAGCCGTGGGCAGCCAGGCCTCGGCCTGCCGTTGCCATGGAGCCTGGGCGGGGGCGGGGGCCAGGCCGGTCCGCCGGGGCGGGCCTGGTAGCCAGGGGCTCCGCGGGGACCGCGGGAGAGGCCGCTTCATTGGCGCAACGACGCCTCCGCCTCAGGGGATGCTCGGTTCCCCGAGGCAGGGCCTGGAGGAAGCCCCCGGAGTGCCCCGGGACCTTTGTCTGTCCCCCGTGCCGCCTGGACCGTTCGTCCAAAGGGAGGCCTGGTGCATTCTGGCCCCCCTGGTTTGCCCCTTTTTGCACCGACCTTGTCACTGGGGGAGGCCAAGGGGTGAGGTGTTCTTTGTTTGCTGGTGGTGACTTGCCCCATTTCGCAGGGGAAGACCTAATGCATGTTGGGTCCTTTGTTTGCAGTGAACTGGAGTCCCAGGGGTCCTCAGAACCCCCAAGCCCGGAGTATGGCGTCAGCATGCTGTCTAGCTAGTCCTCGTGTAGCAACATTGGTCACCTTAATTGTGATGTTGCAAGACAGAGATTGTCCCACTTTGCAACCCCAATCCACAGGGCTTGCCATACACTGTAGCAGGTGGACTGCAGATGGCCAGGTGCACTCTCAAACTGTTTTTGGTTGCAACTTACTGGACAGAGGGAAAGGAGACAATATCTGATGGTTTCCTTTGCAGTTTCTTTGAAAGTAATGAAACCCCTGTCATTGTGGGTCTTGACTATATCTCACAACTTACACTTAAATCTTGGAGTGTTGGAGTTTCCAGGAGGGGGGCCTCTTTTCCTGATGGAGTTTATGATAGTGCTCTTTATTTGTAGAGCTGTTTAAGATGCAGGAGATACATCCTTTGCTGCATTTTTTTTTTTTTTAACCTGTGTAGGTTGTTGTTTTACCTCCAAAAGATATTTATTCTCCAAGTGTTTTAAATTATGTAGCCATGGTCCAAAGTTTATCAGTTGGATCCATCTTGCCCCTTTCAACCTTTGTATCACTATAAAATATTATTTCCAGGAATGAACCATGGGACATCTAGGCAACAGCATAGTATCATGTAAATAAGAAAGATAGTGTAATATAAGCATGGAAAGCTTTGGAGTCCAGTACCTAACTGCAGACTTCCATTCTGTCCTGAGTCAGCTATGGGGTCTTGGACAAGTTGTGTAACTTTCTCTGGGAAAATCTGCCTCAATTTCCTTCTCTGGGAAATATAATTTCAACCTCCCTGGTTAGTTGCATAGATTAAGTGCTATAAAGTCTATGGAAGTACTTTGTGAACTATAAAAATGGCATTCAACTTTTGGTTGTTACTTTCCTAATCTGGAAGAGCTTCTTTATCTACCTTAGATAGGGTCATATTAGAGTCATTATGGAATTAGAACTCAGAACTGAAGCCAGTTTTGCTCTGGGCTTGGAGAAAATGCTTTCAGGGCTACAAGCCCCTCTTTACCATGACATCTCTTTCTTGGTATCTTACAGGTGTCGGTGTAGGGCAGCTCACAATTGGATGGGTCGTGAGTCTGTCATGGCGGGTCCTGAAGTGAGGCCAGCGTGTCCATTGTGTGCTTCATGCCATTAACAAAACTTGTCCTTGTTGTTAGAGTTAGTAAATGGATTTCAGTGGTCTGCAACAACTTTATTTTCCCTGTGGGGCCCGTCACTTTAGTGACCCAGCCTTGTATTTTCTAGGAGGAGGCCCAGCCTCGTGATGAGGAATAGCAAGGAGAGAATTCAGCTCCAGTTCAAAAGCCTACAAAATCTGAGACTGTCACTGCTCGTGTAAGGTAAGTTGATTTAGCCATGCACACAGAACAGTGGCGGACCTCATGCTTAGCCACGCTGTAAAGCAAAGGCACTATTAAATCCATTTGTGGCTGTCTTGGAAGAAGGGTATGATTTTTAACTAGTCATTATGGAATCTCTCTGTCCTTGAATCATCCCATAGTGACTCTACCTGGACTTAAGTGGTGTTTCATTATGCAAGAACTCTTGACATAATATCATTTTACTTATCTTTGAATTATTTAAGAGAAACACTGAATCATAAAAGTTTCCAACATAATTATATTTCAGGGAACTCAGCTTTCTTTTCAATCTCTATGAAATGTTCTAGAGCTCAGTGAAATATCTAAAACATCCTATCTTGAATATCCTACATATCTTTTAGACTGATACAGGAAAAGATAGTGTTATGTGAGCCTTGGAGAGGGTCGGGGACTTTTTAAAAGCAGAGCAGTCTGTTTACAAGCAAATTAATTTACTCTTTCTTAGCAAGAAAGTATTGTCTCTCAAATAATAATCACTTAGATGGTTTAGATTTTTTTTTTTTTAAGATTTTATTTATTTATTTGACAGAGAGAGACACAGCGAGAGAGGGAACACAAGCAGGGGGAGGGGGGGAGGGAGAATCAGGCTCCCCGCAGAGCAGGGAGCCTGATGTGGGACTCGATCCCAGGACCCTGGGATCATGACCTGAGCCAAAGGCAGACGCTTAACCGACTGAGCCACCCAGGCACCCCAGATGGTTTAGATTTTATAGTATTCAGTTTTTCTTTAAGATTAGAATCTCAAATTATACCCTTTTTTAAAAAATTTGGAAAGAAGGAGTCTATAGAATATAACTTCTTAAAGTGAATTGTATCATTGTTGATATTGTATTGAAGTTTTCCTTCTGAGCTACCATATCCTATTGGCTGAAATTTCTGGCATCCCTGGGGGAGAGGAGGCCATCAGGGCAGACCTGCTATGGACCTGAAAGATTCGGCCCCAGGTCATCCCTCCACCTCCATCTCCCCGCCATTTGAGAATTAGACAGAAAAGCAGTCAGGAGCAGGAGTATAGGCCCTATTAGACTCCTTGTAATATTGGACATTATCCTGGTTTGCTAAAACATGGTGTAGATGTTTTTGTTTTTTAATTTTTTAAAAAGATTTTGTTTATTTATTTGAGAGAGAGCATGAGCAGGAGGAGGGGCAGAAGGAAAGGGAGGAGCAGATACCCCACTGAGCAGGGAGCCCGACGTGGGGCTCGATCCCAGGACCCTGAGATCATGACCTGAGCCGAAGACAGATGCTTAACCGACTGAGCCACCCAGGCGCCCCACAGTGTATAAATGTTTTTAAACTGAGGCCACATAAGGTTACTGCACCAACACAGGAGTACTACTACATTCTTAAAAACATCTATAAGTTTGAGTGTTTTTTTTTTTAAGCAAAATCATTAAGCCAGAGGTGTTACTTATCTCTGTGTGTGTGTATGTTTTAAGGTTCTAGGTATACTCCTCAGTTAAATGAACAAAATGTACCAAAACTTTTTGTCCAACAGTTGAACTTTAACTTAATATTTGTTATTTAATAGACTCCACCGTGAAAAGCTTTTTATTTTGAATTACAGTACAGTTACTCTTTGATACTGCCGTCAAGTCCCATCTCTAGGGGCTTGACTGGGTTTTGTGAAAGCCCCGTAAACTAGTTTGTCCATAGGGTAATCATCAGTCCCGCTTGCTGCTGCCACATGAGAAAAGGAGTCCATTTAGAATTTCCTTTCTTCCCAGAAGTCCCAGGAAAATTGCAAGTATTGTGATGAGGTGGAAATATGTCTCTCCGGATGAAATGTATTTCGTTCTGTTGAGCAGGGTTCAGGGAGTTTAGGACAGAAAAAAGAAGAAAGCTCTCAATGAGAAAGAAACAAAGCCCTGTAATAAAGCCGTAGTTGGCCCTTCCATCCTTACGACTGGGAGCAGCAGTTGGGGCTCATTAGTGAAAAGCTTCATTTTTCTCGCCTTCTGGACAGCGCTGTCTGTGTTATTGAAGTCTTCTCTGCGGGATCCTGGACCAAGAATAGTAACCATTGCCTCTCGACCCTCCTTTTTAGGATTCCAGCCTTCCCTCCTGGCCAGAAATGTTCAGCCTGGACTCATTCAGAAAAGGTAAGAACGGAGCTGTGCTTGTGACCTCATGCCCTCCCTCTGTGTGATGGGCAGCTGTGAGAGCTGCGGAGATCCCTTACCATTGTGGAGCCCTTAGACCCCTTCTTTGCATGACTTACCAGAGTCCTTTCTCTGCCTTCCCCTTGCATGGTGCTTACGACCTGGGGCTGACTCCTTGGCCGAGTCCCTCTGTTTGCTGCCCCTCCCCCTGAATATCCTCTCACATGTACTCGCTGCTCATTGGATTCCCATCTGTTTTTCTAAGTCAGTGTTTTACACCATTTCCTCCATGAACCATTGCTGATTCTATCAGCCAAAGGCAGTCTCTCCCCTCTCTCTGATTTTCCTCAGCACCGTGTCTGGACTTTCTTGCGCTTAGTCTGTTCTGAACTAATCGTCGTATCTCTAGACTAGAAGCTCCCTGAAGCCAGGGCTCCTTTATCATCTGTGACACCTGGCACAGCCTTCTGCACGGGGTAGGCCTCAGCAAACGCTGGGGAAGGTGGATTGAGTCATTGCTATATTAGTGGTCATAGAAACTGTGGCAAGTTTTGGAACCCGTGCTCCGGCAGCTGGGGTCAGAGGATTGTGTAAGCAATGGCAGAATTGAGCCATGGCTGGGCTGTAGGGTAGCATTCATTCCTGCTTACACGGAGTGCTATAGCTGGGGAAGCCTTCAAGGACCACATTCCAGAGGGCTTTGCGTATCTTAGGAGCATGACTTTCCTCCTCTGAGGGACCAGTGAGTAGCAGGCCTGTTACCTGTGTTGATGCTGACTGTGAGACTCCTTTCTGAGCATATTTTACAAATCAGTGAGAACCATAATAGACCTTCCATAACCGCTGATTTAAAAGGTCCTTCCCTGGGGACCTCGGGCTGGCTCAGTCAGTAGAGCATGTGACTCTTGATCTCAGGGTGGTGAGTTTGAGCCCCATGTTGGGTTCCCCACAGGGTATGGAGCCTACCAAAAAAAAAAGAAAAAAGGTCTTCCTGCCCATGGTGGCTCCTCCCCCACTTATGTTCCTAGAGGCCTGGAAAACCTTGGCTGAGTGGTGTCCTGTTGAATGGGGTCAGAAGGAGGGCTGGATGTACCAGGGCACTCAGAACAGCCTCTTCCTGCCTCCTTATTTGTTTGTTTGTTTTTTAAAGATTTTATTTATTTGACAGAGAGAGAGGAGAGAGCAGAAGCAGGGGAGAGCAGCAGAGGGAGAGGGAGAAGCAGGCTGCCCGCTGAGCAGGGAGCCCGACGTGGGGCTCGATCCCAGGACCCTGTGATCATGACCTGAGCTGAAGGCAGACGCTTAACTGATTGAGCCACTCAGGCGCCCCCTCCTTGTTTGTTTTTAGCCACTCTGACTGTTTTCATAGTGCGTGAAGAAATTAATCTCTATCGTCCTGGTTTCATTGGTTAACTGACTGGAAATATTGGGTTTGAGATTAGCGCAAACAGCATATTTTGAGCTGAAAATTAAGTACACTTTGTGTTTACTTATTAATCAGTGGGCTTTGTTGTCCACTCACTTGTGAAAGTTGGATGAAAATAGGTTCTCTCATGGTGGGAGTGTCTGAATGAACAGCACTGATTTTGTAAAGAGATGGAGAGCCCAGTAAAAATCATAATCCTCCTTTTTTCTGTGTTATTTCACTCCCACGTGATAGGGAGATGGTACCAGGGGAGAGAGTTGTGGCAAAATTCCTTTAGAGCATTTGTGATTTTCTTTCTAGGCTGGGGATTGATTTGTTCGAGAGGCTTTTCGTCAGGGGTGATGTTGTTAGCATTCAGTTTCATGGGAGTCAACATAGCCTCACTGTGCAAAAATTCAGAAGCCAGATGCCTGGTTCACATCATACTCCTGCACCCTTGCTGGCCAAGGCTGGAGGCAGGTGATTGGGCCTCTGTGCCTTCATTTCCTCATGATGTAAGTAGGTCGGACCTTAGTATCTGCCTTACAGGGTTGTTCTAAGGATCAGATGAGTTAATACATATAAAGAGCTTAGAACAGGGCCTGACACCTGGTAAATTCACAATCTGTGGTATTAAGTAGCTTCAGGACATAATAATCAGACATAGTCTGATTTGGGGCCTTGCTTTCCACACAGGTAAGTGTTATATTCTTACCAACAACCATCTTATGCTTGAAGGTCTCAGGGAAAACCGTTAATCAGAAAGAATTTACTGCCTTGAATACTTTCCTTCAGGCAAACCTACCTTTTCTTTTCTGACTATAAGGCTGAATGCCCTTTCCTGTCTTCTGAATGCTAGTATCACTTGTGGTTTGCACCATGACCTCAGCAATTGGTCATGTGTGGCCTTGTGACATTTTTATTGTCCTATAGGACTGTTCTTTATCTCTTACCTAGTTTTTATGTTTCTTTGCTCCTCATGATGAGATTATGAGCTCCCTAAGGTGTCATGAATCCTGAGGGGAAATGTCACATGGTGTCAAGCTTGAGTCAGACTCTCTGGGGTTCATATCTCATCCCCATTAACACTAGCAAGGTATTAACTTACCTGATCCCGTTCCCCAGCCCCTATATTCAGAGGTATAACGAAGATTAGAGATGATATAGGAAAAGCACTTGGCTGTGGTCTGTCTCCAGCCCTTAGTCTTGAATCGGCAGGCCCTTGCTAAATGTGAGTAGATGGATCTCTCTGGGGTGCATCCCTGCAGCTGGTGTTTTGCCAGAGAGTGACAGCCTGGCCTTAGCGTGCGGTGTGCTGTGCGGCTGCGCGAGTGAGCACCTGTGTGGGAGACACTGGTGTGGAGACAGCTCCGTGTCAGAGGTGCTTTCTTGCACTCCGGCGCTTAGAGTCTCAGTGGGGCGGGCCACTGGATGCTTCTGAAGGTACGAGCTAGAGCAGTTCCCTGCAGCTTTGTGGACCGTGGCCCGCTGGGTCTGTGGCTGCCATCTTTCCTCTTACGTGATTCAGCGGAGCAGCCCGCCCCGCCCAACTAGCGCGCTCGTGTGCCTGGTAAGTGGCCTGTTACTGCCTTTGCTGGCTTCTTAACACAAGTTTCTTGTCTCTCGGAGGTAATGCCATCAGGATCAGGCCAAAGAGAGCAAGCTGAGTCTTCTACAGTCAGCACAAAACTTGGAAAAACACTAGATCAACAGCAAGAATGTGCCATTTTCCTCCAGCTCCATGGTCAGAAGAGGGCTCACTTCTCCCCCTCCCAGTTACTGAAAATGCTTAAGGAAACAGATAATCATCAAATCATTTCTTTCTTTTTTTTTTTTTTAAAGATCTATTTATTTATTTATTTGGCAGAGAGAGACACAGTGAGAGAGGGAACACAAGCAGGGGGAGTAGGAGAGGGAGAGGCAAGCTTCCCGCCGAGCAGGGAGACCGATGCAGGGCTCGATCCCAGGACCCTGGGATCATGACCTGAGCCGAAGGCAGATGCTTAATGACTGAGCCACCAGGTGCCCCAAATCATTTATTTCTTTTTTTTTCAATCCAGCATCCCTAGTTATGAATGAGAGCCCTTCTCAAACAGGACTGGCGAGGTTGAGCTGGTCATTTTCCACCTTAGTTTCAAGATAAACCTTGATCCTAGGCACTTTGTTCCAGAAGACCCTACAGGCATTTCTGCCGTAACACTGGACGTGTTTTCTGCAGAATCACACACCTCTCATATCATAAGAGGGCTCGTGGGAGAAACAGAGCCGAGGCGGTACAGCGCAGCTAGATGGCCCGAGTGTGCCGACGGCAGTCGCTGTCGCCTGGGAGGATGCTGTGGACAGCCGAGACTGGCGGCGCAGTGTGATGCTAAAAATGTGCAGGACGTGTTCCCACGGGCACAGAGCTGGCAGTGCCGAGGCCGCGCGGGGGGCAGGGGGGCTCTGAGCCCGTGGGGCTGCCAAGAAGGTACGCGTGCAGCTGGTAGTGTGGGGGAGGAGGACCTCGTTGCAGGGACTGCGCGTTATATATATGTACGTATACATATATATAAAAGGGTCTTTTATTTTCTTGTTGAAAATTATAGTTCTATCTTTGCTGTTTCAGTTCCCTTGCTTTAGAAAAATCACATTTGACCTGAGGGTTCTCATGTTTTACTGATATCATTTCCTCATGTACCGGTTACATATGAGCCAATTTGCATTATGGAAATGGACATGATGGTAGCAGAACAGAATGTTGCTCAAGTGTGTCGTGTGGGTGGGTGTCTCTCCCTGTTCCTCTCCTGCCCCGTTTATCATATTGAAACCAGTGGGGCAAAGAGAGCAGAGAGCTCATGTACCTTCCCCCCCCAGACCCAGTGATTCGGTGATGTCTTCACCACGTAGGTGGTGTTCGACATGTGAACCTTACTTCCTTGTACAATCCCACCTCCCCGTGCAAAAGTGATGTTCATGCATATCAAAGTTTTGGAACTTCTTAAAAACATACTTTATGGGTCACTGATAAGTAGTATTTAGTCTCCAAATGAATGGAAGTATTTGGAATGGCAAACCATTGACTTTTATGGAGAGAGAAGGCTGGTCTTGGCTTAGGGAGGACCCCAACAGTCAGTTGGTCCTTTTCTTGCCCATTTCTTAGAGGGACAGAGTAATTTGAGACCTGGTCGCTAAAATGGCTATCTGGGAACCAAGAGCAGATCCAGGGATAGCTACCATAAGCAGAAGACAGACAAGGGGATTTACATGGTACCATGGTTTTCCAGTTTTCAACTGTTTTCTTGTTTGATCCTCACCACTCACGACTATAGAGAAGGAAGTGTGATGGGTGTTTGACTCCCCCAAGGTGGCTCAGGGAACAGGGATAGTTTGAGGGCTGTTTTGAGAGTCAGGAAGGGATCTCTACAAATTTGTTGCGTATCCCATCTACGTAAGACAATTGCCTTCTTTCTGTGTGGGATTTGTGGGACTGTTTCTCAGAGCCTGCGACTGGCTGCACGTACCACCTGGCAGCCCTGCTGCCCAGAGCTCCTCCCAGACACTCTGGGGTGAGTCAGGCCAGGGGTCTGTAACTGTGAGGTGTGAGAACATGCCACCTTGATGCCCTCTCTCTTTCCCCAGATCGGGCCCAGCACAGGCAGCGTCAGTGCAAACTTCCCCCACCCCGCCTTCCACCCATGTGTGTCAACCCTGCCCCTGGAGGGACCATCTCTCGAGGTAAGGGAGGAGCCTTGCCTCCAGCATCAGCTTGGTCCAGGGTCTGTGGGGAGGCGGGTGGCAGTGGGAGCCTGGGTGCCAGGATCACGGTCCTCTGGAAAGCAAGAGAGGAGGAGTGGGGCTGGCGGAGCTGTTGGAACCCTCAGGGAGAGATCATTTGGAAAGGTCTGGGTTATTTTATGAGCCTTGGCCCCCTGGCTTAGACCCCGTGGTCTCCTCGGGCTTCCTCGTGTGACCAGGCATACAGCCTAGGCTCAGTCTGGGTGTTCAGCACCAGCACCAGAATCTGCAGGGCTTAGATCTTCTAGGCGGTCCCTGGCTCAGGCGGTTCAGAAAGCACAGGGTGCCTGTAGCAGGGCCAGAACTGAGAACCCTCGCCCATGCCCCGTGTCCTCTAGCATGGAGGCTCTGGGGATGCCTGGCAGATCCCCTCCTCACCTCCCCCTCCCCCCCCAGCTCCTCAAAGCACTTTACTGACATTAAAATCTGTCTCTCAGTCCATTTGGCAGGGTAGGCTCTCCTTTTGATTGGGGAGGATGTCAGAGCACCCGGACAGGTGATCGCTCCCCTCAGGTTCCACTGGTACCCAGGGATGGGGCCAGTAATGGGACCCAGGGAAGCATCGCTGCCTGTGAGTGTCTCCGCTCCTCCCTCAGACTTAGATCTTTTCCAGGTCTGCTAAGACCAGTGCTCCTGGTGGCTACTTGTTTGTCCTCCGACAGCCGCCCCTCTTGCCCCGTTGGCTGTCTGTTCACACCCCGATGCCAGTTGCTTAGCGGAAGAACACTATTTTAGGTCATAGAGTCTTTGCCTCATGTGGAGACAGCATGTCCACTTTAGGTTCTGTCTGTAAAGTGCTTTGAAGGTCAAGAGTTCAGGAAGGGTCGGGGAGCACAGAGCACCTCAGTTTCTGCAGCCCGCGCTGCTGCCCTGTTCCCACGCCGTGTCCACACGCAATGCCTTCCTGCTGCAGTGGCCCCGACTCCAGACAGCAGCATGGAAAGAGAGACTTCCAGCCCCTCTGACCATTTGACTTAGGTGTTAAAGAAATGCCACCCCCTACCGTTGCCAAAACAAGAGTTGATTGCCCTTTTTTTTTTCTTTCTTAAAATGCCCTGTAACTCGAAAAGGCTGAACGTTAACATTTCCAACATGGCAGGTGAGTGGCTCTGAGAGTGTCAGATGTGCTTTGGCTAAGCTTAAAGATGGTTAGGTGGGATGAACCAGGCAGCACGACTAGGCAGTGGCTCCTTGAGCACATGCAGGGGAGAAGGCTGCTGTACTTGGGGGGGCAGCCGCTCCTGGTGGGGGACAGTCCCCGCACTGTCTTCCCTGGAGGAGCTCAGGGCCCCCCCCGCCCCCCGCCCCGAGCCTGATTGTCTCCTCACAGCTGCGCCTCCAGGAGGCATCCATGGGTGTATGCATCTTTGCCTCCTCTCTCTCTCTCTCTCTCTCTCTCAACCTAAAAAGGGTTCTTGCCTCCATTTCTTCATCCCAGAAGCAACAGACCTTTTAGTGCACACATGACTGTTGGGCCTTTCTGCCATGCTTTCTGATTCCCTAGTGACTTCACTGGTGCCTCTGCCTTTAGAAGGAAGTGTGTGTGGCAGAAACAGTCTCTTTGGTGTTCAGATAGGAAGACAGCGCTCACAAAATGGTGGCCACTTGAATAGGTTACAGTGCCTATCAGAGTCAGATTTGGAATTGGAACAAACTCTCACCTCCTTTGCCAGTCTCCCCCCACTCTACCGCCAGCCTCTTACCAAGGCCTCCTTGGTAAAGGGTGAGGAAATTCAGAGCCTCTTCTGTCGATCTTTCCCACCCACCCTGATCTGAGACCTAGAGCACCGGAAAGCAATGTGGAATAACAGCCCTTCTGGCAGGATCCTTCCTAGGACTAGTCCCTCCTGTCCATTCCCTCATGCACATGTGTCCCCTCTTCTTGGTATGGTGGTTTACCTCAAGGGACCCTGTGGCTTTACGGATGTGGACAGAAAAGCCCTGAGGATGCATAGAGCGGTCAGGGTGGCCACCTGGCTCCTGCAGATCCCTTTGCCTTTCTCGTTGCCAGCCAAGGGGACCATGTCTTGCCATTTTGACCATCCACAAAATCTAACTGTGGTTGAAGACACTGACAGAATGTTGACTGAGATGCTCCCTCTCACTACCCCCACCCCCAGAAATTCTCCAGTCTCCCCCAAGTCTAGACTATCTTGGGCTTCCTCTTGTTCTTTTCTCCTGGGACCTCTAAAGTTTAGGGTCCTAAAACATCCTCTTGTGTATTCAGCAGATCCTTCACACTTTAATTCCACACTCCCTGATGTTGTTGTTTAGCACATTTAGTACCAGATGTTGTGCTTGATTGAGAAATGAATGGAGAGATCCCTGATCCAGTAAAACATTTCTTTTTTTTTTTTTTTCCCAAAAGTTTCTTCCTTTTCACAGGCAAAGGAGTCAACTTTCTCTCCCCAAAGAATGGAGAGTGGAGGAGAAGTCTTTAATATTGGTGGAAAGGAAGAGGGCATACCTGAGCCCTTCTAACTTTCTTCAAAATTCTCTAAGGCAGGAGTCGGCAAACTTTCTTTCTTTAAGGGTCACAAAATACATATTCTAGGCTTTCTGGGCCATATGGTTTCTTTTGCAGCTCCTTCACTGTGCCATTGCAGTGTGAAAGCAGTGATAGATAATACACAAACAATGAGCAGAGCTGTGTTCCAATAAAACTTTATTTATAAAAACTGGCAGTGGGTGGATTTGGTCTGCAGGCTGTAGTTTGGCAACCCCTGCTCTGGACCAATGGGGAGAAGATCACAAAACCAGAAAGTTTTTAAGATCCAGTGTAAGAGATGCCCTCATTTTATAAGAGGCAGTGAGGTTTGTGGAAGTGAAATAGTTGCTCAAGGTGATACCAACTGTTAGAGCCCAAATGCAGTAAATGAAATAGGAAAGGGGGTCAAGGAGCTCCCTGAGAATCAACTAGTTGGTTGGCATCACATGATGCTTTTTTTTTGAACATAAAATTTCAGACCTCTGTTCGAAATACATTTAATAAAATAGAGAAAATAATATGGTGAACCCCAAGTACTTATCACCCTGCTTGACCAGTTAACAACTCATGGTCAGTCTTGATTTGTGTCTGTCCCTCCACTTTGGCCCCTTTGGGAGCAGATCCAAAAAATCAGAGCATTCCGACCTTAGCCTAAGTGGCTGTCGAACAGAGTGCTATACTGAGGACTTGCTGCAGCACCATGATGGACCCAGGCCCTGCTTTCCAGGGGGGTGAGGGGGTGGGGGGGCTTTCTGTCTAGGCTTTTGTCTCCTTCAGCTTTCAGACACCACCATTTTCAAAATTTGGCCTCAGCCCCTAATGCCATTATCAGGCTTGGTAAGCTTCTAGATTCTTTTGAGGGAATTTGGGCTGCTAACAGTCCTTGAAAACTACCCTGAAGCTGGGTGGATGCTTTGGCTTTTGGCCAGTTAGAGTGACACTTGGCCAAAGTCAAAGCCATTGTGAAATCACATTATGCCCCAAGGGTCTCACCATCCCAAGGTGAATGATCTGGATAAGGGCGTTTGATACAGATGGTGGTGTCGCCTTGGGAGGTCACATCACTGCCACCAAGGTCACCTTCCCTTTTTCCCCTTTCCTGCTAAAAGCCCACTGAGGAGGGAATAGAGGAGTGGGAGTTGAAGCTGCCCCATCCTGCCCCGGGTCTGTTGTCTCAGACCTCAGTGGAGGGGCTTCTCTAACAAAGCACTCTGTAGAGCCGCCTTCCAGACATTCCCAGTTTATCCTGACCACAGTTGTACCAAATGAGATCAAGTATGTCCTCATTTTCCCAACTGATGAAACTGCCCAAGGTTCACAGCTGGCAAGTGACAGAGCTTGGACTAAGCCCAAGTATTAGGACTCATAGGCTATGTTCTTGCCATAGGCCAGCAGTTCTGAGTGAGGTCCCAGACCAGCAGTCTCATTATCATCTGGGAACTTGTTAAAAATGCAGATTCCTGGGCTCCACTCCAGACCTAATGAGTAAGAAACTTGGGGGTGGCTCCCAGCAATGTTTTCACAAGCTCTCCAGGAGTCTTCAGAGTCAGATCTAGAATTATAAAACAAACACACAAACAAAACCCTCCCTCCCAGTGTATCCCCAGCTGCACTGCCAACCTCTAACCAAGCCCCTTGCTGTCGCTGCCCCAACATGCAGACTCTGTTAAACCCAGCTGAGCCAAATTTCTGTTCCTCAATGCCATACGAGGCAGAAGGGGAGCGAGCCTGGCTAGAACCCAGGCATAGTAGTTTGGAAATAGAATCCCATTTGGCTTTCAAACAAGTAAGGAGCAGCAGCTTCAGAGTCACACTGCTGGACCAGCTCAGTTCTTGGGCACGTTATCCAAGTCTGGTATTTTTCAACTTTGACTCCAGCCCTGGAATTAAAAGTGGTCTGCTTATGTTCAGGAGGTCTTGCCTGTCCCAGATCCAGATTCTTCATCAGGTTTACTTTGTAAGCCATGAAATGAGATGGGGGTGCCCTGGTTTAGTGGTTATCCTCCCTCTTCCGTCTGGAGTGCAAGCCAATTTGCCAGGGCATGTGAGAGGTATTTATGAGCAATGGGTGGGACCTAGAGGGAACCTGGAGTTCATCTCCTTGGATGGACGTTATTGAGCTAAGGCCTGAACTTTTCCCAAAAAGTCCCTTTCCGTCTTCTTGCCCCCGATTCAGACGACGGATCTGTGGGTTTGGCTTTGCCGGGGCAGTGAATTCAGCTGGGTGCCAGCCGTGCCAGGCCGCCCGCCAGGTGACAAGCCCAGGACGCGGGAGGCCCCTGCTGAGGAACCCGGGCGCTGGGACCGCCTCGGCTGGCCCCTGTTCCCGGTCCTCCCGGCCGCCAGGGGGCGCGCGGGCCGCTGCTCCCGCCCTCCCGCCCTTCCCTTCCCGGCTCCGGGCCCGCGGGCGTCGGCGGGAGCGCGATGGCGGCCGCCAGGAGGCTCATGGCGCTGGCTGCCGGCGTCTCTCCACGCCTGCGACCGCCGGGCCCCCGCGCTAGCGGGCGACAGGGACGCTCGCGCGGCCTCTCGTCAGGCTGCGCCCACCCCGATCGCACAAAGGAGGCCGCCGAGGCAGGGGTAGCCCCTAGCGGCCCCGGGGAAGGCGACGGAAGCATGGTGAACGGTGAGGGTCGGGGCGGCCACGCCGCGACGTCCTTGGCTGCCGGGGCTGGCAGAGCTGGGGGCGCGGGCCTGGGCCGGGCCTGGCGGGCCGGGGCCCCTCTCCGCTAGTGGCCGAGACCGCCGGCCGCTGGCGGGCCGCAGCGCTGCTGTTGTAAAGCTCAGTGTGGCACAGGCCCAAATGGACCCCGGGCGCGGAGGTTCGGGGACCGGAGCGCCTGCACCAGGCAAGAATAGGTGAGAGGCACGGGACCTCGAGGGCGTGGGGGACAACAGGAAAACATCCACCTGCTGCCCGAATGGGTGGTCAAGGGTTAGAGCATCAAGGGTAAGCACACCCTCACCAGTGTGGGAAAAGAGCCCAAACTACACTTGGTACTTCAGGATTTGAGGTAGAGACAGAGTGATTCCCAGCGTTGTGTCTCCTGAATAGCGCGGGGAATGAGACTGGTGAGAGCATCCCTGCCTATCAACGACGGATAGAGAGCCAACCTCCTCCGTTCCTGTAGAGCTGGAGGGGGGACCAGTGCACATCTGTTGTGCCTGGGGGTCTAGTGGGCTCCTTAACTTTGGGTCCCTCTGTGGGAAGCCCTTTGAGTCTACTTAAATACCAGTCTTAACTGCTTGAATCTCAGTTGCTTTGTAAGTTCTTTAGAGGGAGACAGAGTCAGGCAGAATCCTCCTTCTTGGCCAGTTGACACAGTCATCTGCTCCAGGGAAACAGTCTCAACCCAGGATTCGGGTTACATCAGGACTCCTGTGGGGAGCTTCGTCAAAATAGAGGCTTCCCCAACATCACCACCATTCTTACGTGCCTGTTGGGGGTCAGGGTGGCCATTGTGGTGAAAAATCTCCCTGGGTGATTTATGACTGATGCGTACAGGGGCATGTGTACAAAGTTTTTCTTTTTGGAGCTGGTTTAAAGCCAAATATAACACCAGAGACTGTGGGTGGAGAATGAAAAGGTTTCCCCATCTCCTCTGCCAGTCTCTGACCCTGCATCTCTTGAAGGGCCACTTTGGTGCTTTGGGGCCCTTACTTCTGTTTTTAGCTGCTCCCAGCAGGCTTCTTCAAGGCCTAGCTGAGCCTTGTGTCTGGCACAAGCTGCCTCTAGTTGGACGTCTCACCCATTTGTATTCTGGGATCGATTCAAAGTACAAGTGAAAAAAAGTGAGCTACTTCTCAGGGTGTCTGATGCATCCTGCCTCCACTTGATTCCACTTGAACTTGGGGAGGGAATAGCTTATTTCCTGTGTCTCAGCTGTGGAGATCCCTGATCAATGTCCCTACATATAATCTGGCTCTAAGAGGCCTTTTGCAGGATGTTGAGGTGCAATTGAGAGCTAGGGCCTGGTATTCAGACTTTGGGACCAACCCTCCCTTTTGTGTGTCGTTTGTTTTAGGAGGGGCCTTGCATTGTCTTGATCTCCAGTTTGTGTGTGTGGTGGAGTTTTGTTTTGTTTTTTGTTCAGTACCTTCTTTCAGACAAGGGGGGTTTGTTGCCGCCTCGGCTTCTGTAGCTGATGTATTAAATCAGGAGCTTACAGGGGAGAGGATGCTGGCTGGTTCTCCTCTGTGGTGTGTGGCTCACTGGTCCTTCTCCTTCAGGAAATGGTTGTGCAAGTGGGTCTGGTCGTGCACGTTTACCGTCCCCTGTAAACCCTGAAGCCATTCCTCCCTCCTTTACCAAGATGCTCCTGGGTGGTTTGGGGTCAAGGGCCAACATCCTCAGTATCCAGCCCAGGGTTGTCCTGATACACACCCCATGGAGTTTTTAAAAGAAAAAGAGCAACTGTAATGCTTTTGTTCTTATTTTCTTAGCTTCTAGGGACCTATTAAAAGAGTTCCCACAGCCCAAAAACCTTCTCAACAGTGTAATTGGAAGAGCCCTCGGCATCTCACATGCAAAAGACAAACTGGTCTACGTGCACACGAATGGACCGAAGAAAAAGGTAAAACTGACTGGTGGCTGGGAGACATGTTGGTGTGACTCTCAGGAAAGAGGCTGGCTGCCCTTTTCTCCCTCAGGTTTCTTTGTCAGGGAAGCCCATAAAGTGGGTTTCGTGAATTGAAAATGGCCAGCAGAGACTCTCAAAGCTAGGTCTAAAAAAGAGCCTGATTTAGAGAAAGGGAACACAGGGGAGATAAGGTGAGGAGTTCCCATCTTGGGTATGACCGGCCTCTGCGCTGACCCCCGGTTCTGGTTCCTGTTGAATAACTGGGACTGCAGAGGGTCAGAGTTGATAAAAATTCCTGTTCCTAGAGTCTCGTAGGTCCTGGGACCCACAGAAGCATGCAGGCAGACCATTCTGAATGAAGATTTTTAATAATAAAGATGGGTTCCACCTTGCTCTCTGGCTAGAACATGGCACTTTGAAGAAGCAAAACAACTTGAGGTGGGATGAACGGCTTGAGGGTGGGCTGGTTAGAGCCTCACGGGGCTTAGCCGTGGGCATGGGAGTGCTGCCTGCACTCGGCTCTGCTGCCATCAGGCCTACAGCAGCCCCGTGTGACGTGCGGCAGCTCTGCAGTCTGGGAAGGCCACGGTCCTGATTCTCTCTTCTCTTCCCCAGAAAGTCACCCTCCACATCAAGTGGCCCAAGAGCGTGGAGGTCGAAGGCTACGGCAGCAAGAAGATCGACGCCGAGCGGCAGGCGGCAGCAGCGGCCTGCCAGCTCTTCAAGGTGACCCTCCCCTGGCGAGAGAGCCGGGCCACCCTCCATCCTGGGAAGGTCCTCGCCCCAGGCTCTGATGGGCTTTCTGGTACCAGGTGCCTCTCGGTGGAGGTTGACGGGTGTTCACTCACTCCCCTGTCCTTCCCACCTCGTGCTGCTTCTCTTGCTGTGCAGCCAACAAGGGAATACTTGGCTGTTTGGGCTTGGTTTGGTTTTTTGCCACTGTAGTTTTCTACCGTCTGTGGTTTCAGAAAACACGGAGGAGAAAAATGCGCCCTTCGTGCGGCACCGTGGCTACACTTCCATTTTGGTTTCGGTTTTTCTTCTCCTGTGATTTCCCATGGGTTTTCCGTGCACCCACACAGTTGTCTGTTCCTTGTAACGGACGCACGGGCGTTGCTTCTGTCACTCCCCAGCGGTTGGGCACGGGCTGCTTTCAGGTTCTTGGTTACCCAGTAGTTAACGAGCCCTTCGGTGCTGCTCACCAGCCTTTCTGTCAATCCCTAATTGGCTCCCTTTGTGGCTGCGCCAACCTTGAATCTTGCTCAGACTTCTCGGTCTTTATTTCTGCTCCAATGGGGACAAAGCTGTAGGGCGGGTATTCCTTCAGATTCTCTCCCACTGAATCCCCAGGCCTTCACTGTCCCCGCCTGCTCCCTGCATCTGAGGAGGGAGGGCCCTCTTCCTTGCCGGGGCCCCACGCCCCCTTCTCGTCTCTGTCCCCTTTCTGTGTCAGTAGTGCCGAGGCTGAGAGATTCTCTGCATGTTTGAAGGTGGCCTGTCTGCAGCATTCATGGTGACGTTCCTCCCTGCCCTTTCTCTGTCTCTATCTCCGCTCTGCTCATAGCCTCTCGTTTGTTTGTATGTTTGTTGAATTGTGGTTAAGTTACACAAAATATAAAATTTACCATCTTAACCACTTTTCAGCAGTTGAATAGTATTAAGCATAGCATTAAGCATTGTGCAGCCAGTCTCCAGAACTTTTTCACCTTGCAAAACTGAAACACCATACACAGTAAACAGCAGATCCCCTACCCCTTCCCCTCAACCCCCAGCAGCCGCCATTCTACTGCCTCTTTCTATGAATTTGCCTCAGGGATTTCATCTCCTCATAGAAGTGGAGTCAAACAGTATCTGTCTCTTTGTGGCTCGCCTATCGTACTTAGCGTAGTGTCCTCAAGGTCCGTTCCCGTGGCTCGCGTCAGAACCTCCCTCCTCCTCAAAGCCGAGGAGCACTCCGTGGTATGTGTGTGCTCCATCGTGCACTGGTGGGCACTTTGGTGGTTTCCACCTCTGGCTCTTGTGAATAAGGCTGCTGTGAACACGAGTGTACAGACACTCTCTTCGGGACACTGCTTTCAGTTCCCAGAAATGGAATTGTTGGATCGTACGGTAGTTCTGTTCTCAGCTTTTTTTTTTTAAAGATTTTATTTATTTATTTGACAGAGAGAGACACAGCGAGAGAGGGAACACAAGCAGGGGGAGTGGGAGAGGGAGAAGCAGGCTTCCCGCGGAGCAGGCAGCCCGATGTGGGGCTCGATCCCAGGACCCTGGGATCATGACCTGAGCCGAAGGCAGACGCTTAACGACTGAGCCACCCAGGCGCCCTGTGCTGGATTTTTTTTTTTTTTTAAAGATTTTATTTATTTATTCATGAGAGACAGAGAGAGAGACAGAGGCAGAGGGAGAAGCAGGCTCCCCGTGGAGCAGGGAGCCCGATGCGGGACTCGATCCCAGGACTCTGGGATCATGACCTGAGCCGAAGGCAGACGCTTAACGACTGAGCCACCCAGGCGCCCCTCTGTTCTCAGCTTTTTTAAGGAATCGCCATACTTCTTCCACGGGGGGCTGCACTGTTTCACATTCCTACCACCGGGGCACAGTCTCGCTACATCTGTACCAGCGCTCTGGGTGGTGGTTTTTAGTAGCTGTCCTCGTGGGTGTGAGGTGGGATCTCTTGGTTTTGATTGGCATTTCCCTAATGGGTACTGTTGTTGAGCATCTTTTTCTCTCTCTTTTTTTTTAAGGTAAATTCTTCAATTTGTGTTAACTGCACAGTGTTTTCTCAGTATGTAAGATATCACACCCTGATGGTAGATCTTGTATAGAGTAGCTGCAGAGGACAGAATGCAACAGAAGACAGTGTTTGCTTTTCACATCCCCAGTCCTTGTCTCTGACTGCCAGGAGGAGGTGGTTCTGTCAACTCTTCACAGCTCCCAGAAGCATCTTCTCTCCGTGTCCTTCTGTTGTCTTCCCCTTAGGAAACTCATAGCTACAGATCACAGGGAGCTGCTTTAGAGCCAAATGAAATCTCCTTCCGGGTTGGTGGGGGGGAAGGGACTGCTTTCATAAACTCTTCTTTTTGACCTGATGGAGTTGAAAATGTGGCAGAAGCTCTAAAGCACATTAAACCAAGCCGACTATGAATTTGTGGAAGATGAAGTTCCGTAGTCACATACGGTAATTGGTTCTTTGGGGGGGAAAAAGGTTTTTTTGCCCCAAATGTACCTAAATCAGGTGGGAGTGGATTTTGAGGATTTGTGCCCCTATGTATCATTTTGTGCCATGCTGCAAAGAGCTCTAAGTTTTTTGTTTGTTTGTTTTTTTTAAAGATTTTATTTATTTATTTGATAGACACAGCGAGAGAGGGAACACAAGCAGGGGGAATGGGGGAGGGAGAAGCAGGCTTCCCGCCGAGCAGGGAACCCGATGTGGGGCTCGATCCCAGGACCCCGGGACCATGACCTGAGCCAAAGGCAGACACTTAATGACTGAGCCGCCCAGGCGCCCCAAAGAGCTCTAAGTTTTGAGACTGCATTTGCATCTTGTGCTTCTTCCATCTGTGTCTCTTTGGAGAAATGTCTGAAGTTCTTTGCCTGTTGTTTAATCGGATGGATGTTTTTGTTGTTACGGGAGTCCTTTGTTCACATGGGAGTTCGCAGCCTTTTTATTCCCCAACGTTGGCACTCACCGTTCCGCAGCTCCTTCCTTTCCCCTTCCGAACCAGAGTGTTTATTAAGCGTTGCCCTGCTGCTCGGTGCCTGTTGCCAGCAGCACGGGGTTACTGAGTGTGCTCTTGTCAAATGCCCGAGCAGCTTAGCCAGACTTGGATTGGAATTATGTTATTTATGTTCATCTGGCTTCTCAGTGTGTGGTTCCTTAGACCCTAGTCACCTGCATTTCTCTTCTGCCTTGTGGATTCGGGAGTTTCTTGCAGGCAGGGACCAGGTCCCGTCTTTCCTGATGATGCTCAGGGTAGCCAGAATGTTGCTTTATGCGTGCTAGAGACTCAGCAAGTTTTATTTGGTATTCTGTCTAGAAGAGAATGAAGCTGTAATACATTTTAAAATAATATATTTTGTATGAATGGCTTTATAAGCATCCCAGGTTATTTCTAGAATATGTTCTCAGCATAGGATTCTTAGGTCAGACCAGAGATAGATCTGTTTTGTGAGGTGGGCTCCATTTCTCTTAACTGCTGTATTCACCAAAGCTTTCTAGATCACTTTGTGAATGTATCAGCTTTTCCATTGCCTGTGGGGTTTGGGGTTTTTTTTCCCCCCAGTTTTTTTGTCTAATAGATGTAAGAGTTTACCTTGTCATTTTCATGTGTCAGAGCTAGACATCTTACATGCCCTCTTGATGCCCAGTTGTGGCTTGGGGGCTGAGGCAGGCGGACGGGTGCAAAGGTATGACTCATGCCTAGGGGACTTAACAGTGTAAGGGGGCAGGTTCTGGGCAGACTGAGGCACGAGGATGGGCCCTCACAACATTCCTCTCCCCCCCCCCCCAGGGCTGGGGCCTGCTGGGTCCCCGAAATGAGCTGTTTGATGCAGCCAAATACCGCGTGCTAGCTGATCGCTTTGGCTCTCCGGCTGACAGCTGGTGGCGCCCAGAACCCACCATGCCACCTACTTCCTGGCGGCAGCTGAACCCTGAGAGCATCCGGCCGGGGGGACCTGGGGGCCTGTCCCGCTCCTTGGGCCGGGAAGAAGAGGAGGATGAGGAAGAAGAGCTGGAAGAGGGGACCATTGATGTCACCGACTTCCTGTCCATGACCCAGCAGGACTCCCACACCCCACTCAGGGACTCGAGGTACAGCTGGATGTGGGGGATGCAGGGAAGCTGGCTGCACCTTGACATGGGGATGGGTGATGTTCCCTGGGAGTCTTCTCTAAAATGGGAGGGTCCCTGCCCTGCGTCTCTGCCTGTGTGTCCCGTTATTCATATCGGCACGTCTGCCGTTCTGCTGTGTGGCTGGGCTTCTGCAAAACAACAGCAGGGACCCTCCCTCCGGGTCACACTTGGGTCCCTCCGAGGCCCAGCCACTACTCTGCCTGCCCCTGGGCCCCTGCCCCCTGCCCTCAGTTATCTGTTTGGGGAAACTGAGGGAGCGTCAGTCATGCTGTGTGTCTGAGAAGATCAGGGGCCACGCGAAGATGCCAGGCCTGCTGTTTTTTCCATACCTCCTGCTGCCCCCCTGCAGTGTCCTAGCCCCCCTGGGCCTCAGAGCCTGAGGTGAAATGGGCGCAGGAAGAGATAGAGCTTTTTCACCTGAACTTTTGGTCCTCCCAGGGGGGGTTCCTTTGAAATGACAGACGACGACAGTGCTATCAGGGCCCTGACCCAGTTTCCGCTTCCCAAGAACCTTCTGGCCAAAGTGATTCAGATAGCAACATCGTCCTCCACAGCTAAGGTGAGTCGGGTCTCCTAGAAGTGCGTGTGGGTGGGGAGCTGGCTTGGTTGTGTCTGCTCGTCCCTGGGACCAGGTAGGAGGGAAGCTGGGAAGGCCGAGGTTACCTGTACCCTCAGCCCGCACCTAAGCCAGTCGGGGGGGCTCGGGGTCCTTGCACTGTGAAGGGGGTGAAGCAGCCAGGAGTCAATGGAAGTTGGTGTGGGAGTTTGGGGGTCGGGCTGGCGCCATGGGAGCGGGAGACCCGAGTTTGGTCCGGGGTGGCTGGCAGGGGTGGGGTCGGGGTGGCGCTCTCTGGCTGAGGTTGAATTTCATCTCTGTGGCTGGGCTCAGGGCTTCGGTCGGCACAGCTCCTCCCCAGGGGGTAAGGCCTTCATGCACCCCCAGAATGTGCCTGGTTCTGGCTCAGGCTGACAGGTTCGACCCACAGCTGCCACCATGCCTGTTTGCTTTGAAGGTGCCGAGAGCACCGTGGGCTAGGAGGGCAGGTGGAGGCACTGCCCAGACACTGACTTCGGGCGTGAAACCACGGGACAGCCGGAGCCAGCCCTGGGAGCTGCGGCCCTGTCGGGGCTTGCTTCTGCTGCCCAGTGGCTCGTCTTGTGTGGCCGATGTTTGGCACCTGCTGTGATGGGGGTTAATTCCATCTCTGGGTTCCTTGGCATCCTGAGAACCGCATTCTCTGCCTTTCTATAGCCATTTCTCTTGCCTTCCGTGTAGAACCTCATGCAGTTCCATACTGTGGGCACCAAGACCAAGCTGTCCACCCTCACTCTGCTCTGGCCCTGTCCCATGACCTTTGTCGCCAAAGGGCGCCGCAAAGCAGAGGCTGAGAATAAGGCGGCAGCCTTGGCCTGCAAGAAACTGAAGGTGAGTCGGGCGGGTCCCTTGGCTGATGTGTCAGAGGCTTGGAGCTCCCCTACCCTTGGCGGATTGGTCCCGTTCTCCAGGAAACAAAATCCACCACCCCGGGCCTTTGGCCCGAGCACAGAAGCATCTGGGGCCCGAGCCTTGCTCGTCCGGCTGTGGCTGCTGCCTTCCGGAGGCCCTCACGCTCGCTGCGAAGGTGCTTTGCCTGTGGGCTCAGCCTTTTCTGGGGTGTTGCCGGCGCCCAGCTGAAGCCCGGAGGGGACACGCCTGTTTTTCTGAATGGCACAAAGCTGGGGGAACGGTGCCTGTGCTGAGTGGCAGACTTGGTGTCTAGAAAGATCTGAATTACCTGGGCTTTGTGGGCAAAATGGATCCTAAGGCGTTACCTGGGATGGAGATCGAAGATTCCGTGAAGTCCAAGGTGAGGCAGTTCCTGTGAAGAGGCTGCGGAGGCCAGCTGTGCCTCACGGTGGGAAGCCAGCAGAGCCGTGACTGCCCGAGAAGGGGGTGATCTGAACCCCATCGGCACAGGCTTAGTGTGCAGAGCAAGAGAGCGAGGAGGCCCTGCCCTCTGCTCTGGTCAGACATGCCTTTGGTGTGCGTTCGGCTCTGGGAACCCCATTTTAGACCCAGCTGATGGTGAGAGGTAGCGAGAGCCTGGAGAATGGAGGAGGGATCGGGGCGCCTGGAGGTGCAGTCGGTTAAGCATCCGACTCTTGGTTTCAGCTCAGGTCGTGATCTCGGTGCTGGGATCGAGGCCCGGTGCTGGGATCGAGGCCCGGTGCTTGGGCTCTGCGCTCAGCAGGGAGTCTGCTCGTGGGTTCTCCCTCTGCCCCTCCCCCCGCGTGCATGTGGGTGCGCTCTCGCTCAAATAAACCAGCGAGTGACTGAATGAATCAATTAGTAAAATCTTAAAGAAGAAGAGGGAGAGGTACAGGAACCTGTGGCTCCAGAGGGCAGAACTGGGGCTAATGGACGGCACCTGGCGGAAGTCTGTCTTTCAGCCGGATGGCCACGGGCACGGGTGATTGGGAGCCTCGCAGCGCGGGCCAGCCGTGTCGTGGGGAGGAGCCAGCTCCCAGGTGGCAGCGGCGCGGAGACAGCCCCGGGCTGGCCGCTGCTCCGAGGCCACAGGGAAACCCCCAGGCCTGGGAGAGGTGGAAGCCTCTCTGGGGGCAAGGTGTCTGTGTGGGCGCCTCCGTGGCCCAGGGACTAGATGCTTGTGCTTGAGGTCCGTCATGAGAGTGGAGGGGGCGAGCCCCCATGGGGACAGTGTTCCTGAAGGGGGGGGGGAGTCCTGATAGCACAGGGGACAGGCACACAGGACTAGGGAAGGACGACCAGTTTTGCACGCCTGTCGGAGGTGCTGGGATGCCGTGGGTTAGGTCTAGGGAGGGAAGCAAGACGCGGTGTTTATCGAGTCGTGTGAATAGACACTTCTAGGAAAGTCCACCTGTGTTCGTATGATGGGGTCACAGGTGGAACGGGTGCCATGTGGACCAGAAAGGTTGCGGGGGGAAGGGGGTGTGCTTTGGAGGTAGTGAAAATGGGTGCTGTGGGGCTGTGATGGGGTCAATGAGAGCCTGGCCCTCCTGGCTTAGCGGTCCGTGCTGGGAACTCGTAGAGGCGAGATTGGGCTGTTGTGGGGGCCCCCGCTGCTCAAGGAGAGGTTTCTGAGGGGCATTCCTCTTGGACATGTCAGGGCTTGTTTTTCTTGGAATGATTTTAACTAGTTAAATTTTGGGACGGGTGGAGATTTGCATTTTCCAGGTTCCTAATTACTCTTCTGTACAATGTCTGCTAAAAACCAAAATCTCTTAGAGAAGCAGTTGCTCTGTGTGATCTCTCTCAAGCTCCTGAGCCTGTTTGCGCTGGTTCTGGGGAGGCAGGGCCCCAGAGCGAGCTGTGCTTGTCCCCGCTGCAGAGCCTGGGCCTGGTGGACCGCAACAATGAGCCGCTTACCCACGCCATGTATAACCTGGCCTCCTTGCGTGAGCTGGGTGAGACGCAGCGCCGGCCGTGCACCATCCAGGTGCCTGAGCCCATCCTCCGAAAGATAGAGACCTTCCTGAACCATGTAAGAGAGCCGAGAGCGCCGCCCCACCCCCGCCCCCTGCCCGCCTCCAGCTTCTCCTGACGGAAAGGCTCCACGTGTGCCGCAGGCGCGCTACCTGCCCGTTGTCCCCGCTGAGGCCGGAGCCCGGGAGCACCCTTGCCCCGAGCAGCCCTGTCTTGCCCGAGAACGTCCTCGGGCAGTCGTGCACGGAGTCCCCCACCAGCGGGCCGGGCCTCGGTGTCCGGCCCCGGTGAACCGTGTGGAGGGTATCGCGAGTGAATGAGGAAAAGGGTGTCGGTCTTTCACCGTTGTGCTTGCTTCTCCCATCCCTCAGTACCCTGTGGACAGTTCCTGGATCTCCCCGGAGCTCCGGCTGCAGAGTGAGGACATCTTGCCCTTGGGCAAGGACTCAGGGCCCCTGAGTGACCCTATCACAGGCAAGCCCTACGTGCCCCTGTCAGAAGCAGAGGAGGTACGTCTGAGCCAGAACTTGCTGGAGCTGTGGCGGCGGCGAGGGCCAGTCTGGCAGGAGGCCCCCCAGCTCCCCGTGGACCCGCATCGGGACACCATCCTCAATGCCATCGAGCAGCACCCGGTGGTGGTCATCTCTGGGGACACGGGCTGCGGCAAGACCACGCGCATCCCCCAGCTGCTGCTGGAGCGCTACGTGACCGAGGGCCGCGGCGCCCGCTGCAATGTGATCATCACCCAGCCGCGCCGCATCTCCGCCGTGTCCGTGGCACAGCGGGTCAGCCACGAACTGGGCCCCTCTCTGCGCCGGAACGTGGGCTTCCAGGTGCGGTTGGAAAGCAAGCCCCCGGCCCGCGGTGGGGCCCTGCTCTTCTGCACCGTGGGCATCCTGCTGCGGAAGCTGCAGAGCAACCCCAGCCTGGAGGGCGTGAGCCATGTCATCGTGGACGAGGTCCACGAGCGGGACGTGAACACAGACTTCCTGCTGATTCTGCTCAAGGGCCTGCAGCGGCTCAACCCGGCCCTGCGGCTAGTGCTGATGAGCGCCACGGGCGATAACGAGCGCTTCTCCCGCTACTTTGGCGGCTGCCCGGTCATCAAGGTGCCGGGCTTCATGTACCCAGTCAAGGAGCACTACCTGGAGGACATCCTGGCCAAGCTGGGCAAGCACCAGTACCCGCACCGGCACCGGCACCACGAGGTGAGGGGACCTGCCCGCCCCCGCCCGCCCCAGCCTTTGCCCTGGCTTCCCCGCCTGCCTGTCCCTGTGGCGCCGTGGCCGAGGGCAAGGCCGTGCTCCCAAGTCTCGGTGTCCTTGCTAGAAACAGAACGATCAGGGCTTCTGGGTGAGAGGGCGGTGAGGGTTGGGGGTGACTGTTCAGTGCCTTGGCCTCGCCGAGTCACAGAGTGGCTGCGTCCTTCCCCGGGGGCTGTGACTGTGGCCTCTCCCCCCACCCCCCTGCCCCCAGTCTGAGGATGAGTGTGCACTCGATTTGGACCTCGTGACGGATCTGGTTCTGCACATCGATGCCCGAGGGGAGCCAGGTGGGTGCTTTCCCCCCCGCCCCCGTGCCCACCCTGCCCTCCAGCTGCCGAGAGTGACGGCTCATGCCTGCAGGGCCCCTTTACAGGTGGGATCCTCTGCTTCCTGCCTGGTTGGCAGGAGATCAAAGGAGTGCAGCAACGCCTCCAGGAGGCCCTGGGCATGCACGAGAGCAAGTACCTCATCCTGCCAGGTGAGAGCGGGTGAGCGAGGCGCGATTGCCCCCAGACGCCAGTCTGGCCCTCTGGCCTAGGGACTCCCACCCAGCTGGGACTCGGGGCTGGATTTCTGACCAGGCTGCCCTGCTCTGGTTGGCTTTTCCACCTTGACTGGGCATACACGTATCCTTGATCTGGGCCTCTGTTTCATCAAAATGGGGTCAAAGTCCTTGCCCTGTACCCTCATCACAGGGAGCAGGAGCAGTACCCATAACCAGCGTGTTCTTGCTGCCCACCAGTGCACTCCAACATCCCCATGATGGACCAGAAGGCCATATTCCAGCAGCCGCCAGTTGGGGTGCGCAAGATTGTCTTGGCCACCAATATCGCGGAGACGTCGATTACAGTCAATGACATCGTGCACGTGGTGGACAGCGGTCTGCACAAGGAGGAACGCTATGACCTGAAGACCAAGGTGGCACCCGTCTCCCGGGCCCAGCCAGCCCCTGGGGGAAGAACTACAAGTTCCGAGGTGGCCCCCAGCCCCGATCAGCCTTGGACTTGCCGCTGTGTCGTGTGTCCGGAGAAGGCCACACTCGTGGGCTGTCGGTGTCCCTGTTGTGGGGGGGCCGTTGAGGGGTTAAGTGAGGTGAAGGCCAGACGAGGGGCAGCACTGAGGAAGGCCTGCTGGCCTCTGCGTCGCTGCTCACCTGCCCCCTCCCCCAGGTGTCGTGCCTGGAGACTGTGTGGGTGTCACGAGCCAATGTGATCCAGCGCCGGGGCCGGGCGGGCCGCTGCCAGTCAGGCTTTGCCTACCACCTGTTCCCGCGGAGCCGGCTGGAGAAAATGGTCCCTTTCCAAGTGCCGGAGATTCTGCGCACGCCCCTCGAGAACCTGGTGCTACAAGCCAAAATCCACATGCCTGAGAAGACGGTGCGCCAGAGGCGGGGCCGGGCCGGGGCTGGACTTGGTGAGGGAAGGTGGGAGGTGGGGCTCATGGCGGGCTCTGGCTGCTTCTCGCTGTAGGCAGTGGAGTTCCTTTCCAAGGCCGTGGACAGTCCAAACATTAAGGCGGTGGACGAGGCTGTGATCTTGCTCCAGGAGATCGGTGAGTGGGGCCGGGCCGGGCCGCGCCGCGCCGCAGCGTGGCGCTCAAGGGCGAGTCTGACCGCTGAGCTGTTGCAGGAGTGCTGGACCAGCGGGAGTACCTGACCACCCTGGGGCAGCGCCTGGCCCACATCTCCACCGACCCCCGGCTGGCCAAGGCCATAGTGCTGGCCGCCATCTTCCGCTGCCTGCACCCGCTGCTGGTGGTCGTCTCCTGTCTCACCCGGGACCCCTTCAGCAGTAGCCTGCAGAACCGGGCGGAGGTGGACAAGGTCAGCCCTCGCCCCTCCCCCACCCCCTGTCCGGAAAGCCGCTGCAGCCGGCCCTCACCCTGTGGCCTCGGCGCCCCCTTCCGCTCCCTCCCAGGTGAAGGCACTGTTGAGCCACGACAGTGGCAGTGACCACCTGGCCTTCGTGCGGGCCGTGGCGGGCTGGGAGGAGGTGCTGCGCTGGCAGGACCGCAGCTCCCGTGAGAACTATCTGGAGGAAAACCTGCTCTACGCCCCCAGCCTGCGCTTCATCCACGGTCAGTGGCCCCCCGTCCCCCCCGCCCAACTGGCCCAGGGCGCGGGCTTGGGGTTCCCCGACCTTGTGGCTCAGGGGGCCGCAGGCTCAGCCTGCCCTCCCCTCCCCAGGACTCATCAAGCAGTTCTCGGAGAACATTTACGAGGCTTTCCTGGTGGGGAAGCCCTCCGACTGCACCCTGGCCTCTGCCCAGTGCAACGAGTACAGCGAGGAGGAGGAGCTGGTGAAGGGTGTGCTGATGGCGGGCCTCTACCCCAACCTCATCCAGGTGCCATCTCTGGGAAGGGTCCGGTGGGCCCCAGCCTCCTCCACCACCCCGGGCTCCTCGCTCAGCCCGCCCCTCTCTCCTTTGATCCTCGCAGGTGAGGCAGGGCAAGGTGACCCGGCAGGGCAAGTTCAAGCCCAACAGTGTCACTTACAGGACCAAATCAGGCAACATCTTGCTGCACAAGTCGACCATTAACAGGTGGGAGGCAGGCAGGGCCGGGGCCGGGTGGCTGGCGGGGGCCCGAACGGTGGGCTCACGCCCGCGCTCTGTTCTGTAGGGAGGCCACGCGGCTGCGGAGCCGATGGCTGACGTATTTCATGGCTGTCAAGTCCAACGGTAGCGTCTTCGTGCGGGACTCCTCCCAGGTGCACCCGCTAGCCGTGCTGCTGCTGACCGACGGGGACGTGCACATCCGGGGTGGGTACTGGCCGCCCCTCCCGCCCCGCTGCGGCTTGGGCTGCTCTGTGGCCCCGGGGGGGGGGGGGGAGCCCGGTCTCACCTCGCCTCTGCGCCGCCTCCCCCCCCCCCAGACGATGGGCGCCGAGCCACCATCTCCCTGAGCGACAGTGACCTGCTGCGGCTGGAGGGGGACTCGCGCACTGTGCGGCTGCTGCGGGAGCTGCGCCGGGCGCTGGGCCGCATGGTGGAGCGGAGCCTGCGCAGCGAGCTGGCCGCGCTGCCGCCGGGCGTGCAGCAGGAGCACGGGCAGCTGCTGGCGCTGCTGGCCGAGCTGCTGCGGGGGCCCTGTGGCAGCTTCGACGTGCGCAAGACGGCGGACGACTGAGCCCCCGTCTGCTGGGGCCATGTACAGAGTGCAAATGTTTATTTAAAATAAAGTTCTATTTATCCCTTGTGAGCATCGCTGTCCGCGGGGGGGCTCCTCTCTCGGGGCCGCAGCACCCACACTCCTGCTTTGCGCAGGGCCCCCCCCCCCCCCGTGCCCCCGGTCCCTGTCCCCTCAGGCCGGGCCGGCGGGCACGGAGCACGCACTCGCCCAGGCCTCCCTCGCGCTCCGCGCCTCGCCCCGAGCAGAATCGGGGAGCAGTTCCCCAGGCAGCCAAGGCCACTTGAACCCTAACCTTCGAGGGGCCTTGGGTTGCGTAGCGGCCCTTCCGTGAGCTGGGACTTCGGTCACATCCACAGTGCACAGATGAGGGGCTAAGGTCATCCAGACTGCACGGTGCACGGCAGCCCCTTGATGCCAGGGGACGAGCTGGGGGGGCAGCGAGGTCGGGGATGCTGGCGGTGGACCCCGGCCAGACCGCACGAAGTACAGAAGAGACCGCCTGTGTGGTGGGCCAGCACGAGCTTTATTCACTCTTGCAATCGGTACAACAGAACCACAGATTGACACAGGCAGTGGCTGAGCCAGAAGCAAACTGGAGGTTCAGAGACGCACCTCCACACGGCTGCAGGTGGTCCCTCGCTGTGAGGGCGCCTTCTCTGCTTCTCGGGCTTGGGGGACACTTCAAGGGAGCTGGGACCACTCCAGCCCACCTACAGCGTTCTCCACGAGGGTCACCTCTCCCACCCCTACCCTTGGACCGGTTGTCCACCTCCGCACGTGCGTGGCCCCGGGACTCACACAAGGAGGGCATCGGCACCTTCAGGCCCTGCACCGTCTACCGCTTCCTCCCCAGCTTCCTCCTGCCCCTTCCTCCTGCCGACAAAACACGGGTGCCCCGATGTCCCTGGCACACGGCGTTCTGCAGTCCTCGGTGCGGGGAAGACCCCTGCAGTCTGCGCTCGGGGAGCCGCGGATGTGGGGTCCCACCTCCCCGAGAGAAATGCTACCTCAGAAGTGGGAGAACCTGCCGGCCCAGATGCCTTCCCTCTACACGGAGGTCCGATCTGAACCTAAGTCAAGAACCCCTACCTTCTGGGCTCCAGGAAGGGGGGCAGCATGAGCAGCGGCGGGGCGGGCGGGGAGGGCGAGGGGCCGAGTGCCGGCCTCCTCGGGGGCAAGTCTGCACTGCAGGAAATGCTCGTCCAGAGGAGATGCCCTCGGAGACTCCCGGGCCATTTCACTACAAACTGTTACATTTTAATCCTTTATTAGAAACCATGCAAACTTTAATAAAAAAAAAAATACAAGTGCAATAAGAATCTTCGTGTCAATACAATTCCCGGGATTTCTCATCATCGCAGCCACCCCAAGACCGGGCCTAGCTGGGACACCCCTCCACAGGCCGGCCTCACCTCTCCCCCCTCCCCAGTCAGGCTGTAGTGGGGGTGGAGATGGCCTGTCTCATGCCTTTTTAAAATTTCCACACCTGATTCCCCATCACCCACGTGAGTTCTGGACATCTTGGGCTCCCTGGTAACTGAGGGCTCTGGTGTCCTAGGCCTGTGAGTCTGGAGGATTTTGACCTCCATAGCCCTTCCCTGTTTCTCCAGCCCCAAACTTGTATCTCCCACTAGATCCCAGGGAATGAGACAGAGATGCCAAAACCAGCCTCTTGGTTAGAAAAGAAAAGCAGCATACACACAAAATACCAGAACCACCAGTCCACACCGACCAGCCCCTAGTATGCCCTACCTGCCCACCAGGCCACAGCCCCTGCGTCTCACCTGCCCTGCCCACACCTTCTCCGGGGCCCCAAGCTGCCCAGGTCAGGGCAGCCCCTGATGCCTGACCTCCTGGCTGGAGGCTTAAGGATCTCCCCTCCCTGTTTCCTTTAACACCTACTGAGGACTTTCATTTAGACATGGCTTCAACCTGCGAAACTCCTCTACCAGTTTTTAGGTTATTTAAAAAAAAAAAAAAAAAAAAAAAAAAAGGGATAAAACAAGAAAAGAGTGTGACAGCAGCTAGGCAGGTATGGGAAGCAGTGGGGACAGTATAAGCCGACCCCTAACTAACTTGGGGCAGGGCAGCAAGATGCGCCTGGCCCCACCTGCACGGTGGGCACCACGGAGGGGTCAAAGGGAGAGGCAGTGGCCTAGCGGGCTCCGGGGGAGGCAATCAGCATCCTGCCACCGCGCGGCCACTCTTCTCTTCAGGTGGACCCAGCGAGGAGGGCAGTTATGTCAGTTTCTCTTGGGTTTGGTCCAAAAAACCCAAAGAGGAGGTTGGAATCTGGCTCCCCACCCCCCACCCCCAGATCCCACAAGATCCCAAGTTGGCCTCTCCACCCCATTCACCTCCCAACCTCGTCTGCGGAGCGGTGCGCAATGATGGGACAGGAACAAAGCAAGGAGCGGGGGTGGGGTGGGGGCCAGGGCAGGGAGTAGAGGAGGTTTGGGGGCGGGCCTGCTGCTGCCCTGGGCAAGCAAGGCAGGGGGAACAGGGTGGGGCCTGCAGGACTTGGGGCCTGGGGCCCAGCACCCAAGCCGTGTGGGGTCTAGATTGCAGCCCGGGAGAGGGAGCCAAGGGCCCGGGTGCCTGAGCTGGGGCCGCCAGGGAAGTGGGGGGGGCGGGAGACAATGTCAGCCCCGTGGTCGGTGCGGGCCCTGGCATTTGCCCGGAACGTCAGCCTGTAGGTCTCAATCTGCAGTGACACGGGAGGAGGGAAGGGAGGGGGTAACGAGGGACACAAGAGGGGGAACACAGGGGACGGAAGACGAGACCAGAATGTCATCATTAGATGCCTGGAAAATAAAAGGTTGCTTGGTTAAACTTTAGGCCACACTCTAGTCAAAAAAAGAAAAGGAGTTTCAATTAACAGCCAGTGGCAGGGCCCCCGGGCGGCCCTCAGGCCAAGCCCAGCCACTTACTTGTCTCCTGGATCTGGCTGTCCAAGGTCTGGGCCTCCCTTTGGTCACCACCCCCTGCCAGGGTGGTGTTGCCACTGAGGCCACTGGCTGAAGTGGGGGCGCCAGCTTCGGGCGCTGCCTCAGGGATGGCCGGCTCCTCCCCCGCGGGGGGGCCCGGACACGGAGGGGCCTCGCTGCCACCGCCCTCAGTCTACAATGAAACAGTGGGGGAGACAGTGCAGGGTCAGTCGGGGAGGAGGTGGGATGGGTGATGGTGGTGGGTTTTACACATAGCCCCCTGCCCCCCACTGACTACCGTACGGTCGCCCGAAGAACCTAGGCCAGGCACTCCCCTCTGCACCCCTGCCCGGAGGCGACTGCTGGCCCAGGAGCCGGCGAGTGCAGCCCTAGGCCCAGCGTGCGGCCGAGCTGGACCACACTCTGGGAGACTCCTCTGGGAAGGGCAAGGCTGCCGCAAGTCTTTCTGAGGGGAGAGGAGAGATGTGCCGGCTTCTCAGCAAGGCTGGCACCAGGCAGCTAGCCGTGACGGCGGTCGCCAGCAGAAACCCTGGGCACGACCGCTAGAGCGTGGCTCTGGGAGCGGCTGGGAGGCAGGGGTGCTGCAGGCCAGCTAGGGAGCTCTGGGAGCCCGAAGGCACTTAGGAGGGGTGCAGCCCGCCACCTCCGACCCAGCGAATCCCAGACTGCTCCCGCCACAGAGGGGGCAGCCCTGCCTGCTCATCTAGCCACCTCCAGACACTGAGGCCTCTTCTGCGCTGGGCGCCCTCCTGGAGCCTGGGGACCACAGGGAAGGGGTGTCCAAAGTGTGACCCAGGGAAACTTTGGGGGCCTGCAGGGCTTCCCAGGAGGCGGATGGGGTGGGCAGTGAGCACCTGGTGTGAGTAAAGCAGAAGAGGGAAGGCCGGGGCAGGGGGAGCTGGAACCCCTGGGCCCCAGAATGCCCAAAAGGTGACAACGGAGACTCCACAGTGGTTTCTAATCAGATTAGTGAAGGAGACAGGCCTCTGTATTAGAAAAACAATTCCAGAAATAATAAAGGGAGATGATGTGAATAAAGAAAAGAACGCAAAACTTGGGAGTCAGAAGGTCCAGGTGTAAACCCTGGTCGGGTACTTGCCACGTGGCCTCGGACAAGTGATGACACCCGAGCTAATGCCCCACGAGGGCTGACTAGGGAGTGGCTCCTCATAAGGTACAGAGGCATGACTGAGAGCCTGTGACAGAGCCAAGCCCCCAAATATTCATGGAAGCCAGTCAGGCCTTGAATGGGAGCACCGACGGAAGCTGGGACAGAGGCTGGGCCGGGCTGGGCAGACGGAAGGCCCACTGCAGCTGCTCTCTGCCCTCCCCCGTGCTCACCTTGCCCCGAGCCCCTGCACCTATCCTCATGCTTGGAAGCCTGCAGGATGCTGCCCCCACGGGTCCCCCCGCCCCCCAACATGGAACAGAGGATAACAGCATCCTGGCACTTTACAAAGGGTCTCACGGTGCTGTGGAAGGAGGGAGGGAGGGAAGGCACGAGGGAGGGAGGGAAGGCAGGAGAGGCCCAGCCGGACCTGAGCATGGGAAGCCCTGCCCACCTGAGTGCTCTCGCGGAGCCCCAGTCTGGGACGCGCCTGGCATGGAACACGACCCCACATGGCCTCTCGTGAGGGAGCTGGGGACAGCGGTGCCACGCAGACCACCCGCCTTGTGGGGGAGCCGCGCCCCAGCCCGCAGAGCTGAGATGGGCTCAGGAAGGCAGGCGGGCCGCGGCTCCCAGGAGAGGTTCTGTCTCCAGGTAGACAGGGCAGAGGTGGCTGGGCCGGGGCCTCTTTACCTCTCCTGCCTCACTCAGGACTGATGATGAACACGGGGAAAACACACCGGTGTGGGGGAAACAGGACTCCTGACGATACTGAGGGGCGGTGACAGGCGCCCAGCTGCTGGGACCCAGACTCCGGCTGCACCACCCCACCCACCCCTCCCAAGCGGCAGCCCCTGCTGCCCCACTCGCTACCTTCACGGCCCCTCCTGCAGGCAGGTGGCCCACATTATCGAGGGATCCCACTTTCGCCTGGGCCTTCTCCTTGAAGTTCAGCTTCTGACTTTCAATCTTGACATCTCCTCCACCTGGAACCAACAAAACCACCGGTCACACGGGCAAAGCCAGGAGGCTGGAGCAGAGATCCTGGCTTGGCCAAGGACTCGCTACGTGCCCAGTACAGACACCAACGTGACCTCCTCCCAGCGGCTCTGGGGACAGTGGACAAAAGGACAGTGAATGTGCTCGTCACACAGGGCTCATCTCAAAGTGGGGCTGACAACCTGCACCTGGCCGGCAGGAACGCCTCCGCAGAGCGAAGTCCCCCTCACCTCCACCGCACAGCCTCCAGCCAAGCCTCTACAGGTGCCTCGAGGGGTCTGCTTTAGGTTCCCTTGGTAAAGTTAACAGCTCCCTCCCACTGGCTGGGGGCACGGGGCGCCCCAGCTTCCTTTCAGTCTACGAACGCCCTGTCAGGGTCGGGACTCTGGTTTCACAGCTGCTAGGGCTGATGCTGGGAGCGTGCCCTGCCCAAAGTCACCATTGAGCTGGCGACGGACAGAGACAGGATGGGAGTGTGGTCTGTCTGAGCTGCTGAACTGACCCACACTATAGTGACAAGAAGGAAAGTGGAAAGTGGCTTCTTTGTAGTGTAGGAAGAGGGGGAGAGGTGGGAGTCGTCTGGGCACTGAGTTGAGAAGGGATAGGCCTGGCCTGGCCCCGGGGCCTAGTGCTCTTGCGCGGCTGGGGCACTAGGGTGAGGTTCAGAGCTCACAGCCACGGTGTGGCCACAGGATCCCGGCGGGTTGGCCCCCTCCAGTTCCCGCAGCCTGGCTTCCCTCACGCAGCCGTCTCCTCGGCTCCCGTCCCAAACCAGAGCACGCAGCTTCTTGCCAAGTTTGCCAGCTCGCCGACCCACTGAAGCCCCCCCCAAAAAAACCGGGCCTCCAGTCAGTCAGCGGCACTCGGGAGGGAGGTATCGCACAAGAGTGGGTTTAACAGATAAAAGGGAGAAAATGCCAGGGAGTTAAGGGCCAAACTGTTTGGATCCTTTTAAACAGAACACATTCTAAAATGGACGATGACACTTTCTGCCGAGGGGGAACTGGCCCCGGTGCCCGCCTCCGAGAAGCCGGGCGAACCGCGCCCCTGCCGCAGCAGAGACACCCCCAGCCGCAGCCCGACTCTGTGACCCGCCAGCGGCCGCTGAGGTTTCAGTGCCTCGGAACGGGCCCTGCTCCCAGTGCAACAGCTCCCTCCGCATCAGCTCCTGGCAGGTGCTCGAGACAGCAGTGCCCTTCACGACCTGTTCCTCCTCAGAGGCACTAAGATCCACCCCCCCTCCCCCGACAGGCACTGAACTGCGTGGTTTCCATCGCTGCCTCCTGGGTGGGTGGGGGCGGCTCCAGGAATCTTTATGGAATGACAGAAGCATTGGGGTGAAACCCAGCGGCCTTGGCAGGACCGCACGCCCCAGGCATGCTAGGCTCGGGGGACACACTCACCAGGTTTGTGCTTGATGTTGGCCTTGGACCCACACTTGGAGGAGACCTTAGAGATGTCCACCTTCTTATTCTGAATCTGAACCTGAGAAACAAACCACAAAAATATCATTGCCTCAGAGAGAGGGTGTATTTCAGGGCCCGCAGCTTCTGAGCCCACCCGCAGGCAGACCAAACCGGTGTTCCCACACACCCCAGGCCTTTCCCTCCCCGCTGTATCTGTGCATCTGCCAGGCAGCTCTTCTCCCATTTTGCTGGATCCAAATCTCCTAAGATGTCATTTTGTTCCACCTGAAATCTTACCCATTAACTCCTTGCTCAGAGATAATCTGGAATAATGTTTTCATGTTCTCCTTCCAGTTCTTTTCAGTGCATTTTTCCCTCCTGGCTGGCCACATAGGTATCTATCTGTCTACAATATGTACTCCTGCTTAATTCATGTTACAAGCATCTTCCCACAGAAGTTGAGAAATGTAAAGAGGGGGCCACATAATAATCCATCCTATAAGATCTTATATAAACCCAATATCATGCCTGATATTGAACATTTGGGTTTTTTCTCATTTTTCACCATTAAAACCATGGCAGCAATGGGGGTGCCTGGGTGGCGCAGTCGGCTGGTTGGGCATCTGACTCTTGTTTCAGCTTGGGTCGCGATCTCAGGGATGTGGGATCGAGCCCCATGTCGGGCTCTACGCTCAGTGTGGAGTCTGCTTAGGACTCTCTTTCTCTCCCTCTGCCCCTCGCCCCCACTCACTCTCTCTCCAAAATAAACCTTTTTTTTTTTTTTTAAAGATTTTCTTTATCTGACAGAGAGAGATATAGTGAGAGAGGGAACACAACCAAGGGCAGAGGCAGAGGGAGAAGCAGTCTCCCCGCCGAGCAGGGAGCCTGATGTGGGGCTCAATCCCAAGACCCTGGGATCATGACCAGAGCCAAAGGCAGACGCTTAATGACTGAGCCACCCAGGAGCCCCTCTCCAAAATAAATCTTAAAAAAAAAAAAAAGAAAAAAGAAAAACAAACAAAAAAACAATGGCAGCAATAAATATCTTTGTGAATAGAAGTCATGGCAATTTTGATGACCCCTTAAGCAAGATGCCCAGAACTTTAGTTACCTGGTGAAAGGTTCAGACTGTATGTATCAAGGTTCTTAAGCCATGCGGCCTAACTGCTTTCTAGAAATGTGACAATGGACACCCACCACTGAGCTTAAGTGTTTGTCTCACCATATCCTCCCAGCACTGGACATTCCCATTAAAAACAGTAACAACGCTTTTCCAGTAAGCAGCCTGAGGTGATCTCTGAAAATGGTTCGCTATTCACTTGACCCAGAAAACCCTACAAAATCAGGCAAATCAAGAGGTTCAAACCTTCACGTTCACTTTAAGAACACATGTGAAATGGCCCAGGTCATCAAGAGGAAGCATATCTGAAAAGCCACCAAGTATCTGAAAGATGTCACTTTGCAGAAGCAACATGACCCACGCTGTCACCACGATGCACTGTTGGAGGTGGGACGTGTGGCCAGGCCAAATGGCAGGGCTGGACACAGGATGGGTGTCCCCAAGAGAGTGCTGTATTTTTACTGCACATGCTTAAAAAACGCAGAGAGTCGGGGCTCCTGGGTGGCTCAGTCGTTAAGCGTCTGCTTCTCCCTCCCCCACTCCCCCTGCTTGTGTTCCCTCTCTTGCTGTGTCTCTGTCAAATAAAGAAATAAAATCTTTAAAAAAAAAAATGCAGAGAGTCATGCTGAACTGAAGGGGTTAGATGCAGATTCTCTGGTCATGGAGCACATCCAGGAGAACAAAGCCGCCAAGATGCGGCGTGGAGCTTACAGGGCTTGTGGAAGGATCAGCCCACACATGCGCTTTCCCTGCCACACTGAGATGCTCCTGACGGAAAAGAGCAGATTGTTCCTAAACCAGAAGTGGAGGTTGCACAGGAGAAAAACGATATCCCAGAAGAAACTGAAGAAACAAAAACTTACGGCCCTGGAGTAAATTCTGCATAGAACACACGCAAGCAAATAAAAGTTAAAACAAAAAACCACCACCACCACCAAAACTTTGCTAATTTATACGTGCAAACTGCTCAGTTTTGGTTGCTCTGCTCATTATTAAGGGTACTAATAACCATGTGCACGATATACCCCCTCCCTCTCCCAAAGAGCCGGGCCCAGCACGGTCGTGTATGTGCACAGAGCCCAAGCCAGCAGCCCGGGGCCCGACATCTGCAGTGATGAAGCGCAACCTCCAGGCTCCACAAGGCCTTTGGCTAATCTGACATTCTGTCCACAGCTGTTGAGTAATCAAAAGGACGAATAGCCTTTTATCTGACATGAATCCCGTTGGGGCGAACATCTTGCTACTGGGACTGAGGGCATGTGTTTCACTTAGGAAAGGTGGTCATCTACAGCTGGGCACTGGGTTCTGGGATGAAGATTCCAGGGTCCCTGTAAGTGACCCAGCTGCTCCCCGGTTCTGTGGAAAAGCCCAGCTTTCCATCCCAGTCAAGTCCTCCAGGCAGGGGCCCCAGGAGCCCTGCCAGCAGGTGCCACACCCTCTGGTGGGGTTTCTTCGCCATGCCATTCAATGACTACCTTCTAGGACCCTGTCTCCCTTTCTTCAGTGTCAGGAAATACAGTTTCCATTGTAGTCCAAGAGAACACATGTGATGCCTACTGCATTTTCATGTGCCCACCCACCGCCCAGGGCCGGCCACAGAGTAACTTCCCATAATCCTCAGCTTGCTTCGGCCATCCTCACTCTCTGCTCATACTGCTCCCTAGCCTGGCAAGCCCAATGCATTCTCCTCCCCATCCTTCAAAGCCCAGCTCAAGGGCCACCTTCTTCAAAGCCTTCCCAGGCCCGAGCTTCACTCCACCTTTTCACATCATCTCTTGAAGGGACATCAGCATCAACAGGACACTAAGTGCTTCACGTATTCAGTCATCATTTACAAAGGACCTATCACCCTCAAAACAGCAGCCTCCGCTTTGTGTTTCCAACAAGGCTGCAATTCTCCTAAACGAGAACACAGGGAAGTACTTTTCCCAGCCAAATGTCTGGCAGCCGCTGAAGTCCAGACAAATGTGTCCTGCTGCACAGGTGGCAAGCTCATCTCGTGCCCTCCCCGAGACACCCGTGAGCAGTCATGGAGCTCGCTCGCTGAGGTTTGGGGCCCACGCATTGCTTGAGCCAGCGTTCTGTAACTGAAGCCACCACTTGTTGACTTCTTGCCTGGTCCTCAAGTAAAGAACAGGTGATTAGGGGAAATTCTGCTTTACAGACACGCTCCAGCCAATAAACGAAGAAGGAATGGCAGAATGAGAGTCTCTCCACAGTGCACCCCTACTGAACACATGGGTCTAGGTACTGGCCATCAGATGGAGTGCCTCCTGACGGAAACGCCACCTCTACCTATGAAAGGCTTGCAGAAATTTGGGTTGGGCGGGGGGCGGGCGGGGATCAATCCTGAATCAATTTAAAGACTATCAAGGGACGATGGAATATGCTAAATGAAACCACGGGGGTGTAATCAGCAGCAGAATTCAGATTCTAGGACAAGCTACTTGGTTTACGCATGAAAAATACCGCTACAAGCAACCCTGTCAGGACCACTCTCACTCTTGAGAGTTTTTTCTGTATCTTCACTTAATAAACTTCTATAGCTTTACTCATCAAAAAAAAAGAAAAAAAGAAAAATACTGCTACAAAAAAATTGAAGGGAGCCTGTAGAGTAAAAGAAACCTAAGATTATAAAAGACAAGAGACACATCAACCAATCACATTTATGGACCTTACTTGCATCCTGATTCAAATAAGCAAACCTGTTTAACATGTCCGTGCGAGTTTTACACACATCACACATACACATACACACACGTACACTGAAGAGTTCTTATCTTTTAAAGTTATAAATGGATTTTCTGCAGATGAATGACGTATCTAGGACTGGCTTCAAAACAGTCAGGGTGGCATACATAGATAAGACTGGACACGAGGAGGGGCACCTGGCTGGCTTGGCGGAGCGTGCGACTCTTGATCTCAGGGTCATAAATTTGAACCCCCCGTTGGGTGTAGAGATCACTTAAAAAAAAAAAAGACTGGCCACAAGGATAATAAATAAAAGGTATATCCAGTTCATGGTAGTATTTTTTTTTTCTATTTTTGTATGTATTTGAAAATTTTCTATAATTGCAAGTTTTAAAAAGCGTAACCGTGTCCCCCTCACTTAATGAGGCCCACTACATTTGAGACGTGGCTCTGCCTCCTGAGGCTGGCATGGAGAGAAGCCACAGTCCCTTCCAGACTATCCTCCCCGTCCTGTCCCCCCCAGGCCACTCGCCGCCACTCGATGCTTAAGGGAGCCACATGCCGCTTCCCTGGCCTAGGAAGCGTGTTTCTCAGATGTCCTCTCCCCAGCGAAGCCCCACGGCCCTCTCGCTGCACCACCAACCCCACATCCCCTGCACCTCGCTCTAGCTGTTCACACCGTCTGCACCCCCGTCCCCCAGTCCGGTGACGCCCCGCAGCCTGCCGCAGGGAGGGGCAGAGGCTGCTGAGATGACACAGCTGCTGGGTCTAAGAACCCATCAACCCATCACACATGTCTCCCCTCACGAGGGTGAAATGGCAGAAAAACGGTCTCACACACACACAAAACCGGGGGGAAATCTGCTCTGTTCCCTGCCCTCGCGTGCCCCTGGCTCCCGACAAGGGGATGTGTGTATGTGCGCCGGGGCGCTCTGTGGTACTGACGGGGGCCCTGCTCCGGGCCTCCCCTCTGGGTGCCAGACTCTGAGTCTCTAACCAGGAGGGGACGGGGTTTGTGGGTGACGTGTGACACTGTTCTACCCACACGGCGGGCCCACTCTTTCTGCACTGCACGTGCATCCGCGCTGGCTTCACGGGCGCCGAGGGAAGGAAGCACAGCGCCTCCAGCCAGGCCGCTTACCCTCCCCTTCCCGCAGGCAAGCGCTGCTCCCAGGTGGTTTCCGAACGCCCTGCCGTCGAAGGAAGCCTCCCTCCCACGCTAAAATGCTTACGCGGCGCCTGGGGCTCAGTCGGGTCAGCGGCCAACTCTGACTCTGGCTCAGGTTATGAGATTGAGCACGGAGTCTGCTCGTCCCTCTCCCTCCTGCTCTGTCATTGTGTGGCCCCCCCACCCCGCCCTGGCTCACGCACTCTCTCTCTCCCAAATAAATAAAATCTTTTATTAAAAAAAGTGCTTTTAGGGGCGCCTGGGTGGCTCAGTCGTTGGGCATCTGCCTTCGGCTCGGGTCATGATCTCGGGGTCCTGGGATCGAGCCCCGCATCTGGCTCCCTGCTCGGCAGGAGGCCTGCTTCTCCCTCTCCACTCCCCCTGCTTGTGTTCCCTCTCTTGCTGTATCTCTCTCTGTCAAATAAATAAAAATCTTTAAAAAAAAAAAAAAGTGCTTTTAAAAAAACCTTGAAGCTGTGTGTAAGCAGTGTGGGAGAGCACAGTAGGTGATAAATGATGCCTATTTTCCGAGCTTGTGCATACACCGCACACCACACCAAGTGCATTTCTGTGTCACACACACAGTGACCAATTCCTTCAGAGTCTCCTGCTCACCTCCTGTTTTCAGCTAGCCCAAAAGCCTGAAAGGAAAAGCTAAAGCCGGTGCCTCCCTGGGGCTCTCAAGCTGGATCTTCATCACCTTAACCAGATACTGTCTTTAAGCGCTTCACCCACTTCAGCAGATCCCACACCAGGCTGGCTCTTGTCAGGCCAGTGACCAAGCCAGCCAGGTGCATTCCACCGCGGGTCAAGGATGCAGTTCCTGCCCAGGCCAGGAGAGCCACTGGCGGGGAAGTAACTGGAAGGAGCTTCGGTAAGGGGGCTTGTGTGGGGCAACAAAGGGATGCCCTGAGGCGGATTCCTCACAACAGAACTGCTGGTCAGGGGGAGTGCTGGTCAGCCACAGGCAGGATGGCATGGCCACTAAAGGGGCAGGAGGGACAGAGCTTGAAAATGAACGGGGTGAGCAGAGCAGGACTCAGCCCAGTTCAGGACAGTAAGGAGAAGGAACGGAGTGATCAGGCTGATGGAGCAGGATGGGCTCCCTCGCTCCGTTTGAGGGGGGTGGGGGAGAAGCGGGTGCGGAGCAGTGAAGGCGGAGGCCGCACGTGGCAGCTCCATAACACCCCTCCCTCCGGCGCGTGCTGGAGCCTCGCCTGCCTCTGCAAGGTCACAGGGACACGTGGAGGGCGAACAGAGTGTTCTTAATGCTAGACCAGGGCCTCCCTGTTAGCCAGAGTCACCTGTGTCCCCAGCAGAGCTTAGGGCTAGCACAGAAGGGCAGCATGATAAAGGGATGTCTGGATGGAAGAAGGAAGAGGACAAAGAGAAAAGGAGCTGCTGAGGGAATAAGAGGAGGGAGGACTCAGAAAGGTGAAAGTGGGGGAAAGAGAGGTGAGATGCCGAGTGGGCGTCACCAGGTTGTAATATTTAGGGGTTTCCCAGGACCAGCCAGCCTAAATATACCAGGGCATTGAGGCCTCCCCTCACTTCGCTAGCCTGCGTCTGGAAGGAAGCCCCGGGCCAGGCTGCCATGGCCCTCTCCCCAGTGTGCCCCACGGGGGCTGTGCTGCAGACGCTAGCTGTCCGGAGCCCATACTTACATTACCACCTCCAGGGACATGCTTAATATTGTCCTTGGAACCACACTTGGACTGAATATGGCTGTAGCTCACTTTTTTGGAGACTATCTGGACCTGGAGTGTTAGAGAACAGAAAAAAAAACAACATAAAGGGAGAGGGCTGGTTAGAACCGACAAAGGGCAGGCAGCGCTCCACACGTGACCAAAGTGACAACAGAGTGTTGTTCCAACTCCGCCCCCACCTGCAGCCGAACAGCTGTGGAGAAGCACAGGGGAAGGAATCTGAGGGAAGCAGGAAAGGGAGTGAAGGACAAAGACAAACAACACAAGGACAGAAGCAGAGGCTGCAGAAGGGCTAATGGTCCTCCTCACTGCTCCTTGGGGCTGGGCCGTGGTTCACGAGGCCCAGCCAGCAGCAGGCCCCGGATGCCCACCCAGGCACAGCCCCACTCCTGCTCCCGCCTGCTCTTCCCCGACAGCTGGGAGGGTCTGGGGAAGCCTCTCTGCAAGGGTCCTGCTCATCTGGACTGGTCCTCACCGAACCTTGGCCCTTCCCTTATATCTGGGAAGGAAAGGCAGCTCCGAGAAGCACTGGGCAGCTGGCTCACAGGGCACAGATCTGATACAGGAAGGAAGGGACATCAGAGCTCAATCATGAATGCAAATGAACCAGAGGCCGCTGGGCCTGCCATGCAGAATCCGGACGCCAGGGGGAGCGCAAGCCACATTCTCGGCAGCTCCACACTCCACAAGCAGCCCGGTAGTCTCGGGCTCAAGAAAGTACAGAGCTTCTGGTCTAGACTTTCCTTCAACTCGAGGGTAAAACACTTCCCTCAATCCTCCAGATACCTAATCCTGTGCCCTGTGAGTTTTCGGGCGCAAAGAGAAGCGGCTCCAAGCAGGGCTGCAGTGATGCGTAATGGGGCGGTGGGGGGGGGGCGGGGACGGACGACAGGACACAGCACACTGTAGTGCTTATGAATGGCTCCCCCTGGAATGCAGCCACACAAAGGCCCAGGCTCTAAGGGCTGGAACAAAGAACTCTCTTTGAGTCTTCTGAAAAAGAAACAGTTGCCAGCTTCCTTCCTTCGCTTCAGAGCCCTTCACAAATGAAACAGGCTCCAAGCTGAAGAGTTTTCCACAGAGCAGAGAAATCCACCCCGAGAAATTCCAACCCAAATACCTCACCGTTTTGTGCCTTCTTTACAATGTCAGTGATGAATAACTGGTTAGCAAACCGTTTCCTAATGAAACCCTGCTCTGAACCAGAGACCCACAGGACCTCTAGGAGTCACCTGGAAGCCTCACTGACTGTACGAATTCCTTGGGCTGAGACTCCCCATCCTGGTCCCTGAGAGCTGGAGGTTAGGCTCCTCTGGCAGCCCCTGGCTAGAGAGACCACCTACCTGCCACAGCTAAGGGAAGAAGGTTCCCACAGCAAGCGGGAGGGGCCTGGTTCCAGGATGTGGAGGCAAGAGGAAAGAACCTAGAGTTTCCTCTTACCTGTGCAATCCCTAAGCTGAGTGGGTTTCCAGAGGGAATGGAGCATGTGAACTTTCAGTGAGAAGGGGACATGGGGAACCAGGGCAAACAAAGCTATCTCTGTAGCCAGCATGTTGTGAAAGGGGCCTTCTTAAACTGAAAGGTCAGTTTAAAGCACCAGGGGTCCAGGGTTCCAGGTGCTGGCAAGTAACCAATGCCACGTGTCTCACTGAGGCAGGACCTGGATGCTCAGTGTGTGTGTTTTGCGTGCAAAACAGCTGGGGTTTCACATCAAGGTCAGTGTGAAGAAAGTGGCTGAAGGTTTTTTGGATCCATGTTATCCGGTTGAATAGATATTTCCCAAAGGTTAATGGGCTCCCAACTCTGTTAACTGTCAGGGTTAATACAAAAATTTTTCTGATGGCTGAGTCATCAAACAAAGAGGAGGGAATGCGGGGGCAAAGTAGAAACTAAGGACAGGAAAAAAGTGCAGTAGAAGGGAAAGTGACTCAGGCTGGAAGAAACAGTTTATCATCTTTCACCTTCAAGAGGTAAAAGTCTAAATAAAACTCACTTTCCCAGCAGGTGGTTTCTGCGCACTCGCAATGGGACCGGCTGTTTTAGTGACTGCGTTAGGTTCAGGCTTTCGAGCCGGAGCAGATGCCTCTGTTTTTTTCTCTACTTTGGCCTGGATGGAGATAAAGGGAGGGCACATTTCAAACCAAGAGGGTAAGAGCCCAAATGCCAAGAAGGGAAGAAAGCTGTCGGGGACTCAAAATCAGGCCAGGCCACCGGCAGAAGCAGGTCACCCGTGCTCCTAGGAAAAAACCCCACCATTTTCCAGGGTAGACCAGCCAGGGGGAGAAGCTGCAGAACAAAGTCTTGAGACCCTAGGAAGAGATCAAGATAGCACTCACAGAGAAAGGCGGGAAGGAGGGCTAAGTTAGTGATTCTCTTTGGAGTGTGTGTTTGCCAATCATCATGCCCTCCCATTCAAATGTCCTCACCCCAAGCAAGCTGCCATAGTCAACAGGGAGCCACTACTGATGATGGGAAGTCTCATACCACTCAGGTATGTTGGAGCAGAAAATAATTTGATTATCAGGCCGAGTCACTCAACGTCCCCCCAGGACCACCTGCAACTTTTGCCCAAGGAAAGCATAAGAGCCCAGGAAGGGGGAGATGGGTCATGCATTGGGTACGCCAGAGCCAAAGTCTATCTTAGCAAAAGCAACTCTCAGGCCCTTTTTCCAGACTAATCTCAGTTTGCCATCAATGTCTTCCAAAAGTACCAGGATTCTGCCTCATTTTGGGCCCTGTTCAATTTTTTAAGGGCTCTGGGTTGAAGCAAATTAAGCTATCCTACCCTGAGTGGGAGGGAGGGGTGGTGGTTTAATGCTGGAGAATCACATAGGAAATGAGAAGGTTCCTGCTCCAAGGACTTCGACTGGGACTTTCGCCACCATCTTTTCATACACCAAAGTCCCACTGCTGCTAACAGCTGACAAGTAATTCTGGGGTGGATGCAACCAGAAAAGCCTTAAGAGTAAAGCGCCGGGGCCTGCCCTGCCGCCCTCCACCACGACTCCCCGGGCCACCCTTCCGATTAGGAAAGCAGGAGGTCTGCAGCAGCGAGTCCTCCCGGCCACCAGAGGACGCCCTACCTCTTTCACGCTGAAGGCACCCCCCCCCCCCGCCACCCCCCATATCAAAGCTTCTACCTCCTACACGTCCTGCTGCTCAGACAGCGCAAGGGTAAGGAGCACGTCCAGTCTCTCACCTTCACACGGTCTCACAGTCCACCTCTGTTCGTCTTGTTAAGGAGAAGAACCCTGTTGCCTCCAAACAAAAATGTAAGCCTAAACCCCGAAATACAGAACAAGACCTCCTCTGATGGGGACGGGAAGAGAGAGCCTGCTGCTGGGACCCGGAGCCCAGGCTGAAAGTCCCTGGCACTGAATCCAATGTCCCCACCACCCTTCTTCTTTGGTTGGCGCCTGGGGCTGATGTGAGGACACGCCTGGGGGACAGCGGGTGGGTGGGTGTGGCAGCGGAAGAAGCAAGGGCCGGCATGCCGAGGACCCCCAGCTCCCTGGACTCACCCGGCCTCCTCCAGGCTGATGCTTGATGTTTTCCGTGGAGCCAACCTTGGAGCGGACATTCTTCAGATCAGGGGCAGAAGCATTGGTAGACAGGCGGCTCAGCCTTGGGGCAGAGGAGCTGGGCTTGGCTGAGGCGGGCTTCTTGTCTGAGGAAGGGGTCCCAGAGGGCCGGGGAGGGGTGGGTGTGGCCTTGGCTCGGCTGGGAGCCACCCCTGCCATGGGGGCAACCCCAGGGACAGTGGCGCTTTTCTTCACGTTGCTGGTGGACGTGCTCTTGGAGCGACTCAAGTCAGCTGCAAAGGTAGGAGTGTGAGAGAGGACAAGGGTTCAGGGGGAGAGAGCAAAAGGGAGCCTTAGAGCCACAGAGAGGTAAGGGTTTATTTGAGGCTTCCAAGAAGCAAGGGACCGGGTGTTACCTGGTGCAGACTTTGTAGCTGTCTTCTTCATGTCCGCAGGTTTTCCCTCAGTCCTAATGGCTGCACAAACATACACGTTTTAACATTTAGTGTTTACAAACTAACCTAGTGAATGGCTCATCCCATCCTGAGATTCATTCATTCATTCAACAATTACTGAATGTCCCTTTTGGGCCATGCGCTGTGCTAGTCGCTGGGAATAAATGAGGGGTAAATTAGACAGCCAGGGAAAGACTGTGCCCTTCTGGAGCATACACGGCCACCCACTCTATCTCATTCTTTTCTACAGCCTTGCCAGTGCCTTCCGCATGGCCTCGGAAGTGGGTTAGCAGCCCATGCACCAGTGGGACTATCTCCTGTCATGTATGCCCATGACCACGATGTGCTGAGTGCTGCAAAGTTACTAAGAAAGGAACAGTAAACACTACCTGGGAATCCGTAAGAATCCCTTTCACTCAATTTTCTGAATATACGTACTTGCTAACCTCATATGGAGATCAAGGATCCACTTTTCACTGTACCCCATTAAGGACGAGGGCACAAACAGGGGTGCACGGCTTTCTGTGACGCTGGCTGGAGCTACAGCTGGGGCAAAGCCAAGGCCCCACCCTTCTCCCCACTGGTTCCCACGGGAGTGGAGGGTAACAGCACTCACCGGTGGGCCTCTTGGGCACAGGCGTGGGGGGGCTCCGACTGCCTGGCCCAGCTGAGGCAGGACTGGCAGCGGCCGGGGCTTTTGGGACAGTCTGGGAGCTCTTGGAGCCAGGCCGGGGGGCTGGAGCAGAGGCTGGCTTGGATGGTGAGGCCCGCTTCTCCAGAATCTTTGCCTCTGCAACAGGCTGGTGACAGGGAAATGGGAATAAGAGCTGCAGGTCAGCAGGCGCCCCGGGAAGTCAGCGGACACCAGAAAAACTGTGGATTTGGCACTCACTGACAGAACAGTTTATGCTGTTCTAAGATCTAAGTCCTTCAGACAGAGTGAGAAACGGGCCATGCAGGGCGCTGTGTCAGCTGGAGTCAGGGAACGGAGCCTAACTATCTCAATCCAGCCTGAACCAGTGAGAATGAACAAACCAGAAAAGTATACCACATCACAAACACAGTCTGTCTCAGGATCTAATGTATTTAAATACATTAAATATATCAGTATTTTAATTACTTGACCAAAGGTAAGTAAATATATAAACAACACAAAAAATGTAAAAATGATGTTCAAATTCAGTCACTCTTTTGGCGAAGATGCACACAGTGAATGCTGGTTAGGGCTGCAAACAGTGAGAACACTGGCCTCACCAGTCAGATGAGAATGCTAAGCTCTAACCCCAGGCAGGCCCCCAACTCAGTGTGTTCCTGGCAAATCACAGTGTCTCTCTGGGCTCTATTTCCTCAGTCAGATAAGGGAGTTCGGCACAGAGGACCCCGGGACCAGCTGTGATGCCATGTGGTGTTAGGGACTAGAGGAGGAGAAGTCTCTGAGAGCACAGGCACGTGGAGAGCGGGGCGGAGGGGGCAGGCCTGACCCCCACAGGGGATGAGGAGCACTGATGTCGCAGCTGTGACTGAGAGCCAAGGGGAAAAGTCTTGGCATCTGGGTCACTCTAGCTCCTCTTCCAGGGAGGCTGGGCATGGCGTCACTAGTAAGGAAGGGAAGGAATCATGTAGCCTGGTTTCTACGGGAACAGAAGTACCAAGTTACTCTAGACAATAAGCCAAATCATAGACACAGTGTATCCAGCCCTTTTACTCCACGACAAATGGCCACACAGTGTCGTATGTTGGTGGAGACAAGCAGGATACATCTTAAATGGAAAATCAGCTAAGGAGGTGCTCAGAAATTAAGGGCTGGCATCGAATTAAAGTCTAACCCTGAAAGCGCAGGGTAATGGCCGTTTCTACAAATGAAGTCCCTAAGTATAGCTGGAATTAGAGGAACTGGTTCAGCCACCAGCTCTGTTTGGAATAGATCGTAGGATTTATGCAGAGGGATCCCTCCTGTCGGCTCTAAGATCTGAGTATAAAACAGACACTCTCTGAGGCCTCCTTCAAATTCTCAATATTAGGACTATGATTCAGAATAATCTACTAGGGTCTTATTTTGCTAATAATAGTGATAAAATAAGTTGGAAAAAAGGTACTAAGGATAGAAGGCTCTAAAAAATGTGACATCCTTGATTTAGAGGTCAGGCTCTTGGCTTCAGCAAGCGACAGAACCAGCCTGCTTTCATAACCGCAGTTACTCTGCTGTTTATCATTTTACATTTTCTTCTCTACCAGAATCCTGGATCTACTTTTTCTAAGTAAGTTTTTTTTCTTTTGTTTTTTCTTTCTACCAAATAAGGATAAAAATAAATTTCATTAGACTTTAGTTTTTAATCAATCTCTCAAAATATTTTCATCTGTTTCTTATCTAAAAAACAAACAGCAGTAGTAACTGGAATGCAGATCACATTTTCAGATCAGCTGTATCTCAGAGTGCTGTCTAAAAACTGCATGGCAAAAGCCACGAAAGAACAGTGTTGACAGAGGCCCTGAGCATCAGGGGTGGAGTCAGCCCCAAGCTCCCACACTGCCTCTGCTACCTGCTAGCACCGGACCTTAGGAAGGTTATCTCACTGAGCTATGAAATGAGAATAGTAATACCCACATCAGGGGTTGCTGACAGAGAGAATCAAAGGAATTAACTTATATAAAGGAACCAGTAGAGGACACTTCATGGTTGTTATTACTGCCAAGTGAAATTTCACTGGACCACCTCCCCCTGCCGTCTTCTGTCTGCCCCAGGATTTGCCATGCCAGGGCTCCAGTCACCCTCCCTCTGCCCTCTCATGCAACTAAATCATCTTCTCACGATCAAGAAAAGCAGTCAACTGGGTAAATGAGGAGCGCCAGAAAGCTATATATTTTATCATTCTTAATCTATGACAGGATTTCTCAGTTTCTTGGCCAGATTCCAACCGAGACTACAATTCCTAGGTTCCATCAATTTTCTTTACAAGATTAGATGATACACTAACATTGCCCACCATGAATTTAAAGAACAACACTGAGCTGACCGAAAGGCCCTTCTCAAGCAAAACAAGATGTTAAGGAAGGCAGCCACAGAGCCCAGCTGCCCTTCTAGAATGATCCTGCTGAAGCCACTCCTGCTCCAAATGGACCGGTTTCTAGGCAGTTATGTGTGGCTGACCTGGAAAACTGAAAACCTGCAGCGGGGAGCCCATTGAGAGAGGCCCAATGTCAAAAGCAAAGAAGTTGTCACACGTTGTTGGAACCTACAGAGATCAGCTAGAAGACCTTATCCAAAAAAGTCACAGGCGAAACTCACTTCTGCCAGAGGATTAAAGAGAACGATAAGGAAGCGAATTTGGGGAATCTGACATGGAACTGTACCAAAAAGGAGTAGGTGACAGTATGTGGAGGAGGGCAAACTCGCTAACAGGTGTTCAAACAAGGGAAGAGTAAGGAGGAGCTGGGAGAAAGGAAAAGAAACCTAAGCAGAGGCAGTACTGCCTCCCAGCAGGGCAGGGAAAGGTACAAAGTCTGAAAGGCCTTCAGGTGTTATGGCTGCATTGTGCACCCTCAAGATTTGCAAGTCGCCTCTCTCCCCTTCCCCCAATTCCACCAGCTCGACTGCACTGCTTGGCAGCAACGAGAGCGATCGACCCTCGGAGGGGAGAACGTCTCCCAGGCACAGGGCCTGGGTGGCTACTTACCTTGGGTTTTGAGTCTTTTGAAGGTAAGGTGGATGGCCTGGCAGTGGCGGTGGCAGGGCGTTTGGGTGGGGCAGCCGGCACTAAGCCTGCAGCGAGGCTCATGGGTTTTTTATTCGCCCCACCAAAGGTGGCGGGAGCCGGCTGCTTAGGGAGAGGACTGGGCTGAGTTTTGGCTTTCGATGTTGAAGTCTTTGCAGGCTGAGTGGTGGCCAAAGGCTTTAAGTTGATGTGTTGTTTTGTTTTTGTTTGTTTGGTTTTTTTTTTTTAAAGCCAACATCAAACACACAGACAAAAATAAAAACAAATGAAAAAAAGTATAAATTGCACAATTCAAAGTAAAATTATAAGCAATGAGGATATATGCAACTGAAAAGCAGCATTCCGTTCTTCTGAGCTTGGTAAGGAGTGGAAAGAAACCATGAGAAAAATAAAGAAAACTGGGACTTCATTCTTAATGACAGTGTCACAAATTCCAGCAGTTCGGTACCTGAAGACTTAAATTCAGTGATGGCTTTAAATAATTAACTAATTTTTGGTGGCTGCAATAATTCTATGAAGAAGTCACCAGCAAGTAATTAAACGGTCATTATTTGTGCCTTGATGAGGCAACATGGCAGGGTTTTAGGACCACACTGAAGTATGGCATTTGTATTCTGCAACGAGCACCAGTAAGTTCCTGAAGCTTTGCTCCACCTTAAAAATCTGAGTTCTCGGGGCGCCTGGGCGGCTCAGTTGGTGAAGCGACTACCTTTGGCTCAGGTCATGATCCTGGAGTCCCAGGATCGAGCCCCGCATCCGGCTCCCTGCTCAGCGGGGAGTCTGCTTCTCCCTCTGACCCTCCCCCCTCTCATGTGCTCTCTCTCTCTCTCATTCTCTCTCTTTCAAATAAAAAAAAAAAAATCTGAGTTCCGTTTTTACGAATGAAGAATCTATTTCTGAATAGTTCTGCAAATCCCGTTATTGTTGTTGTTAAGGGAAGCAGAAACAACCTCTACAGAACATTTCTACATGTATTCAAGATAATGGGGTCAAAGGCAGAGATTTTAAGGGTTGAGTTAGGCTACGATGATAAAATAGGAATATAAAATATTTTCTAAGAATGTCCAGAAAAGGACTACTGATAGATCAGAAAAAAACAAATTTCATTCATTGATTCAAGCAGTAATAGCAGAAGATACAGTTTTTAAAAATGGTAGCAGGAGAAGATAACCCACCACTCTGGTGCCTACCTTTGTTTTCTTCTCTGGGCTGGGTGGGAGCTCCTTGTTTGGAGGGGCGGTGATGTCATTTCCGGTCACACTCCCTGCAGGCCGTCCTTCTTCTGGCTTACTTATTCCTAAGTGGGGGTAAAGTCATGCTAAGCAGATGTTTTTCATACCCATTTTGAAAAAGCAAGTCTTAGGAAGACAGACCACTGACTAGCACTCCGTTCTGAAGAAAATCCACAGTGCTGTGCTCTGAACTGTGGACAAGACTCCCAAGTTCCTCTCACTGTGACAGGACCGTTTTAGATTCCAGAGATTCAGGCAGCCAGTCCCTGTGGAAAAGCAACCTAAGTGGGATTTGCACAAATGACCAATGGAAGGAAACAGCCCTTAAAGTTTGGTTTCCCTTCCCTAGAGACCAGCAAAGGGGTTCTGTCACCCAACCACTAACTCCTGGAGCACACAGGGGACAAAAACCTCTTCTACTAGAGTTTCTCTCTTAGAATAAAGGTTGCTGAAGATGGGATAAGAGCCAGAAGATCATCCAATGTCCTCCCCTTACTTCCTTTCCCTGTAAAGCACCACTTTATGGAGGATGTGAGATTAACTTGATCTGGTTCTAGCAGTGACCCAGATTTCCAACAAGCCCGAGGAGACCCATGAAATCAGACCCAAGGCCAGAAATAAAGTCTACGCCTAAGGCTTGGCCCAGCAGCACCACTGTGGGGACGTAACTCCAGATTTCAATAGGGCTACACCTGAATGCAATGAAATACCATGAAATTTATAACCTGGGTGTGGTAAAGACCTTTCTGAGTGGCACAAAATCCAGAAGCCACAGAAGATCAGTCTGACTAAGGAAAAATTAAAAACAAAACAACAAACTTCAGTGTGGCCAAAAAAAAAAAGAAAATGATAAGAAAAGTCAGAAGGCAGACAATTAACAGAAAAAATATCATTAACATCACATCAAAGACAGAGCTTATTATATAAATTACTCCTACAAATCACTAACTCTCATAAAAGCCAACAACCCACTGGAATAACGGCCCAAAGATTATGAACACAGTTTACAGAAAAGGAAATATAAATCAAAATACAAATTGAAAATAAGAAAGGATGTCCAATTTTTCATAGAAATAAAAGCTAAAACCACACTGAGATGCCATTTTTAACCTAACATATTGTCGGAAGTCCTACAATGTGAAAACAGCCTGTGGGGATAAATGAAGATACTCGCTGCTGCGAAGTGTATGGAATGGTACAACTCCTATGCAGGGCAATCTAGCGGTGTTTCTGAAGACTCTAGGTATAGATAGATTCTAATCCAGATATCCAATTTCCAGAAACTTATTTCAGAGGCATACTCACACACCAGCAAAATAGCAAATGTGCAAGGTCTTCATCAGAGCGTTGCTCCTAACAGCACAGAACAGAAACACCCCGGAAGTCTGTTCATAGAAACGTGATTTAAGCACCATGGCAGAAATATCAATGTACTCTCTGTATCTGAAAAAATAAAGCATGACCAATATGGAACCATCTCTATTAAGTGAAGAAAAAAAGTAAGGTGCAGAATAGTTAAGATTATAGGAAACCCATTTGTCTAGAGAAGGGATGGGGGCAAATACATTTCTAATGCAAATACACTTGTGCATGCATTTTAAAAAGGCCTTTGGAAGGAACTTCCAAGGTCACACTTGACCTTGCCTCCCCCAACACTACCTCCTGCAGAAGTACAGCACACTATCAAAACCAGGGCGCTGGGTGCCTGGGTGGCTCAGGTTGGTTAAGCGACTGCCTTTGGCTCAGGTCGTGATCCTGGAGTCCCGGGATCGAGTCCCGCATCGGGCTCCCTGCTCAGCGGGGAGTCTGCTTCTCCCTCTGACCCTCTTCCCTCTCGTGCTCTCATTCTCACTCAAAAAAAAAACAAAAAAAACCAAAAAACCAGGACGCTGGTATTGGTACAATCCACGGAGGTTACTCAGATGTGTCCAGCTCCACGTGCACTCATTTGTGAGAATGTGCACGCGCATGCGTGCAATTTTAGCACATGTAGCTTTACATAACCACCCCTAACAATCAGGACAGATAAGTGTGCCATTACCACAGGGCTCCCTCATGTCACCCTTTTAGAGCCACCCCCCCCTCCTTTTCTAATCCTTAAATCTCTGGCAGCCACTAATCTGCTCTCTATCTCTACAACATTATCTCAAGAATATTACATAAGTGGAATCATACAGTATGTTCCCTTTTGTGTCTGGCTTCTTTCATCCAGCCCGGTGCTTCCGAGATGCATCGGTGGTGTTGCATGTATCAGCGGTCACTGCTTGTGGTACGGCTCCACCACAGTTTCACTATCCACCTACTGCGGCTACAAATATTGATGCACAGGATTTTTATTAAAATGGTGTCACTGTTAGTATATGGAAATACAGTTAATTCCATCCTGTGACCTTGCTGAAACACTTATTAGTTCTAGGACGTTTTTTGGTAGATACCTTGGAATTTTTTTTTTTTTTTAAAGATTTTATTTATTCATTTGACAGAGAGAGACACAGTGAGAGGGAGCACAAGCAGGGGGAGTGGGAGAGGGAGAAGCAGGCTTCCCGCGGAGCAGGGAGCCCGATGCGGGGCTTGATCCCAGGACCCTGGGATCATGACCTGAGCCGAACGAAGGCAGACGCTTAACGACTGAGCCACCCAAGCGCCCCTGGGATTTTCTATATAGACAGTCATGTCATTTGCAAAGAGAGCCAGATTTATTTCTTCCTTTCTAATCTAAATGCTCTTTTATTTCCTTTTACTTTGTTGTGCTGATCAGAACTTCCAGAACCACATTAAGTAGGAGTGGTGAGAGCAGGCATCCTTGCCTCGTTCCCAGTCAGGGGGAAAGCACTCAGTATTTCCCTGTTAAGTGTGATGGTACAGTTGGTTTTTTGTAGATGAGGAAGTTGATCAAGCTGAGGAAGTTCTCCCTCTAATCTTGGATCAGTGTTTTACCATAAATGGGTGTTGGGGTTTTGTTGAATGCATTTCTGTGCTTATGAATTTTTAGACTGTTGATATGGATTATGTTGATTTGGTTTCTGATTACTGAACCAGCCGTGTGTATCTGGAATAAACTCCATTTGGCTGTTGTGTACAGTTTTTATATATTCCTGGATATGATGTTAACATTTTGTACCTAAGTTCATGAGAGATACTAGTCTGTAGTTTGTTTTGTATGGTCTTTGTCTGGTTCTGCTATCAGACAAATTCAGACCTCAAAAAATGAATCAGAAATATTCCCTCCTCTTATATTTTCTGGAAGAGAACGTGTAAAATTGGTGTTAATTATTCTTTAAATATAAGGTAAAGCCCTAGAGTGAATCCCTCAGGAACTTTTTAATTTAAAAATCTAATTTTATTAATGGTTATTCAGGTTATCTATTTCATCTTGGTTGAGTTTTGGTAACTTGTGCTTTTCAAGCAATTTATTCTAAGTTATTGAATCTGGGGGTGTAAAGGTGCTCCGGGTGTTCACTTCTATCCTCTTAATGTGTTCACTTCTATCCTCTTAATGGTTGTAGTGACGTCCCCTATTCCTGTTGTTAGTGGTTTGCGTCTTCTTTTTATCTGTCAATTTTGTTCAAGGTTTACCAGCTGTATTGGTATTTTTTTTTTTTTAAAGATTTATTTATTTATTTGAGAGAGAGAATGAGAGAGAGAGCACATGAGAGGGGGGAGGGCCAGAGGGAGAAGCAGACTCCCCGCCGAGCAGGGAGCCCGATGCGGGACTCGATCCCGGGACTCCAGGATCATGACCGGAGCCGAAGGCAGTCGCTTAACCAACTGAGCCACTCAGGCGCCCTGTATTGGGATTTTTTTAAGAACCGGCTTTTGGTTTAATAAATTTCCTTTGTTGTTTTCTTGTTTACAATCTCACTGATTTCTGCTTGCTTCGGATTTATTTTTTCTTTTTCTAGTTTCTTGATATAGCAACTTAGACTACTGATTTGAGATCTTTTCTCTTTTCTAATGTAAGCACGTGGGGGCCATAAGTTCCCTCCCAGCACTGCTATGGCTGCATTCTACACATTTTGGTATGTTGTATTTTTGTTTTTATTCAGTTCATTTTAGTATATGTGCTGCCGAAGCGAGCACTTTATTCAGTTCATTTTATTTTTAATTTACTTTGTTTTAAATTTTAATTCCAGTTAGTTAACATACAGTGTAATATTAGTTGCAGGTGGGGTGCCTGGGTGGCTCAGTCATTAAGCATCTGCCTTCAGCTCAGGTCATGATCCCAGGGTCCTGGGATCGAGTCCCACATCGGGCTCCCTGCTCGGCGGGAAGTCTGCTTCTCCCTCTCCCACTCCCCCTGCTTGTGTTCCTGCTCTTGCTGTCTCTGTCAAATAAATGGAATCTTTAAAAAAAAAAAAAAAATTAGTTGCAGGTGTACAATACAGTAATTCGACACTTCCATACAGCACCCTGGGATCATGAAGTTCATTTTAAATTTCTTAAAAGATTTAAAAATTTTTTTGAAGTAATCTCCACACCCAATTTGAGGCTCGAACTTACAACCCTGAGATCAAGAGTTGCACGCTCCACCGACTGAGCCAGCCAGACCCTCTCATTTTTAAAATTTCCTGTGATAACTTCCTCTTTGACCCATGGATTATTAAGAAGTGTACTCTTAATTTCCAAATGATTAAAGATTTTCCTGTGGTCTTTCTATTATTGGTTTCTGATTTGATTCCATATGGCCAGACAACATATTCTGTATGATTTTTTTTTTTTTTATTTTAAAGATTTTATTTATTTGGGAGAGCGCGAGAGGGGAGAGAGTATGAGCAGGGGAAGGCACAGAGAGGGAGAAGCAGACTGCCTGCTCAGGACCCCAGGATCATGACCTGAGCCGAAGATACATGCTTAACCGACTGAGCCACCCAGGCGCCCCTGATTTTAATCTTCTAGATGTACTGAAGTTCATTTTGTGACCTAGGATCCATCTTGGCATATGTTCCATGGGATCTTGAAAAGAATATATATTCATTCTGCTGTCGTTGGGTGGAATTTCTGTAAACGTCAATTGGATCCTGTTGTGTGATGGTATTAAGTTATTCTTTACCTTTACTAATACTCTGTCCAATAGTTCTATCGATTGCTTAGAGTGGAATGTAGAAGTCCTGAACCATAATTGTGGATCTATTTCTCCTTTCAGCTCTATCATTTTTTGTTTCATGTATTTTGCAGCTCTGCCTTTTGGTGCGTATACATTTAGAACTGCTCTGTCTTCTTGATGGACTGATTCTTTTTTTTTTTTTTTAAAGATTTTATTTATTTATTTGACAGAGAGAGACACAGCGAGAGAGGGAACACAAGCAGGGGGAGTGGGAGAGGGAGAAGCAGGCTCCCCGCAGAGCAGGGAGCCCGATGCGGGACTCGATCCCAGGACCCTGGGATCATGACCTGAGCTGAAGGCAGTCGCTTAACCAACTGAGCCAC
>NC_138369.1:14243630-14249315 GCF_054177405.1 Leptonychotes weddellii
TGGACTGATTCTTTATTCTTTGCTCTGAAGTCCAGTTTGTCTGATATTAATATAGCCACTTAAAAAAATTAAGGTTTTTAAAAAAATATTTTATTTATTCATTTGAGAGAGAGATAGAGCACAAGTTGGGGGAGAGGCAGGGAGAGGGAGAGGGAGAAGCAGGCTCCCCACTGAGCAGGGAGCCCGATGTCATGCTCCATCCCAGGACCCTGGGATCATGACCTGGGCCGAAGGCAGGTACTTAACTGACTGAGCCACCCAGGCACCCCCCAAAAATTAATGTTAACATGATATATCTTTTTTCCACCTTTTACTTTCAACCTACCTATGGTCCTTATGATTGACATGCATTTCTTGTAGAGGGCATGTCCTTGGGCCATTTTTAAATAATCTATCCTTCCAATCTCTGTCTTTTAATTGTAGTATTTAGACTTTTTGCATTTAAAGTAATTACTGATAGGCTAAGGCTTATACTGACATTTTATTATTTGTTTTTTTTCCCTCTAGACTTTAATTTTAATTAATTCAAAACAACGTAACTTAGGGGGCGCCTGGGTAGCTCAGTCGTTAAGCGTCTGCCTTTGGCTCAGGTTATGATCCCAGGGTCTTGGGATTGAGCCCCGCACTGGGCTCCCTGCTCAGCGGGAAGTCTGCTTCTCCCTCTCCCACTCCCCCTGCTTATGTTCCCTCTCTCACTGTGTCTCTCTCTCTGTCAAATTAAAAAAACAAAAAACCCCCCCAAAAAAACATAACTTAGTACCAAATGTTTAAACATCCATTATAATTGCTACTGTGTAATCAGCACTGCTTAATCTAATCAGCTACGCAAACCCGTCAATTTTTCTTTAGGAAAAAAGTAGTAGAAATCCCAAAGAATGAAGGAAGAGACTACTAATTAAAGGTCACATTCATTAATCTAGCACCATAGTTCCAGTCTTAGGCCATCTCAAGTGGCTGGAAGGAGGAAGGGAAGAGATGAGGAGGTTGGAAAAGCATAGTTCTTCGCTTGTGGCCCCCTTTGTGCTCTGAGCCAAGGGAGGATCTAGAAGAAAGGAAAATCACTGAGGCTGGAATTTTGGTTCAGATGGTAAGGAGGCCCTCAAGAACAGCAGAATCGGAATATCCAGAAGGTAGTGCTGGAGTCTGCTCCATGAACTAGGTAGGGGGTTTCTTCTTGGCATCCAAGTCCTTTTTTTCTTCAAGTTTTCTAGCCAGGTCTGGTATGTCATAGTTCTGAGCCAGATACATTCCCACCATGGTACTAAAAGTAAATCCAAGTAGGAACTGGAGCGTGGTGTCAGTGAGGAGGGCATGGGAGGGTGGCTCTGTTTTTTATTTTTATTTGTTCCCTCTGTTTCTCTTGCCTTCCGGTGGGCTACTTAAACATTTTTTAAAATCCCATTTTCACTTTTCGCTTTTGAGTGTATGGTTTTGCTTACTTCCATTTAGGATCTTTTGTTCTCCCTGCTTTTTAAATATAATGTCTTAGGTATTTCCTTTTCATACATCGAGCACCACATCAGATGGTACTATAATTTTTGTTTCAATCATCAAATATGATTTTTAAAATTCATGAGGATAGTCCATTTATATTTACCCCTATTTTTACCCATTCCATTGTTCTCGTTGTTCTTTCATTTCTGAAATTCCAAGCCTCCTCCTGTTATGGTATCTTATCTTTTTGGAGAGTTTCCTTTAGCCTTTCTCTAAGGGTATATCTGCTAGGAACAAATGCTCTTAGTTTTCCTCTAAGAATGTCGTTACTTTCCCTTTATTCCTGAAGGATAGTTTTACCAGATATAGAACTTGCACTTGACTTTTCTTCTAGCACTTGAAAAATGTTGTGCCACTTCCTCCTGCCCTCCAAGGTTTCCGGTAAGAATCATGCTGTCATCTGAACTGCTGTTCCCCAACAGCTAATACATAATTTCTCTCTGGTTGCTTTTAAGATTTTTTTTCTTTGTCTTTAGTTTGCAGAATTTAATTATAATATATCTTGGTGTAGATTTCCTTGGGTTTTTCTCTTTGAGGTTCATTCAGCTTCTTGAATCTGCAGGTTTAGGTCTTTTGACAAATTTGGGAAGTATTCAGTCATTATTTTTTCCAATAGTTGTTCAGTCTTACATTCTTTCTCATCTCCTGGGATTCCAATAATGTTAGATTTTGTGTTATTGTCCCAAAGTCTCTGAGGAGCTGTAGTATTTCTTTTTCAGTCTATTTTCTCTCTTGTTGTTCAGATGGAATAAATTCTATTGGTCTGTGTTCAAGTTCAATGACTCTGTTCTCTGACATTTCCAGTGTACTATTGAGCCCATCATAGTTTTTAATTTGATTATTTTATTTTTCCTATTCATAATTTCCATTTTGTACTTTTTTATAACTTCTATTTCTTTGCTGATATTTTCTAGTTTTTCATTTGTTTCAAGATAATTCATCATTGCTTGAAGCAATTTTATAATGGCTGCTTTAAAGTCCTAATTTTGTATGTTAGCAGGCAATCACTCTTTAAATTTGGCTGTAGTTTCAATGACAATTTAGTTTCCAGAGCCCTTGTAATGCAATTCTGGCCTGCTGTGTTCTTCTGGCTTCCTGAGACTGTCACTCAATGCCTGCTGGTACTTCCAGTAAGGGCTGAAGGCACTTCCTTGGGCCAGGTGGTTTCACTAGGTGGGGGTTGAGCGATGCTGGACCCAAAGAATGCAGTTTCTCTTGACTTGTTCTCTGGCTGCCTGGCGCTCGCAGACTTTTGTTCGATCTCTGTAGGTACCGCCGGAAGCAGGAAGCACTTATCTGGCCTTTTGCTGCTGGAGGTTAAGGTTGTAGGAGGAAACCTCCCAAGGTCCTGTTCTGCTCCTGGTTAGAAGGCTATAAGACGCCAGGCCTGTGGGTGTCCCTGGTGCTGTGGGGGACTAGGGATAGGTCGTACTGTAGTGCTGTCAGGTGTGGAATGGGCAACAGGTAGGTCCTCATGAGCATTGCTCAACAGGACTGAGCCCACTGCTGTTGCTGGTTATGGGGAGGGAAATAGGCTTTCCCCTTTCCTGGTCTTTTAGCAAGAAAAAGCAGGCTTTTTGTTCGTTCTTTTTTTTTCCTTCTCTTCTCCTTCTTCTTTCTTTTTTTTGGGGGGGCGCCTATGCCTGCTGGCACTTCTAGGTTGCAGGTACTCCACAGGGCCCAGACCTGGGTACAAGGGAGATTAGAAACAAAACCCAGGGAACTCACGTGTACTGTCCTTCCTCAAGTCCTGAGCTCCCTCCCAGTCTGCCCTCTCGTTTCCACCTTTCAGATTCCTTTTATAATTGTCTGCTGAATTCTTTTCAGGGTATTTATCTGTATTTAGAGGAAAGGAGCAAAAAAAGTGAATCAAGTGGTCTTCTCTTGGTAGGAGATTTTCTAATGTATAGCATTTTGTACTTTTTGATGTTTGAAACCCTATGTATTTTTAGTGAAAACTGAATTTGCTTTGTTTTAAAAATATGGGGGCACGTGGGTGGTTCAGTCGGTTAAGTGGCTCAGGTCATGACCTCCGGGTCCTGGGATCCAGCACCACATTGGCCTTCCCACTCAGCGGGGAGTCTGCTTGTCCCTCTCCCTCCCCCCGGCTCGTGCTCTCTCTTGAATAAATAAATAAAATCTTTAAAAAATATATGAAAAAAAAACACATACCTACGCGTTGCTAATGTCTTTTTTTTCTATAGCAAGCTGAAAGAATATCTTACCAAATGTGTGACTTATTGCCATTAGCCCCAGACCACTATGAACATTTTTCAATAGGCATAGGATTTTTCAGTAAACAACACGAACACAAAGTCACACTGCCTATGATATAAGCATGTTAACATCTCAACCTGTATAAGTAATTGTCACCCAGTGAAGAACACCTGACATACACATAAGCAGAAACTGCTGTCTCCCACCCAGATGGCGCTTCTCACCATGACCCTCCATCTCTGCCTCAGGGGTCTATGCCAACCAACTGCTAGAGACCACCACCCAAATGTCCCCACAGTTTCGAAAAAGAATGCTCAAAACGGAACTCATAACTGCTCTACCATACTTCTCCCTTCTGTTGGATTTTTCCAGTATGTATGCTGCGGGGAAACCCAGGCTCAGTGTCAGAGCACCACTCTGACTCCTCTCTCTCTCACCCTCCACACCCAGTTTTCAAGTCAAGTTGATTAGTTGATTTCACCTATTATATTTCCCCTTCATGTCGTATTTCACCTGCTACTACTACACGAATCAGGCTGTTGTCACAAGAATTTTTGCCCTCAATCGTCTGTCCTCCAGTTCATCTTATCTACTGAGAACAGGAGAGTCATCCCAAAGCCGACTTTGGGCCACTTTACTGTCAGAGGCAGCCACTTTTTTTTTTTAAAACATCTTAGGGGGGCATTTGAAGCTTGAGTTCCAAACAACTTTCTAGATTTGTTCTCCCATTATTTCTGGCCACGTATGTACAGATGGCTTGGACACGTTTGCTCAACCTACACTCTTCTCCCGAGAAGCCCCCAGATGAATGAGGTAAACAGATAATAAGGGATGTAAGGTAGCATGAAGTGGGGCACGGAGCCCAAACCATGGCAACCCAATGCCCTGTGCGGACCAGTCACCAAAGCAGCAAAATGTAAGAGATGGCAGAGAGAAAACAGTTCCCAGAAGGGAAGAGAATGGAACACGTGTTTAGGGCGAAGCAGATGTCCTGAGAGGCACACAATGGCTGCAGCCTGGCTACACTTCCTGCAATTGGCTTCCCTGAGATTCCCTGTCAATAAACACCTTTTTATAAATTTGAGTTCCTCTGAGCGTGTTTCCGTTCTTTGAAATTAAATAATCCTTACAAGGGTGCCCCATGAATACTGGCCATTGTTCTTTTACCTGTTGTGAGCTGTCTAGGCTTCATACCTTTGTTTACATGAGTTCCTCTGCCTGGAAGGCTTTCCCTCACAATGTTAGACAGTCCCAGGCTCCCTCTCCTCCAGGTAGTTTCCATGATTCACCCCTCTCTCACTGTTCCTTTCCCCAACCCCAATTAGATCATAACTTGCTTGACAATCTAACGACGATATCCAGTGCCTAGATAGTGACTGGCAGACGGAAAGCATGTTAAGTAAATGAATCTTTATCTAGTTTTACCTACATGGTGTTTAGCAGAGTCGGCACTTAAAACATTTTATTAGGTGAATAGATCAGTGAGGTTTGCAAGTTACTTGAATTTTTTTTCTACCACCATGAACTTCTGTTAGCATGAACTAGGATAAACTTGCTTTGAAATAAACGAAACTCTGCACTCATTACCACCTAGAAGGTATATGGCACGAACTCGGCAGCAGCGGATCAACAAGAAGATGACACAATCCTATCCACGAGGGGCTTGCAGTTCTGCCCCAGCTAGAAGTAAGCAACAGCACAGAGTACCCGAGTTCTTGTTGTCTTGGAGTCAAAAATCACAGAGGAGCTATGCCGTTTCTTCGCCCATCTCCGTTAAAAAACCCTGTTTAGTCTTCTAGGGTCCTTTCTACTACCCCTTCCCCTAGGAAAACACCACTTCTAATTTTAAGAGAAAAGGAGTAAAAAACTTCATGAAAATGTACTGAGAGGAATAAGTATTAGGGAAAGAGGCTTTTTTTTTTTTTTTTTTTTAACAGACAGCACACATGGTTTAAATCCCCATTAAGCAGCTTG
>NC_138369.1:14249415-14256023 GCF_054177405.1 Leptonychotes weddellii
TGAAGAACAGGAAAAGAATATTAAATAGCCAGTTTTAAAAGGCTCTTTTTCCACTTGAACAAAAGTAAAATGTTCTCAAAAGCGAAATGGAAAACAGAGCTTGCACCCAGGCTGTGCTACTTAATGAGAGGAGGTTAGTGCTGATACGCCCATTGTGAATCCACACAGTGGCAGATTTTCAAGCAAGGAAATCAATCAGTTGTGACTGGATGATTTAGGGCTCAGGAATCATCTGGTTCAAACCAACAGGGAGCTGAGGGATGGGAGGATGGGGGATGGGGTGGGCAGGGTGACATGAGGTCAAGTAAGGGGCTTTATTTCTTATGTCCGCCACCCTCTGACCCCATCGGCCCACACCCCCAGGCCCCACTATCCGTCATGCCAGCATTCAGGCTGACCTAGCTAGATTCACTTTGTTCACTTTCTCGCCTCACTCCCAGCAACCTTCCAATGCAAAGAATTCAGCTTTCCCCAGGCACACAGACTCTGGCGGTAACAAGCTGCCTAACGCTCCTGCCGGTAATCTGTCACTTCGGTTTCTTCCTTGCTGTCTGCTTGTTCCCCATGGAGGCAAAATTTAGAAACATACCATCACGTGGGGTCTCTTCACACAGGAACGATGGAGTGCTCTGGGTTGCAGTGACCTCAATTTCTTTCTTCCCCGCCAGAGCCGTCTGTCCTGGCTGTTTCTCACCTCCTTGGCAGAGCTGGGAGCAGGAATCCGTTCTTGTTTCACTAACACCTTCTTGTCCTTTCTCCCTGCTGCTTACTTCAGGAATCTGCTCCAGCTTTCCATGCAGACACAACCCAGCAGGGCCCAGTTCCTTCTTCCCGGAGCTGTCGCTGCTGCTGTTGCCAAAGGGGGTCAGGTCTTCTCTCTTCTCGGCCACAGGTTCCTCACAGATGAAAGGAGGCATCTCTGCAATAGACGGGATGGGCAGTTCCCCGGGGATCAATCTGTAGTTAGCTGTCTGTTCCTCAGCTACCGTCATGGAGCGCCTTACGGCAGGAGCCCCCACTTTCCTGGGCGTAGGACTTGGCGCGGGGCTACTGGTAAGAGGCGGCAGGCCAGAAGAAAGCTCTTCTCGGGCAGGGAGCTCAGGATACTTATCTGCAAGGTTGACAGCTGGGGGAACCGAGAGGTGAGAACATTCCGAAAGGGCCCGGCGCATTGCTTTTTTCTGCTGGGGCACTTGGTTGAGCAAAGCCCCCTCCTCAGGAAAAGTCAATCTCTCCAGCTCCTTCTCATGGTCTCGGTCATGAGAGCTGGCACTTACATACTCCTGTGGGAACTCCACCATAGTGATCGGTGGAATGGCAGTGGGTGAAGGCTCAACTGTGGGGGTTGGGCGCGCGATGGCCACCGATGGGGAGGACTCAAATTCAGGCGGCCCAGAGTTATCCTTCACCACCTCAGTCACCTGGCAGCTGGTGGTGATGCCGTTCTCCTTGCCTGGAGTTGCTTCCCTCGAGCCCTGAGCCACTGGATGAAAGTTGGGGTTCCAAACACTGGTTTCTTGCTCCTTAACATACTGGGTGGGGATGTCAGCAGCCCCAGGGAAATCCAGATCTGGCTGGCTCTTGGTCTCTGGCCCATTCTTCCCTGCCACCATCCCCTGAACTGTAGAGGCTTTGTTCTTGTCTGGACCCTCTCCGGGTCCCACATGGAACTCAGCTGTCTTCTGGTGGACTGAGTTCCCCCCCGAGGAATGGCAGGTTTCTGAAATCACATACCTGCTCTCAAGGTGACCCGAGGCTGCTTGATACTCCTTGTCCTGCACTTCAGTGCCGAGCTCTTTGTCTAGCTTCCCCTCAAAGAAGCAGAGCTTATTCTGCTCCAGGAAGCTGGCATTCTTCACAAGCCCGTCTTTCAGCTGCCCATCCATGCTGACATTCAGTCCGATTTCATTCAGTTTGCCCTCTGTCCTCTGCCACTCAAATCCAGCTTGGTGGATTTCTTTTGGGGGGTCCATTCGGCACTCTGCAGGCTTGCCCTGACAGGGCTGGCCGTAAGCGGCAGAGCAAGAGGCAGGCTGCTTGTCTGAGAGCGACATCGTCTCTTCGACTGCTCTCCCCCCTCGCTCCTGGAGCTCTAACACCACCTACGATCACACAGAGCTGGCAGTGACATCACACCAATTCCCCAGTATTCACGACAAAACCTATCTTTCCCCCAAAGCTCCTCTCTCCTCCAGCAGCTGGGTGCTACATGTACCTACTAGTGTGAAAGAAAGAACGAAAAAGAAAGAGAAAGGAAAGAACCTGCTACTTTCTGCACAATCAAATGCCACTGTTAAACTGAAAGTGTAATTTCCTGTGAGCTAGCACTCTGTTTAGATCTGCAATTTACAACACGGTATGGTGCCAGTCTGGGTACTGAGGATAGTAATTACTCCGGCTTTCACTGATATAGATACATGCATACCCACACGTTCACTTATCTGACACTATGCCCACACTTCCCCATTCACCCACTCAAAAAACCGTTTTAAAAACAGACAAGACTCATTTGCCAATTCCCAGTCATAACCCTTCGAGAACAATGATTTCAGAAAATGGCTCAAAATTTCACTTAAAAAAGACCTTAATGTAGTATCAAAATTGGAGGCGTTCATTTCTCAGAGCACAAGTGGGTTTGCTGTCATAGCAACTTATCAAATTCACTTGAAAACTGACGAGTGGAATCCCCAAAGCCCAGGGAGAGCTTCATCTGTAGCTCTGCACCGTGGCAGAGTTTAATAAAGGGTTCCTTCACGGATTTCAGCCATCAGGGCTTTGGAGACGTATATCCCAGTTACAAGACACTTGTGTGACAACATACCCTCCCTGCCTTGCACTTTGATTCCTGACCCTGGCTCCCCCCTGGTTCCTTGGACAAGCGGGGTCCCTCCCTCCTGCACCAGCCCTGCTCTTCCCAGTCAGCTGACTTAGTTGCCATGTGAACACACGGGAGCCAGTTGATTTTCCTCTGACCTCTGGAGTGCAGAGACTCTGGCAATCTGTGACAGGGCCCACAGCCCCGATTTAATCCAGCACGGTCCTTTGCTGTGCTGGCCTTTGAGTTTATAAACTGTACATTCAGGACTGAAGAATCCATAAAAGGAAATTCTTGAAAAAGAAAGTTACACTGAAAGGACAGGCCATATTCTACCTTGAACACAGCTGATTTTTGTTGCTTCCCCTGTAAGTTACCATCATGAAATATTCTGTCAAGAATACATGAGATGCCTTTTTCCAAGACAAAGAAAAGTCAGGCTAGATTGTTTTAAAGCCATCTGCCATCAACTGCACTGATCTCGTTACAGTTTTTAATAATGCTTTTAGAAAAAAAAGGGCAAGTTACGATTGTTCTCTTTGATCTATAAAACCTGACGAGATAACCGAAACCCAGCCCAGGAAAGTTTTGTTAACTGGAGCCTGTCTACAAGTACCCCTTCTCTACTACTCATACCATTCACATAGCTTCTCTCAAGTCCCCAACTATAGTGCAGGAACCAACCATATACGCCTTCTACAGTACCTAACACTGGGCTACATTCATGGTCAGGAGTGGCGGGGTTGAAATCCTCGAAAAATGTGCATTTCCATTTAACCTCTGTCCTAAACATAAACTGAGCCTCTCGTTCCTCTCGACCTTAGGCACTTTAGTAGCAATACACATGGAAGCCAATAAAGGTTCACTGGCAAGGAACCAAGATCATCTAACTCTACCGCAAAGCTCCCACCAAGGAAAGGGAAGTGAAGATGCATAATGAAATGAAGAGCGTGCCAGAAAGGTATGATTCTACTAAGTAATTGGGGAAAAAGAAAGATGAGAGTCTTGGGCACAGAAAGGCTTGGTGAAGAAATACAGCTGAATCCTGGCCTTCTTATATATATACATTATAAGTAAATGATAGAATTAAGTATATATAATATATGATGAAAGTTAAGAAAGTCTGGCGGGAGGCTGTTGTTGCAATGCTGTCCAAACAAGCCAGAGACACATTTTAGAAAATACCTTAGACATCAGGTATGCCTCAACAACCCCATCCACTCAGAAACTAGCCACTCCCTGCCCCCAACAAACATGCGCAGCCTCAATTCACTGACACCTTCTAATTTGGGTTTGTGGGGAAATAAATTAATTTGGCTTGAAGTCAGAAGACCAGGTTTTAAAATCTCTCTGTGCCACTTAATCGTTACGATTCCGAGTACTGCACTTAATTGCTCCTAGCTTCAGTTTCTTCATCCATAAAATGCGGGGAATCTTGAAGGTGGCTTCCGGTCTCTCAGTTTTAACACTCTTACATCTCAATGAGAAGGTTGAAATGTGCATCAAGGAATCACAGGTCTGTTGCTATGTCCAGCTCAGAGGGAATTTAACTTGGGGCTCCAGGGGCCAGTATGTTCGGTAGACCCCGCCCCTCCCCATGCGAGGGTGCTGCCTGTTGGAAGAGGCATGACTAGGGGCCGCAGAAGCACGTCTGACGAGACAACTCCGCTGTCTGAGTTGGCTGACATATTCTGACAGGGCAGAGAACCTAGGTGAAGAACAAGCATGGACACTTGTTCCCTAGAGTCCAGTGATTTTTAATTCTAGCCAGCTTATCCAAACCCTCCCACTGGCACCAACAACAAACAAAACAAACAAAGCTCAGGCAATAACGAGAACTGCCAGTCCCTGGTACCTTCAAATCCCACATATCTTGTCTCAGTGACTCTATCTATAAATAGCAAACTGCAAGTCAGCCAAAGACCAGGAGCAGGAACCAGGAGAATAAAGCCGGCCGGTCACAAAGGAGCACATATTCTGGACCGTAGTTCTTATTGCTTATCAGGACTGTGGTCAGCCTGAAAAAAGACAATGATGTGGCATCTGGCTATTGTACCAAGCAGAGGCCTCAGAGTTATAAGGCTTAAGAGTCAGAGAGTTTAAGAGGCAATCTGAGGGGTCAGTGGCCAAGAGGTATAAGCCCAGACAGGAAGCCCAGAGTACAGGTGAGTGCCCAAGACACCATGTCAGCTAGATGCTCAATCTTACACATAAGCTTGGTGTCACCACAGGGTCTGAGCAAAACAGGAGAACATAAGGCATAATATGGGGACACCCATAAAATCCACCCCTTGTGTAGGGGTGAAGTAATACAACATAAAAACCATTTAACACAGAGAATGTACCCACTGATGCTAGCTTAAAAAAACCCAACAGGGCACCTGGGTGGCTCAGTTGGTTGAGCGACTGCCTTCGGCTCAGGTCATGATCTCAGGGCCCTGGGATCGAGCCCCGCATCAGGCTCCCTGCTCGGCGGGAAGCCTGCTTCTCCCTTCCCTTTCCCACTCCCCCTGCTTGTGTTCCCTCTCTCGCTGTCTCTATGTCAAATAAATAAATGAAATCTTTAAAAAAAAATAAAATAAAATAAAAAAACCCCAACAAAACACTAAGAAAATGTATTCATGTATGAAGTAGGTTTTACCACTTCCAGTAGGGAATTTGATGTGAAATGATAAAGCGTAAATCCCTGGACTGGAGAATTACCGCATGAGGTCCCCTCTGACAAAGGTAGGCAAAAATAAACCACCACCACCAAGAAACACCATACAAACCCCAATTTCAATAATTAACAGATAAGAGAAAAAGAAAAGCTAGCTAGCTCTCAAAATCTGAGGAATTGCCTAAAGAAAATAATATTCTATTCTCCCAAGCTCTGAGGACAAGGATCATTTTATTCTATTTTCACATTTTTTTTTTAAAGTTTTTATTTGAATCACCCGATGCCCATCACAAGTACCCTCCTTAATCCCCATCACCTGCTTCCTCCATTCCCCCGTAGTTAAGAGTCTGTTTCTTGGTTTGTCTCACTTTTTTTCCCCCTTTGCTCCTTTGTTTTGTTTCTTAAACGGATAAGGATCATTTTATAAAAACAGTACTGCAAGGACAATGAACTATGTGCTACAGGACAGGATCAGAACGCTGCAACTCCTCTACCTTCATCTGCTCATTTACAGAAGAGCAAACGGGATCTAGAGGAGGGAAAATGCAGTGGTTTGTCTGAGATCACATGGTGAGTTAATGGAAAAGCCACATGGAAGATGCCTGGTTTTTAACCACCAGTCTTCCCACACTGCTGAGCAGAACTTCATCTTAGTCACTGGATGCATCTCCTTTTCATTGTTTCTGTTTTGCTCAGTGAAGACAAGTACTACATGCTTTAATTTACAATACTTGTAATTTATCTTCTTGTGATCAATTAAAAACTTCCAAATTAATATACAATGTGTATATACGTATGGGTTTAGGGGGCAAAGCAAGCTTGAAATAAAGGAGAAAAAGAAGCAATGCATTTAGTTCTACTGTCTACTTTATACCTTCATCATGATCTTGTTTTGTTTTAATTATGCAAAGAATGAGGAAGGTGCGAGTAACCTCTTCCTTAGCAATCTTCAGTTATGAGTTTCCATTCTCAAGAGAACTTAAGTTTATTGGGAATGCAAGCTGGTACAGCCACTCTGGAAAACAGTATGGAGGTTCCTCAAAAAGTTGAAGATAGAGCTACCATATGATCCAGCAATTGCACTACTGGGTATTTACCCCAAAGATACAAATGTAGGGATCCGAAGGGGTACGT
>NC_138369.1:14256523-14277240 GCF_054177405.1 Leptonychotes weddellii
AAAGAATAAAGAAGGGGCGCCTGGGTGGCTCAGTTGGTTAAGCGACTGCCTTCGGCTCAGGTCATGATCCTGGAGTCCCTGGATCGAGTCCCGCATCGGGCTCCCTGCTCGGCAGGGAGCCTGCTTCTGCCTCTGACCCTCCCCCCTCTCATGTGCTCTCTCTCTCGTTCTCTCTGTCTCAAATAAATAAATAAAAAATCTTAAAAAAACAAACAAAAAAACAAACAAACAGGGCGCCTGGGTGGCTCAGATGGTTAAGCGTCTGCCTTCGGCTCAGGTCATGATCCCAGGGTCCCGGGATCGAGTCCCGCATCGGGCTCCCTGCTCCTTGGGAGCCTGCTTCTCCCTCTGCCTCTCTCTCTCTGTCATGAATAAATAAATAAAATCTTTAAAAAACAAACAAACAAACAAAAAATAAAGAAGAAGAAGATAGCAGGAAGGAAAGAATGAAGGGGGGGAAATTGGAGGGGGAGATGAACCATGAGAGACTATGGACTCTGAGAAACAAACTGAGGGTTCTAGAGGGGAGGGGGTGGGGGGATGGGTTACCCTGGTGGTGGGTATTAAAGAGGGCACGTACTGCATGGAGCACTGGGTGTTATATGCAAACAATGAATCATGGAACACTACATCAAAAACTAATGATGTAATGTATGGTGATTAACATAATAAAAAAATAAATTAAAAAAAAAACTTAAGTTTATGTTATGTTTTTGTATAGTGCCTCAACACTGTGAGCTTCCCTTCATGGGGTTTCTGAATAGGCAGGCAGGTCCTGCTTCAGTAAGAAAAAGTGGAGATCCAGAGACTTTTACACAGGGAAGGGGATAGAGTGGCTATACCAACACATACCAAGGAAGAAATCACACAGAACAAGAATTAATGGGTTTAAAGATTTTCAAACGAGATGAATGCCACCTGGATCACAAAAGATGGGGAAAACCTAGTACAGAAGAATTAGTAAAATCGGAGGATGGCTCTGTCAGTGCTCTGGTCCGATTTAGAATTAAAGACATAGTTTCACTCGGGAATTCACATTCACCCCCAGGACACAGCTGTAGTAAGAACTCAAACCTCCCCAGCCACTGTGATATTTTTATCAAGTTGGTAGATGAGAAACTTACATGAAGTCTTAAAAGGCTGAGCATGTCCAGGCAAAAATAAATGTACTTAGGAACCAGAAGGCTTCAATTCTAGACTCCGCCGCCACTGGAATTCTTTCCTCTAGGTTCTACTATTCTTACAGAACTCACTTCAATGTCACCTCTGTGAAGTTTCCCAGACCCTCACCCCCAAACTGACTCATTCATGTTTTTACAACATCATACTTGCTCTACTCTGTCTTAGGATTCGGCAACTACACCATAATCTTTTACTTATGTGCCTTTCCTAGGAAGCGAGAAAATGACCAGTCCATTTTTGCCATGGGGGTGCCCAGCACTCGGATACACGTTAAGTAGGATCTTAGAAAAGTTCTCTCAGTGGAAGGATGAGTGGATTCCTTTTATACGGACTTTGTATCATTTGGCCTGACCCTTCCCATCATTAAACTCGTTTAGAGAGGTTCCAATTTGGAAGGTCCTTTGGGTTAAAGACTTTTCCGTTCCATTCTGAGTCTGAGGAAAGTGCAGAGATTCCCATATGTCTGGTCAGTAGGTGGCTTCTAAGGCTCTTTCATCAGACCATATAACGACATGTCTAGCCTCCAAGCGTGTTGGCACAACTGGCAGATGTTTCTGTTTTTGCCTGGGCCTTGAGCGAGTACGCAACGTGTTCAGGGCCTTGGTTTGGTATGTTCCACAACTGGTTTCCCTGCATCTTTCCTATCCGTTACCAAGGCAACGAAGCTACTTTCCAGATTGACCAAATGTTCCCAGTTACTGTCTCCAGGAAACAATTTCTAATAAATTATCACTACAGTGACAGTCGATGATTCTACTGATTACAATGACTGATGACACTCTTTACTAACAAAACCCGAAGGGTACAAAGTTGCAGTCTAAGTTTCTTACCTGGAAGGAAATGATGTTTGTGTTTATATGCACATACTTATATGCAAAAACATTTCAAAGCCATATTCTACTGAATTTCAGACACATTTCTTAGTACATGTTTAACTCAAGAAAACCGTGATTCTCCCTAATTAAGTTTCAAAGATTGGGAAGCAAACAAGATGAAAAAAACCGAAGCTAGAAATCGAACTTCTGTGACTCCTGATAAAGATAAATTGCATACTGGGACCCACAAAATGGGGGCCTGGCTCACATCACAAATCTAAAGTCTAAAAATCTAAGTCTGCACATTTGGAAAACGGCTCACTGTCAAGGAAATCTAACATATACCAATTACAACCCTCCAATTCAGCTTTAGCTAGCTTACCTTACCCTAGAAAATAGGACCTGCTGCTAGCCTTATAAGGAAGTCTCTAACCTCTTAGTCATGCTGTTACGCAGTCCCTCTTGTAATGCTCTATAAAACTCGCTCTTGCCCAAAATCCCTCGGGAAGAGAGAGCCTCTGCTTCTTAGGCACTGTACTTCCCCAATCCATGGATTGTTTTCCTTTGAATAAAGGACATCAAATTCCTTACTAAATTTTATTATTTTTGTCATTTGACACCCTAAAGCATTAAAATGTTTACAGATGAAACGTACCCCAAGAAGTAGGACTTGGAAACTCTAACCCTTTGTTCTGTTAGCATAGTACTGACCCTCCCATAAGCCTCCATGAAAAAGAAAAGAGAATCATCCAACTAAAATAGGTACCTCCCCATCTCCTCCACCACGAGTCACAAAGTCTAAGATCCTCCACTTATGGAGGCAACACACCGGCTCCCAGGACCCTTCAAGAGCTTATATTCTTGGGCACCTGGGTGGGTCAGTTGGTTAAGCGACTGCCTTCAGCTCAGGTCATGATCCCAGGGTCCTGGGATCGAGTCCCACATCGGGCTCCCTGCTCTGCGGGAAGCCTGCTTCTCCCTCTCCCATTCCCCCTGCTTGTGTTCCCTCTCTCGCTGTGTCTCTCTCTGTCAAATAAATAAAATCTTAAAAAAAAAAAAAAGAGCTTATATTCTTCCTCTCAATCTCATCTCAGAATGTTTCACAGATCTCCCTGCTTTCCAATTTGACTTATATGTCAGTCACTGCAAAATGTTTGCTACTTCTCAAATGTTCCATGCACCTGTACTTCACTATGCCTTTACACAGTCTGTCCCCTAGAAAGCTTTACTCGCCTTTGCTCTACAAACTCATAGCTCAAATTACAGAACTTTTCTCACTACAGTAAATTATCTGTTTGTGTGTTTATCTCCCCACTCTGGAATCCTTGAGGAGTAGAGAGTGGGTCATTAATCTACCCTTAGAATGTGGGAGTAATGTTACCTGGTGTCTGCTGAATGAATGAATGAACTAAATACTTAGAAGTCCAAATCATGTTGAGTGTCCACTATTTACAGAGCACTAGGCAATGTTTGTATGACAATTACATTTTTGTCTAAACTTAAACAAACTGCCATCATTGCTAAACAATTTAAAAACGAACAATTTCAATCTGCTCACAGCTGAAATGACCTGCTTCAATATCTTAGGTTAAAGTTAAGAGGTAATAAGGGCGGAGGGGCGCCCAGGCACTCGGTTAAGCATCTGCCTTCGGCTCAGGTCATGATCTCAGGGTCCTGGGATCAAGCCCCTCATCAGGCTCCTTGCTCAGTGGGGAGCCTGCTTCTCCCTCTCCCTGCCACTCTCCCTGCTTCTACTCTCTCTCTCTGTCAAATAAATAAAATCTTAAAAAATAAATAAATAAATAAAATCTTAAAAAAAATAGTAAGGTAAGGGAAATACAATAAATGGAAGACCTCTTTATTGTCCACTTCATATTTTATTTTATCTTATTATTATTTTTAAGATTTTATTTTTCAGTAATCTCTACACCCAATGCGGGGCTCAAATTTACAACCCCCAAATCAAGAGTTGCATGCTCTACCAACTGAGCCAGCCAGGTGCACCTTCATATTTTAAATAAGTAAATATACCTGCAACATCAAAAATCAGAAGCTCAATTGTTTATCGTTTGTTTTCCAGGTCTTCTAATATTATTGTCACCAGAAGATAAAAATGATCAGCGAGGGAGTGTGAGGGGAAGAACCTCATTTTAAAGTAGAAAAATTAATATATGCTGGACTCATTTCAAAGAATATTTACATGCTCTGGCTCAAATGAGGCAAACGGTAGCCCAGGATTCTTTGAGGGTTAAAAGAGTTTAAGACAGTGCTGAGCATATAGTAAGTTTCAAAAAATGGTAGCTATTTTTAGTTGTATGACATATAGAATTTCCCATTAAGTTTCTTTAATATACAGCTATTTTTAAAAAAGCCAGAGAATGAGCAGGTAGGTGGGAAGGAAACAGCAGAAAAAAGATATTACCAAACACATACTTCTCCGGTTGTAAAATTGTAGCAAGTTTTAAGATTACAAATGGTTTTTTCATCTGCTGAGCATATTTTATTTATGAAACTGTTAGGATCTGGGGTTTATAAATTACTTCGAGTTTCATGCCAAGAGAACTTCCCACCATAAACTGACATTCTCAGCTGCTGGAAGAAGGGCTCAGGCAAACTAAAGAAAAAGAAATGAAGCCAGAAAAAAGGCGGCCAGGTTTTAACTATGGCAAAGGGAAGGGCCTGTCTACGGGGATCCATGGTGACTGTTGCACTCCCAGGACAACATGCCAAATGCACTGTCACTCACAGCTCTACCTGGCTGCCAGGGAAGCAACTGGTGTGAAGCGACAGCACAGACTTGAGTCCAGTAGAGGGTTGTCCTTTCACACCTGCTCTTGCATTCACAAAAACCAGTCCCACGGGAAGTCCTTTTCTGACAAAGTGAGCTTAGATTTCCCAAAGTCTTACAATCCTCCATGCCTCAGAACATGCAGAATGTTCTGTAAACTTGAGAGTGGCATGAAAACATAACAGGAGCGGAAACAGTGAGAGCATATAGTTAGCAATGTATTCTCTTAGCCTATTTCCAAAGAGGATAAGACTGGCAAAAGAAAATTCATTAGGGGCACCTAAGATAATTCATTTATAATTTTAAAAATGTCATTAGGCAGCATATATATGTAAAGCTCAATACTAGCTGTTACAGGAAACACATGAATAAATCAAACATAGTCTCAGCCTGGAGAATAAAATGCTAGACAGAGCCAAAAGACCTAGATCGCAATCCCAAATTAGCCTCCGATTTAAAATTTATGTCCTCATGATGTGTTTCCATTTCTCTACCTAAAAAAGTACTTAGTTAGTGCTTAGATATTAAAATAAAAAAAATATAATGACCAATTGTCAACCTTCATCTGTTTCTTTTTAAGACCTAAAATTTCTGAAGGTTCCTCTGAGGCAAGAATGAGAAAAGCACAGGCCTTAGTGTCAGAAAGACTTGGGTTCAAATTCTACCTCTGATATTATACTATCTGCATGACCTTCATGTGGAGAGTCGCCATTTTCTCATCTGTAAAATGGAGAGAATACTTCATACCATTGTTTTGGTGTGTGTGTATGTATGACGACCTACCTACCTACCTATCGATAGATAACTAGGCACATGGTATTCACTCAACAGATAGATGGTAGTTGCTATTAATCACTGGCAATCTGGGGGGCGGGCAGTTAACACAAATGATCTGAAGTGAAGAACAAAGGAAACATTTAACAAGGCCAGGTCTAGAACCAGTCATGGATTAAACCTCAGAGTCTACATGACCAATGGTATTTTAGTATGAGGGGCCACCTGCCTAGTCTCCTATCAAAAATCACTACACTCCCCATTCCACTCAGTTCCCTGCCTCAGGGTTGCCTGAAGCTCTGTATCTGCACATTCACCTGCTTCCTGGATATCTTGGAAGAAGCCTTACTAGAAATCTGCATGGAAGATCTTCTTACTGGAAGATCTGCATGAAGAAAACATCAAAATACCCCAGTGAGGGAGGAAGGCACGCACACCCGAACATGTGAGGTTACTGAACATGGCACAGTATTCTGTGGCTGGATAGAAAATCTCACCATACAAGACATCACCTCTCCTGAGGATAACCGATACATTTAATGTGATTCAAAGAAAAATGCTGACTGGATTTTTATTTATCTTTTTACAAAACTATACAAGTCAATTCTCAATTTTATATGTAGTAATAAGTGGGCAGAAGAGTCAGGAAAACTCTAAAAAACAGTCATAGGGTGAGGAGTGGGACTAGACCTCTTAGTTAGGACAACATACTATTAAAGCCGCATTATGCTACTGAAGCCTCAGTGGAAAGACCAATGGATCAGACAACAGCCAATACACACAGGAATGCAGAGCCTGGCAAGGGTGGCACTTCAGTAGGAGACAGATTAGACACATGCTGGTAGGCGACCAAGAAATTCTATGTCACATCTCATAAATCACACACACACACACATACACACACACACTTGTCAATTCTACACCGATCAGAGATCCAAAATATGAAAAATTAAAAATAGAAGTTATTTTCATAAACTCAGAGTAGGGATGGATGGATGCTTAACCACTCAGGCGCCCCAAAATTCATTCTCTTTTGCCAATCGTATCCTCTTTGGAAATAGGGAAGTAAATATATTGCTAACTATATGTTCTTTTATAAACTTGGTAATACATAAGGAAGTCACCAAATAAGTAAAACACAAAATAAATCTAAGCCCAGAAACAAATGCTCACCCATAAGGTCAGCACACACCGTCAGAGGAACACGCGGGAGTGGAGAAAGTACAGAGGAGGGCAGTACGGTACGTGCCGAGCGTGAGTGTACCTCTGCGGCCCTACGGGGGACCGAGGGGCAACACCTGTCAAAATTACCAATCCACAGTCTTCAAACCAGAGTCTACTCCAGAGTCCTTTTTTATTACACAGATGTGCTAGCACAACTAGGACATTCTGTACATACAAGGACAGTCTATGTACCTTGCTTCTAATAAAGAAAAACTAGGAAACACCTAAATGTCCACCAATAAAGAAGTGGTAAAATACATTAGGTTATAGCCATATGATCAAAATACTATACAGCTATTAAATAAGAATGAGGCCCCCTTCTTTGTACTGATCTGTAAAGACCTTTAAAATAATTGTTAAGTTTACAGGGGCACCTGGGTGGCTCAGATGGTTAAGCATATGCCTTCGGCTCAGGTGATGATCTCCAGGTCCTGGGATCGAGCCCCACACTGGGCTCCCAGCTCAGTGGGGAGTCTGCTTCTCCCTCTTCCTTTGCCTCTCCCCCTGCTTGTATACTTTCTCTCTCTCTCTCAAATAAATAAAAATCTTAAAAAAAAAAAAAAACTGTTAAGTTTACAAAGCAAGGCACACACCAGTACGTACGGTAGGTCTCATTTGTATAAAATCCACAAATGTATATGTCATTGCTTCTTTATGCATAAACTCTCTGGAAGGATGTATAAAGACACACTTAACATTGGGTGCCTCTGGAGAGGGAAATTTGGTTGGGGATTGATGGAAGGACACAGACTTACGTTTAAGTGCACACCCCTTCATACCATGGGAATGTACTAACTGATTCAAAATTTCTTTAACAGAGACATAGTGAGAGAGTTAACACAAGCAGGGGGAGTGGGAGAGGTAGAAGCAGACTTCCCACTGAGCAGGGAGCCTGATGCGGGGCTCGATCCCAGGACCTTGGGATCATGACCTGAGCTGAAGGCAGACGCTTAATGACTGAGGCACCCTGAAAAAGAAATTTAACTATTAAAAAAAGTAAATACTGTCCTTAGGGGGAAGGTGTGATAGAGTCATAGAAGAAACAATAACTTTTGCCTGAAATCTACCATTCTCTCCTCAGCCACTCTGCAGGGCTACCCCTACCAACACAATCTCTCTGAGCTTGGCTTGGCCAAGGCAAGGCCTTGAAAGTTCTGAAACTTCTGCTTTGCTTACTCAAACAAATCCTCTAACTACATTTCTTTAGAAATAGTGAGCAAAAAGAAATGGCTAGCATTCAGAAAATTTACGTCACCCTTTGTATCACTGTTCAAACTGAAGAACCAGTCTAAAAACTAACACGAAAGAACTCGATAGAACACTGAAATCCTAACGAAGGCTGGAACGCCCTCTATCTATGACTTCATTTTCTGCCTTGGCAATAGGGTAGCTAACAGAAGAAAGATAAAAACAGAAAAGATGAGAATGTCTTATGCAGATAATGACCTTTAGTATTCTCTACTCACACAGCACGTATTCCTTACTGGGTACAAAATCCATGCAAAGCACAAGCTTTACCCAAAACAAAAAGTCCATATCATGCAGCACATCATCCCCTGACGAAGGCTGTCCAAAACCCTAAGGCCAACTGGTGTTTTTTTGTTTTGTTTTGTTTTAAATTTCTGGAGTTAGTAGCTGCATCATGCAAGGTGAGAAACAGCATCATCAGAAGGCTGCAAAACCTCAAAGGCTAGGAAACATTTTTTGAAGGTTAGGCTCTGGGAAGCCATGATTAGATGTATACTTTTCAGGAAAAAAAGAAAGAAAACATTTCTAAATCTCGAAGGAAATATCTTTCTCAGTCTCATTCCAAGTACTTGACTGAGGAGGTCCAAAAAGGGCAAAAATAGGAAGAATCCCACATCAGCAAGTTTTACAGACTTGTCCAAGGATGCAGACTATGTCACATGGACAAAGACTATGCCCCAACTCCACCCGACGTGCAACTGTGGCCAATGGCTATGAACAGCAAACTGGTAGAAGATGTGGTTGCATCACTGAGAGATCGTTTCCCACTTCTAGAAACACAGAGTCTGTGCCTAGCAATGCTGGTCGGAAGCTAGTCACCATGTCCTCATATGAGGAAGACCATTTTCATGACTCCAAAAGCAGTTTGCATATTCAGTCCCACCAGCACAAGCTACAAATATATACTGACAAGAAAATAAATCCCACGCATACAGCTGGACCTGAAATGTTTTCTTTCCTCCTGTGAATCCTTATACAAAATAAGGATTAAATCTGGGCCGTAAGCTTTACACACAGGAGGCACATTTTTTTTTTTTTAATTAAGAATAGTGGATGGTGATAGACCTTCTGTTAAACAATTCATTGTTTGAAATTCAACTTCCCCTAAAACTCAAGGTTCAGTGCTGGGTAAAAAGGCATGCAACCAAGTCACCAGCCTCCTTAAGCTGGACACAAGGCATGCCTTGGCTGCAGAAAACACGTAATTAGCAGTTATACATTTTCATGCTGACAAACCAACGATTAACAAGGATGATTAGAGTCTGGATGGAACCAAAGCACAAGCTCTTTGCCTTTTGGATGCTGACTCAAAAGCCACAAGCACACACATTTCCCCATGGCAGGGGCATACCGCTGGACTTCAGCTGCTTGGGTCTCTCTCGCTCCTGGACGGTAGACTTTGGCAAAAGTGGAGTAAGGCCTCGGGACTTGGTGGGTCTCATGTAGCCTTTCAAGGGTTCTGCCATTCGGCTTTTATCTTCCTTCTTCCCTTCTCCTGGTGCCTTCGGCTCAGACTTTTCGGTCATTTTGTCAGGGGCCTCCGAGATCTTATCTTTGGGTTCTGGGAGTTCCGGATCCTTGGAAGTAGGCACTACGAACTTATCTACCGCCCGCAACGGAGGACCTACAGGTCTGCCGTCTGGGAAATCTGACTGGAATTCTGGTGTTGCCGAGGAAATATGTTCCGATTCAGTGATTTTAGAAGCCGGACTAACTTCTTCCACTTTATTTTTTTCACTTTTTGGAGGCAAAAGGGCCCTATCTACCTCCTTATTCAAACTGTCTGGGTCCTTGGAATCTCGACTGTCAGCATTTTGGTCCTCACAGAAACTGGGCTTTTGTGCTTTGTCTTCCAGTAAGTCAGGGATTTGAACTGCAGCAGAACCTTCCTCAGACTCTTTCTTTTTGTTAACTGAGTGTGTTGGAAAATTATTCATATCTGCACATGCTTCTAGGACTCTGACCTCACCTGGTAGGCTCTGGTCTTCTACTGGCACTCCAGAAAGATGTACCTTTGCGAGCTCTGTGATTTTTTCTATTGAAGGCTTAGATGCAGCACTGGGCACTGACTCAGATCCTCCCATCACAGGTCCTCCATCCATCCCTGCTTCATTCTTCATGGGATCAGCAAGCTCACCTTTATTTGTAAGACAGTTACCTCCCTGGCTCTTAACTGTTTCTATGGCTGCTGTAAAAGTGAGGGCAACCCCTCCTCCCATGCTTGCAGAAGGCCTAACAGCGGAGGGGGCCTTGGGTCTTTCCTCACCTGGGACTCCATCTTTGCTGCAATTATCTACCACTAATAATTTGGGTATCTGGGCCAGAGAGGTCTCTTGCCCACTTTCTGCCAAGAGGTTTGGAAAAGAATCACCCTCCTTTACTACTTGAGAAGCAGGAGTGGGCAGTCCTTCACAGGCTGCTGACTCCAGAGCCTCTGGAGGGGCTGACTTATTCATCAACCCTGGGAGTGTTCTGGGGCAGGTAAAAGTGATATTTCTATTTTCGTCCACATAGCCCATTCCTTCAGTTCTGTGGTCCCCTGTGGTTTCCATGGGAACACGTATTTTTGATGCATCTATCCTATTCTCCAGAAGATGCTTCTCGGGAAAACTATTTTTAACCTTTTTACTTTTTCCATCATTGCTCCTTTCATTTGGTTTGTAAGCATGTCCCTTGGCTGTATTGGTCTTATTCTCTATAGACAGTGCTGAAGGGACAAATCCTGTCCCCTGGATTTGGCCTTGGCAGCTCACATCTGTCACCTTGGTAGCTGGTTCAATAACAGTGGAGTCCTTGACTATGTTTGTCTTGTTCCCACCAAGAGCCCCAAGCTCAAAAGAATTAACCTCATCATTCCTCCCCTTTCGGTCACCTACTTCCACTGTGGGAATAGTTGATGTACATGGGGACAAAGGATCCTGATTTAAAGGGAAAGCGAGTCCTACGTGTTTGTTTTGATGAGGAGTACTCCCAGCATCTCTATCCTTCCCTACAAAAGGTGGGTTGGGGGTTTCTTCCTTGCTCTCCATTCTAGCAGGCTGTGTGGAATAATTATTTTTGAACTTTTTGTTTTTCCCCTCACTACTCCTTTTTTTAGGCTTTTCAGAAATCCAAGGAGCTGCCTCACTACCCATCCAAGGACACTTTCCTTCCTTGCTCTGGCTACTGACACCCTTATCGACGGCTGCGGCCCCTCTTTCTGTTCTAGCGCTGGAAGTCTGAGCTGTCCCTGACCCATTTCCCAAAGGAATCAACATGTGTGAGGCGCTGGCCCCCCTAGCGTCAGCCGTCTCTGGAGGCTCCCCCATCACCACCCCCTCAGTGAGACTCACTATGGTCCCTGGTTGCTTTGAAGAACGCAGCTCCTCACTCTTCTCCCCGGCAGGCGTTCTTTCAGTTTTAGGGGCTGACTCACTTGGCGCAAGAACAGCTGGGCCATCCTTCCAGCTGTCCACAAAAAATGGTGGCTCAGATCTTGCTCTTCCCTTCCCAGAACTGGCTCTCACCCTCCCAGAACCTGCCCTTGCCTTCCTGCTTCTGCCATCGCCTGCCATTCTCTGAGATGGCTCATTCTCTAGCCCAGGTGTCAGAACTAACATCTCGTCCTGCGGCTGCTTGGAAGCCAAGATGCTCATCTCTTGGCTTGGCTTTGGAAGAGCTTCCTTTGTTAGTTCTTTAATCCCTTCAGAAAACCCTGTCTGTTTGTCTTTCTGCAATTTAGTCACTTTACTTTCATCATTCCCTTCTTTTAGACTACTTCCTAACGAGGTACCTGCTGGCAAAGTGGGTACCAGATCAGGCAATTCTTTTGCTGCTGTGGGTTTTGAATCCCCACCCATGGCCTCTTGGTCCAAGACAGGAGAGCAACCCTCTTTGGGTCTGGTCTCCAAAGGAATTTCTACTTTGTGTGCAGAAACTTCTGTCAAGGGTTCTTTCAGACCAGGTGAGCCTACTGTCCGGCTTTCATCCACAGGAGTCTTCAGGTGGGGTGTAGACTCTGGTTTGCCTTCACCTGGCTGTAGCCATTTCTGGTCCTGGCCCAGTGGTACTGACTTGTTACCACTGACTTTCGCTTCTCTTCCTGGCTTAGGCTGAGAACTTCCTGCAGTTTTCAGGGGTTCTTCCAAAGGACACAAAGGAACGCTGAGACTTTCTGAGACAAAGTTCTCAGCTACCAGTTTGGCGGCTCTGGACTCCACTTCACATTCCTTTTTTAAGTTTTCTCTGGACGCCAGTCCATATTCTGTGCCCACTGTGGGAGGCAGGGTGGGGAGAACCCCTGATTTCTCTGGGTCTGCTGTAAAGGGATGACCTTTATGGTCGTCTGCACTGTCGTCATTCCAAGGTCCCCCAGCCCGGGGTTGAGAATATCTCTTTTGCTTTGGTTTCTTCTTTTTTTTCTTCATCATCATTGGTGGGCTTTCTATCTCCCAGGCCTCCCTGCCAAGATCTTGCTTGGGTTCAAGGAAGTCAACATGAGTAGTTTTCCTTTGGTTCCCAGGCTCACCGTAAGTAGACGGACCAGGGACCCAACCCAACTCAGACAAAGAGCAGGGGCCCAGGCCGGGATTGAGAGTCTTCCGTGGAGAAGAGCCTCCCAGCAGCTCAGGAGGGACCCTGGCAGGCCTGGGCCGAGTGGACCTGCGATCACTGGGTCTGCACACTTGTTTGCCTTGTGTGGGAGGGGTACCTGTAATACATGAAGTTGGCCAAAATTCCAAAAAAAAACTCCTTGTTATTGTTTCTTAAAAAAAAAAAAAAGTCCATTTACTGACTCAGTTAAGTCTATTTTCACCAACCCACACACTAATTGATTTAGGAAAACAGTTTTTTTCTAAAGTATTTCTCACTCTTAACTGGAATTAGCAAATCAACAAAGATCATCATCTCAGGTAAAGAAAAAAATTCAGAGATCTTCAATAGGTAGTGCCTGTAAATCTCATCTGATATTTATATTTGTCATTATTTTTAATAGGTACATAATTCCCAATTCTGCAACAAGATGGTAAGCTCCTATCTCTTTTTGGTGACATTTGTTAATTAACTGAATGAAATATATATGATTTTGGACAGAATTTATAATTCTAAGAGTCTGTCACCAATATTATATTAATTAGTTGTCAGGCTAACCAGATCAACTCTGGGAACCAAAACAGGAGGCCAGACTTATGCTGGGGAGGTAGCGGGGCGGGGGGAAGAAAAGAAAAAAAGATACTGAATTAGTATTTTGGCCAAAGAAAAATCCTCATCATTCCAGAACCAAAGCCTCCTACTTTGAAAGACAAATGTGTTAGATTTCAATGTTCTGTTCCTAAATGTACTTCCTGAAAGACAGAAAAATACACATAATGCCCAGTAGGTAGAATGAGAACAATTAGGATAACCACCCTTAGAAAAGTTTCAGGAAATCAACTGCTCCAACCTCCTGTCGCCAAGTCAATGCAGCATGGATTCAAGGTCCTGGAAAGAGTCCCACTAAGAGCAGGTCTAGGACAGCTTTTGTCAAGTCTGACCCAATGAAATGATTTCAGAGAACATTAGAACACTTACATAGCACCGTTTGTTCTTGTTTTTCCCTCCAATGTCCTCCAAATCCTACCCTTGATTTAACACCTCAGGTCAATTACTGCTTCTCTCAAAAAAGTGCTAGGCTTTAGTACTCCACAACATTTATAACATTTAATTTGGCAATTAACCAGCAGCTATTTGGTGCTATCTCTTATACTATTTATTGAATTATTATATAACTCTTTGGTTTCAGAGTTCATGCCTGGCAACTTTCCTCACCATCCAGGCTATGATATAACAACACAAGGGCAAGGACCCAGACTTAAATAACTATATGCCTCAGCATGGTGTACTTTGTGCACGATAAGGACTTGATAATCTTTATTGATATATTTGTCGCTAAAACAACATTTAAAAAGATCGAACTTTATTTAGCTCCTACTTGGGGCTAGACAGTATATAAGCACTACAGAATCTCAGTGACGTTAAGTCATGGTCCCTGTCCTCAAGTGCACATTTAATCAGTCACAGAGAAGTGAGCAGAGAATCATTAAGTCGATAATCATACACACATGCTTTGGGCTTACATCAAAAACACGTAATCTTAAAGTTCACTGAATGACTGAACTCCAAGTTAGAAAGTACCTTGGAGCAGTGCCTCTCCGAGTTCAGTGTATACAAGAATTATCTGGAGAACTTGTTAAAATGCATATGAAGGTCTGAGGTGGAATCCAGGATGATGCATTTCTAACAGGCTCCCAAGCAATGCAGATGCTGCTGGGCCATGAAACACACTATAACTAGCAAGGGTTTACTAGCAAAGGTTTATAGAACATTTGACCAACATATTCCTCTTATAGCTGAATAAACAGAGAAACAGGGAAGTTAAATAACCTGCCCAAGACCACACAGCACAGAATAGTGGACAGCTGAACTGAGTTAAGATTTAGATGTCTTGAGTTGATGCGATAATTTAAAAATATGTAAGCAGCTGACTTTCTGCCTAAACAAGATAAAAATCTGTCTAAGAAAGAGAATGGACTTCATAAACAATACTGCTAATTAAACCGCCACAAAACCAGGGACAACGTCGACCACCACCAACCCATAGCTCCCAGTCCAGGTGGTTTCAGAGAGTCCACTGTGTTTCCCTCGCTTACCTGAGGTCTCTGAAGGAAGGTCGGAAGGTTGACTACTGAATGGTTTCTTCTGCTCTTGTTTCTCTAACACATAATCCTCATCTGTCGGCAGGTTGGACTTCTGGCCCACGGCTGTGGCTGGATCTAAATGTAACAATAAAAACCACACAGGTTTTAGAGTAGCACTACTTCAGCTCTTTTTCCACCTTTCAGAAACTGGAAGCAGGAATAGTTTTGGAGGAATGAGAGATGCTCCTCTGAGGGCAGCAGAGAAATGGAGTGGTAGCTGGAAGGTGAAGCTGGGAAACTGTTTTGTTTTAAATGGGAAATATAAATATTTGTATGTTGGTGGGAATGATTCAGTGGACAGGGGGAAAAACTGGTGAGTGGCAAGAAAGGGAAGAATGGCTAGGGCATCTTAAAGTAGGGAAGAGGAGGTGGGGTCTAGGGGCAAAATGGAGATCAGCCGTAATCAGGAGCAGGCACGGTTTACTGCCAGTAATGGGAGTGAGGCAGAGACTAGGGGTACAGTACACAAGTCGGCAGACGAGGTGGCAAAAGTCCGTGAACGTTCTTTTATTGCTGAAATTACCAACAAGGAAAACAGATCAGCAGAGAAATAAAGAGGGAGATGTTGGAACCTGGAGGAGGATGAAGGTGAGAAAGATAGTCTAGGAGAGCAGCAATGTGTGTCGACTTGCAAAATACAGTGTAGTTGTCTTTATTTTATCTGGTACGACATTTGTCCCTCACCTTTCTGGTGAGGCCCTGGGAGACAGAAATACTGAGCAAACATAAACCCATACCTGGAGAAATGATAAAAGTAGATGCAGCTGACTGCCCCTCATCCTTGAGAGATTTTAACTGGGACTCCTCACTTATTTCTTCCTGTGACCGTGCAGTGTCCATGTCCTTAACTGGAACTGGTGTCACCTCTGTTTCTGAGAGTACTGCAACATCCTTGGCTGGACTCACACTGTTGGCCAGAGTCACCTCTGTCCCAGGGGGCGGAGCCACATCCTTAGCCAGGGTTAACTCTGTTTCTGGAGGCTGAGGCACATCCTTGATCAGGGTTACTTCTGTTTCTGGGGACACAGCCACATTCTCACTCAGGGCCATCTCTGTTTTTGGAGGTGAAATCGTGTCCTTGCCCAGGGCCATCTCTGGTTCTGGGGATGGAGCCACGTCCTTCACTAGAGCCTTTTCTGTAACTGGATGTGGAGCCACATCCTTGACTGGGGCCACCTCAGTTTCTGGGGGCAGTGCCACATCCTCGGTCGACATCACCTTGGTTTCCAGAGGCAGCGCCACGTCCCCAGTCAGGGCCACCTCTGTCTCTGGGGACAAGGCCACCTCCTTGGCTGGGGATATTCCTGTGGATGATACAACATCCTTAGCCAGTGCCACTTCTATTTCTGAGAGTGATACCACACCCTTGGCTGGGGCCATCTCTCTGTCTGTGGGTGGTACCAGGCCCTCATCTGGGGACACATCCATTTTTATAGGTGGGGCCCTCTCTGTTTCTTTGAATGGTAATACATCCTTGGCTGGGGCTACCTCTGTTTCTGTGGGCAGTACCATGTCCTTGGCTAAAGAGACATCTGTTTCTGTGGACAATACAGCATCCTTAACTGGGGCTTCTTCGGTTTCTCTGGGTAGTACCATGTCCTTGACTAGGCCCATATCTGATTCGATAGGTGATTCCACGTCCTTAGCCAGTGTCACATCTGACTTGGTAGATGGTTCCGTGTCTTTAGCCAAGGCCACCTCTGTTTCTGTGGCCTGTGCTATGTCCTTGGCTGGAGACATCTCTGTTTCTCTAGATGGTGCCATGTCAGCAGCCTTCAGTCCCATCATGATTTCCAATGCTTCTGTTGATGCCCTCTCTTCTGCTGATGTCATTTCTACCTCTTCAGCTGGCTCTACGGGAAATAAGTTGGAAATTTAGGACCCATCATTGTGTGCTCGTAGCTCTGCATTCAAAACTTATTTTCTGAGAGCATAGGAGTATCTAGATTTTGTGACCGTAACACCCTAAACAGGACTTAAAAAGCTGTCTAGTTAATGTATTTGTGCCTACTCTCTGATAGTCCCAGTACTGAGAAGAACAGGATATTGAGAGAGTAAAGAGTGGAGGAAGAAAGGAAAAGGAAAGAAAAAAACACAGGTTTAAAAACAACAACAACAACAACAACACAGGCACACAATTATTTTAAGAATGGGAACCGGTGGGACATCCAGAAAAAAACCTCCGAGTCCGAGTATGCACTCAATTAAAAAGGGATTTTCTCTGCCCTTGAACTCCAAGTATTGTATTTCAACCACACCTTCATTCCTTCAGCTGTGAAATCAGTAAAGGAATAAAAGCATTTGTGATAGTTCTGAAATTTTTATCTATACTGCTCTATGCTGCTAAAACTTAAGTCTGATGATTTAAATTGACTAAGACACTATAACCATTAAGTGATAAAGAGGGGTTCTAATAAGTTACCTGCTGTGGGCTGCAGAGGGTGTGTCACGGCCTCTGGAGAAATGAAGGATTCCGAGTGTGGAGAGTTTGGGGCTTCCACAGGCCACCCCTGAGGTCCAATACTTGCAGGAGCAAATGTGTCACAGGGAAACAGACCTAATATTGAAAACACAAACAAACAGATTTTTGAAAACTGGGTCAATAATAGGGAGAAAAAGGCGTATGATATTTAAAATCAGCTTTATACATCTGCCTTTGGCTCAGGTCATGATCCCAGAGTCCTGGGATCGAGCCCCATGTCAGGCTCCCTGCTTAGCAAGGAGCCTGCTTCTCTCTCTCCCTCTGCCCCTCCCCCTGCTCATGCCCGCTTTCTCTCTAATAAATGAAATCTTAAAAAAAAAATCAGCTTTATATATATTGCCATAACGACACAGGACCAATGAAAAACAAAGCAAGAAAGTTTTAAAGTAAAAACCACTGACGTTCTTCAGGGTTCTGGCAAATTGTTAACTGACTGTCATGTCATTAGTCAGCGTTGATTGGCTACCTTCTACATTGTATTGTGAAGAGTAAAAATACCAAAGACTGAATGCTAGCACCAATAAATATCACAACTGATACCACATAACACATAGTAAGGAACTGAGAGTCTTGATTTCCTCATCTGTAAAATGAAATCAATGCCTCCCTCTGCAACATTACAACAGTTTTGTGAAAATGCTTTATAAATTATTACGAAATAGACAAGTGTTAAGGGATTGTTATTATGCTGTGCTCTAAGACATAATAGGGGATTTACTATCACATGGTCCTTGCCAGCAAGAGTATTACAATTTAGCTAGAGAGGCAAGATAGACATGTATCAAATACCGTATAGTATGGACTAAGTGTTCTAAGAGTTTAAAAACAACCATGAGGACCAGAATAGTCACAGAAGGCTTCAGAGGAGAAGCAAGAGCAGGAAGAGAGGAGAGAGTAGTCAATTTCAAGGATGGAGAACACTGAGCAAAGAAAGGTATGAAAATGCCAATAGGACAAGAATGTTTCTGCGACTACAAGATTAGTTGGATTCAAGTAGATGTTGCATACCAGAAAGGGAAAATAGGATTAGAACAAACAATGGAAGAAGGACCTGGAAAGCCAGAGAAATTTAGACTTGAAGAGAAAAAAAATAGAGTGTCTTAAGGTCTTAATGAAAATGAGGTGATGAATACAGAACAGGGACCTGGTGACCAAATCAGCAGGTATATTTGGAATGAATTTAAAAGGGAGCAGCCTAGGTATAAAGTGATAGGGGCTTTACATGGGGGAAGGCAGAGGGAGCATAAAGGAAGAGAAGATGCTGTAAAGAAGTCAATGGGACTAAATGACTCACTAAAAGCTGAAAAGCATCGGGAGACTACATAGATAGCATCAAGGTCAACCCATTTAACATCCTTCCCCCTAGAGATCTGCAGTCCAAAGAGAAGCACAAATGCAACATATTATTAGCCATGACCTTTACAAATACAAAATTATAAGCATTGTTGGAAGTGGGACTTATTAGTGACAGGTACTGAAGGAAACCTGAAAGTCACCACCAAAAAAATATGCCTCTTTGACATAAAAATTATTTTGAGCTGAAGGCAAGTAGGGAGCAGTAAACCTAGAAAAACCTCTCCACCTTCTGCTTAAAGGCAGGATATAAATTCTCCACTTCCTGGACCCAGACTCTTATCAGCCCAGAGAGGGCACCAGAGGAATCTGCACACAAACCTTACTCCATCAGTTCCCTCCCATGCATTTTCTTCCCCCAGTTTGGCACTCATGAAAGCCTAAAACTGCTTTCCTTTGTCCTGTTATTTCTTTATACATTTACTGTTTGTTGAAGATGCTAACCAAAATTCTAAGCTACCACTTTGAGTCACTTTTCACCCGTATGATGGATGCTGCATGTGTTAACAAATTGTCTCCTGTTAATCTTTTTGTTTTAGAGTCCCAGCTGACAACCTAAGATGGGAGGAAGTAAAGTTTTACCTCCCCCACAGTATCCTGGCCACATTCATGTTAAAAGTTACACAAAACCAGGAATGACGATACTACTAATTGAGAACTAAGATCTGTTTAATGTTTACTAAGTACCAGATGCTATGAGAAGTGCTTTTACAAAATTTTATTTCATTATCACCACATCTTTAAGGTAGGAACTATTGCTGGCCCCATATTGTAGATAAAGAAATCAAAGTTTACAGAGGATATAACTTACCCAAGGTAATGAGCTAGTAAAATGTGGAGACAGAATCTGGCCCTATCATATCGTATTCAAGATCTCACAAGAGGAGGTGAGCAGACCCTGAGCACCCCAACTGCTGAATTCTCTCCTGAGCCCAATCTAGATAGAGCCTTGTTAGAGCCAGAGCCAAAAAACATGACTTTGCCTAGTGGTTAACTTCAAAGGTGATGGGTAAAAGGCCACATTAATTGTTGGGAGTTAAGCAATAAATCCAGTTGAAGACATCATACCATAACTGTCTTGCAGGGGATCATTTTGTTCTGTAAATGCTGAAGCATTGGTTGTTCCACTGGGGAGAAAGAGAAAATCCTCCAGGCCATCATCATGGTGCATCTTAAAGGGATCTGGAAAAAAGAAGAAATTTAAAACTCATTCCCAGTGAATACAACTAAAAAGATTAGCATTCCTTATCCTATGATGAATATTGATTGGTTACATGTGTCATCAACAGAAGTTAAATAAATTGAGAAAATATGTAACTGAATATGGTAGAGATTACCTTATTCCTTTGTTACAAGTTAAGAATATATAATCTCATATTCTCTAAGATTTGATTATCTGAATCAGCCAACAAATAAAAAACTAAAGGCACAACTAATGCTCAATTCTATAATATGCTAAGAGGTGAAATTACAGATATAATTAAACTCCAATATATATTTAGACATTCATTTTAGGTTATTAAGAAAAAAAAAAAAAGACAGCCAGACAAGTAAAAAAGACATTTTCACCTCATTGGACATCATGAAGAAACCTACTTTTAAGAAGTTGTCTGAATGAGACAAGGTGAACAGCTGGCATCTTCAGAAGAGAAACTCCAGAATCATGAGTTGCCATTAGTAAAGGCACTCAAAACATCAGGGAAACTCTATGCCCTTTTTTTTTTTTAAAGATTTTATTTATTTATTTGAGAGAGAGAGAGAGAGAGTGAGAGAAGGAACACAAGCAGGGGGAGTGGGAGAGGGAGAAGCAGGCCTCCCGCGGAGCAGGGATCCCGATGTGGGGCTCTATCCCAGGACCTGGGGAGCATGACCTGGGCCGAAGGCAGACGCTTAACGACTAAGCCACCCAGGCGCCCCAACTCTGTGTCTTCTTACATGAGAAAAAAAAGCAAAGCCAGTCAGGCCAAGCAAGAATTTTGCTACTAAGGGACACTTGTTCTGATGAGCTCTGGGTGTTATATGTAAGTGATGAATCACTAAATTCTACTCCTGAAACCAATATTACACTAACAAGAATTTTTTAAAAAGATTTTATTTGTTTATTTGAGAGAGCACAAGAGTGGGTGTGGAAGGAC
>NC_138369.1:14277740-14292904 GCF_054177405.1 Leptonychotes weddellii
TGAGAAAAAAAAGCAAAGCCAGTCAGGCCAAGCAAGAATTTTGCTACTAAGGGACACTTGTTCTGATGAGCTCTGGGTGTTATATGTAAGTGATGAATCACTAAATTCTACTCCTGAAACCAATATTACACTAACAAGAATTTTTTAAAAAGATTTTATTTGTTTATTTGAGAGAGCACAAGAGTGGGTGTGGAAGGACGGAGGGAGGAAAAGCAGACTCCCCACTGAGCAGGGAGCCTGATACAGGGCTCGATCCCAGGACCCTGGGATCATGACCTGAGCTGAAGGCAGACACTTAACTGACTGAGCCACCCAGGCGCCCCGAACTAACTAGAATTTAAATAAAAATTGCCCTGTGTGCTCACTGCTACTAGCAAGTCTACTTCCATCCTTGAGCAGACAGATCAGCATGTATTCCAATACAAGTAAAGGATAATCAGCCTTTAACTGTGGATACTGTTTCCAAATTTATTTAAAGTTGCTTCCTTTCTTTTTGATCTTTAGTCATGAAATGTTCACAAGAGGGGCGCCTGGGTGGCTCAGTCGTTAGGCGTCTGCCTTGGGCTCAGGTCACGATCCCAGGGTCCTGGGATAGAGCCCCGCATTGGGCTCCCTGCTCAGTGGGGAGCCTGCTTCTCCCTCTCCCACTCCCCCTGCTTGTGTTCTCTGTCAAATAAATAAATAAATAAAATCTTAAAAAAAAAAAAAAAAAGAAAGAAAGAAAATGTTCACAAGACATTTCTGCCCTGATACAGAAATGAAATATTAAGAATGCCATAGTCAACAGAACTTTGAGAAATGAACTAAATGATTTGTGATTTAATCTTTCTGATATTCTAGATGGGGAGATTTGTGATCTGCATGGTTTTATTCTGGGTACTAGAAATGGGGCTAATAGTATGTTTAGTCCCTGCCCAGTCATAGGAAAATTCTTTATTCTTTACCAGAGACAAAATAAAAAAATAAAAAAATAAAAATAAAAGAATTCTGCTTCTAAGAAGGCCTTCTCAAAATTAGCACACATCTGAATTACCCTGCAGCCTTAAAGAAACACTGATTGCTAGGCCCTAAGAATCTGCTTTCTAACTAGTTCCTTGGTAGATGCTAGTGACTCATTCCCTTAAGGTGCTTCATTTGTCAGCGGCAGATGCATAAAAGCCTAGGCCTTGGGACAGTGTTCATTCCTGTGGCTCTGAGGCAGCTGTACCACCCTCCTCTAGCAAGAGATGGCAAGATCAGAGGAGACTGTGGCACTGGGAAGTATGAACAGTGGAAGGCAAACTGAGAAACTGCTGGGGGTGGAGGAGGACCCAAAGCTGCTTCTCGAGAACAGCAGGGGAGCTGGGAGAGGAGAGAGATTACAACCATTCATGCTGCCCGGTACCCCGGGTTTGGAAAGGCTCCTCCTAACACTTCCACTGAAGGAAAACACAACGCCTAAACCATCAAGGACAGTAACTGCTGTATGGTTTACACATTAGGATGGGAGATGTGCTACCTTGCATGTAAAAATGAATGGTTTCTACAAAGTTCTGTCATTTATTTATTATGTTTTTTCTGGATGCCTCTAATATGACAGAGTCTGTGTGCTCTAAAAACCCAGAGATGCATAATAAGGTCAGGGCTGAGAACATTTAGCAGACAGATATTTTAGTTCAAGTCAAAGAAGATCTTCACCTGGTAAATATTTCAGCTGAGAACTGAAGGACCAAGTGGTTAAAGGGATGAAGACCTTTTCTCTATCCACATTCCCCCCACTTAGTGACCTCATCTAATCTCACAGTTTAAAATTCTGTCCGTAAGTTAATAACACTCAAATTTGTACCTCCAGCCATCTAGACCTCACCCCTTATTTCTTGATTTTCATATCAAATTGCCAATTCTTAATGTATAAAATAAAGCCAAAACGTAACATGTTTCCCAAACTACCCCTCATACAATCTTCCCATCTCTAATGGCATTCTATCTTTTTAGTCAAAAACATTGGAGTCATCCTTAACTTCTCTCTTTCATATACCATTCCCAATTCATAAGAAAATCCAGCTGAGCTGACCTTCAAAATGTCCCCCAGGATCTATTTTCCCCACCTCCACTGATTAGTGTGTCTCGCACAAGGCTGTATGTAGTCAAGGCACTGGCCAAGGCTGTGATCATCAGAAGACTTGACAGGGGCTGGAGAACCTGCCTGCACAGTGGCTTATTTACATGGCTATTGACTATAGAGGCCTCTGATTCTCACCTACATGGGCCTCTCCATAGCAACTGGCTATCCCCAGGGTGAGTAAACCGAGAATAACCAAGATGGAAGCCACAGTGTCTTTTATAACCTAATCTTAGAAATGACATACCATTATTTCTGCCATCTATTCTACTGATCACACAGGCCAAGCCTAGTATGATGTGGGAGGTTACTACACAAAGGTGTGAATACCAGGAGTTGGGGATCATTGGAACCATCTTGGGGGCTGACTACCACACTTGGCTTTCAAGACATTATACTCTTCCAAGTTTTCTCCAACCTCAAAACTGGCCATTCCTTTGACGTTACCCTTGCTGGTTCCTCTTCTTCCTGACTTTAATATTACTAATTAAAAACGACTCACAAAGAAAATCTCTGGCTAAGATAGCTTCGCTGATCAATTCTACCAAACATTAACAGAAGAATTACAACTAATTCTTCATAAACTCTTCCAGAAAAACCTGAAGCAGGGAGAACACTTCCTAACTCATTCTCTGGTTGGTATTTCCACAGAATGTTAATACCCTGATATTACTCTGATACCAAAACTAGACAAAGACATCATAAGGAAACTACAGATCAGCATCTCTTCTAAATATGGATGCCAAAATCTTCAACAAATATGTTTATGAATGTGCCAGAAAATAACACAAATTATACGCCATGACTAAATGGGATTTATCCCAGGAATGCAAGATTGGTAATCAATGTAATATATACGTATCAGTAGAATAAAAATTAAAACCACATGATCATTTCAATAGATGCAGAAAAACCACTTGACAAAACCCAACACCCTTTCATGATAAATCAAGTAGACAAATTAGGAATTGAAGGCACTTTCCTTAATCTGATAAATGGCATCTGCAAAACACACTCTGCTGACACCATACTTAATGGCCAAAGACTGGATGCTTTCCCTCTAAAGAAAGTAACAAAACAAGGATGTCTGCTCTCACCACTTCTAGTTAATCATTGTACTGAAGGTTCTAGCCAGGAAAATTAGGCAAGAAAAAGAAATAAAACGCATCAAGATTGGAAATGAGGAACTAAAATTACATTTGTAAATGACATGATCATACATGTGGAAAATCCTAAGGAATCCACTAAAACTACTAGAACTAATGAATTGAGCAAGGCTGAAGATACAAGATCAATATACAAAAATCAATTGTGTATCTATACCCTTCCAAAGAATGATCTAAAAATGAAATTAAGAAAACAATTTCATTCATAGCATCAAAAAGAATAAAATACTAGGAATAAATTTTATAAACAGGGATATAAAATTTATACTGTGAAAACTACAAAAATACTGTTGAAAGAAATAAGATATAAATAAATGGAAAAACATTCTATGTTTATGGATTGAAAGACTTAATATTGTAAAGATAGCAAAACTCAATTTGATCTATAGATTATATATCTATATTTATAGATCTATAAATTCCTGTAAGAATCCCAGCTGATTTCTTTATAGAAATTGACAAGCTGATTCTAAAATTCATATGGAATCACAAAAGACCCAGCCAGAATAGCTAAAACAATTAAAAAAAAACAACAAAAACAAACAAAAAAAACAACCCAACCCCACAAAAGTGAGGAAAACTCACACTTCCTAACTGCAAAACTTACCACAAAGCTCTAGTAATCATGACAGTATAGTCCTGGCATTAGGACAGACAGACAGATCCAGTGGAATAGAACTAAGAGTTGATGAACAAAATTATGTATCTATGGTCAACAGATTTCAGCAAGGATGCCAAGACCATGAAATGGGCAAAGAACAGTCTTCAAAAAAATGCAGCTGGGACAACTGGATATCAACATGCAAAATAATGAATGTGGATCTCTCTACCTCTCACCATATACAAAAATCAACTTACAATGGATCAAAGACCTTAATACAAGAGCTAAAAATATAAAATTTTTAGAAGAAAACATAAGGATAGGGACGTCTGGGTAGCTCAGACAGTTAAGCATCTGCCTTCGGCTTAGGTCATGATCCCAGGTCCTGGGATAGAGTCCTGCATCGGGCTCCTTGCTCAGTGGGGAGCCTGCTTCTCCCTCTGCCTGCCGCTCCCCCTGCTGCTTCTCTCTCTCTCTCAAATAAATAAAATCGTCAAAAAAAGAAAAAGAAAACATAAGGATAAATGTTCATGACCTCAGATTTGGCAGTGGAGTCTTAGATATAACACCAAAGCATGAGCAACAAGAGAAAAACTAGATATATTGGACTTCATCAAAATAAAAAACTTTTATGGGTGCCTGGGTGGCTCAGTTGGTTAAGCGACTGCCTTCGGCTCAGGTCATGATCCTGGAGTCCCGGGATCGAGTCCCACATCGGGCTCCCTGCTCGGCAGGGAGTCTGCTTCTCCCTCTGACCCTTCTCCCTCTCGTGCTCTCTCTCATTCTCTCTTTCGCAAAAAAACAAAAAAAACAAAAAAAAACTTTTATGCATCAATGGGCACTATAAAGAAAATTAGGAGACAACCCACAAAATGGGAGAAAATATTTGCAAATCATAAATCTGACAAGGGTGTAGTATATAAAGAACTCTTACAGGACAACAACAAAAAAGATACACCAATTAAAATTGGGATAAGGATCTGAATACACATTTCTCTAAGGAAGATATACAAATAGTCAATAAACATATGAAAAATAAAAAGATAATGAACATCATTAGCCAAGAGGAAAATGCAAATTAAAATCATAACAAGATATACCACTTCAATCCCAACTAGATTAGGTTAAATTTTTCAAAAGGGAAAACAAGGATTTTTAAGGATGTGGAGGAATTACAAACCTAATCCACTACTGGTGGCAATATAAAATTGTACAGTTGCTTTGGAAAATAGTTGGGCAGTTCCTCAAATGATTCAACACTGAGTTATCAAATGATCAGCAATACCAATCTAGGTATAAACCCATGGGAAATGAAAATATATGTCTACACAAAAACCTGTACATAAACGTTTAAAACAGCATTAGTGGGGCGCCTGGGTGGCTCAGTTGGTTAAGCAACTGCCTTCGGCTCAGGTCATGATCCCGGAGTCCCGGGATCGAGTCCCGCATCGGGCTCCCTGCTCAGCGAGGAGCCTGCTTCTCCCTCTGACCCTCCCCCCTCTCATGTACTCTCTCTCATTCTCACTCTCTCAAATAAATAAATAAATCTTTAAAAAAAAAAAAAAAAAAGATAAAACAGCATTAGTGACAACAGTAAAAGAAAAAAAATGCTAACAACCTATATATTTATCAACTGATGAACAGATAAACAAAATGTGGTATATCCATACAATGGAATATTATGAGTTCCTCTGAAAGAATGAAGTACTGATCTGTACCACAAAATGCATGATCCTTGAAAACTTGCTAAGTGAAAAAGCCAGTCACAAAAGACCACATATGATTTCATTTATATAAAATGTCCAGAATAGGTAAATTTAGAGAGACAGAAAGTAGGTTAGTGGTTGCTTATAAAAATGTTTTAAAGTTGATTCTGGTGATGGCTACACACACACACACACACACACACACACGAATATACTAAAAATCCACTGAATTGTACATTTGATTTTGTTTTTTGAAGATTTTATTTATTTATTTGAGAGAGAGAGAGAGAGCATGAGTGGCAGGGGTGGAGGAGCAGAGGGAGAGGGAGAAGGAGACTCCCTGCTGAGCAGGGAGAACAACATGGGACTTGATCCCAGGACTCTGGGATCATGACCTGAGCCAAAAGCAGATGCTTAACCAACTAAGGCACCCAGGCGCCCCTGAATCGTACACTTTAAATAGGTGAATTGTAGGGTGCCTGGGTGGCTCAGTTGGTTAAGCGACTGCCTTCGGCTCAGGTCATGATCCTGGAGTCCCGGGATCGAGTCCCGCATCGGGCTCCCTGCTCAGCAGAGGGTCTGCTTCTCCCTCTGACCCTCCTCCCTCTCATGCTCTCTGTCTCTCATTCTCTCTCTCTCAAATAAATAAATAAAATCTTTAAAAAAAAAAAAAAGGTGAATTGTATGGTATATGAATTATGTCTTAATAAAGCGGTTTTTAAAAATTACCATATATTGATATACCCAATAACTGGAAAATGGTATAGAACATCAAATACTAGATTATTTGGAACCAGCTATGAGCACCTTGTTAGATGGTAAAAAAGAAGCCATATATAAGTGCAAACAAAAAAACTGAGTTCTCGGGGGTGCCTGGGTGGCTCAGTCGTTAAGCATCTGCCTTCGGCTCAGGTCATGATCCCAGGGTCCTGGGATCGAGTCCCGCATCGGGCTCCCTGCTCAGTGGGAAGCCTGCTTCTCCCTCTCCCACTCCCCCTGCTTGTGATCCTGCTCTCTGTGTCTCTGTCAAATAAATAAATAAAATCTTTAAAAAAAAAAAAAAAGAAAAGAAAACTGAGCTCTCAACCTGGCACGGAGCCATTGATATTACTCCTTTGAGGTCCCACTGCAATCCATTCCGCCACCATTTCCAGCTCTAGGCAACTACACATATGCTTTTTGTCTCTACAGAATAGTTGGATTTTATAGAAATTGGGTATGAGTCCTAGTTTTCCCTCCTGTCAAATGAGAATAATACATACTTGCAGAGTTAGGTAAGAAACACAGAAAATATGTATAAAAAGGCTCTAGCCCTGTGCCTGGCACACAAAACAGACATTCAACAAATGGTGCTACTATTACTGTAATAATTCCTTTTCGAAGAATTACGATTCTACAATACTACTGACCATTTAGTCTTCAATGAATATGAATTTCAGTTAAGTTACTCAAAACAGTCTTCGAAAGGGAGAGATATGGAGAGGCATGCGCATCAGAAGAAGGGATTGGGAGAAGAAAGGGTCAACTAAATGTTCAGGGCAAAGGGTTACACTCTGGTTGTGCTTTGCAAGCTATATTTAGCCTAAAAAGTTTTATCTGAGTGGTGGCTACAAATTTTTCATGTTTATGTCATCACTCATACTGAACAGTCACAGGCAAGCCTGCACTTACCAGTCTGGGTAGGATTCACCAATTGTTGTGGTTCAAAGCAAAAGTTTGTGTTTTCTGGCCAGTTCTGGATGTTCTGATATCCCTGGTAGGCCATTTTCTCTTCAAGGAATGGAGTTGGAGAACCTTCAGACAGAAACACCAAACAAAAGTTACAAGGTATCACTGTCTTCTCCTCCACTAGAATTGAGTTTCTACTAGTATCACAGTTAGTACAATATGACAAAAATCATACCTACCTAGTGCATTTTCAAGAAATTTTTTTTTAAATTTTAAGACAGAAAAACATAATCAAAATACTGGAAGTATAAGCCTGTTATAAGGTTAAAAACACCGCAGGTTATCTTCTGGGTATGGTATGTGAAAAGGTTAGTGATTTTTACCCACAAAAGAACAAGTACAAAATTTGACAAAATTGTCAACAGCAATCATTTCAAGTCACCAAAATTTTTAAAATGTCAGATCTAAATCAATGGGGAAATATATACTATGGTCATTAATAGAAGACTCAATATTGTTAAGATGGTGATTCTCAAACTGACAATAGATTCAAGGCAACTTCAGTTAAAAGTCCCAGCAGAATTTTTTGAAGGTGTCAACAAGCTCATTCCATAATTTATATGGAAATGCAAAAAAACAAAAACAAACAAACAAACAAAACACAAAATAGACAAAACAATTTTGAAGAAAAGAACACTGGAGGATTTAAATGATTTGATTTCAAAAGTTACTACAAATGTTTAATAACCAAGTCAGTGTGGTATGGACAACACATTTGATAAATGGAGCAAAACAGAGTTCAGAAGGAAAACTACGTAAGTTGTGGACAACTGGTTTTTAACAGAGGTGCCAAGGTAATTCAATGGGGGATCATTTTGTCAACCAATGATACAGAAACAACTGGTCACTTACCTCACACCATATGCAAAATCTAACTCCAAATAGATTAAGAACCTAAATGTAAATGGGTGAAATTAAAAGAACTTGTAGAAGAAAATATAGGAGAAAAAAAATCTCTGTGACCCTGGACTAGGCAAAGATTTCTTAGAAATGTCATCAAAAGCAGGATCCATATAAGGAAAAAAAACTTGTGAACTGGACATCATCAAAATTTACAACTTTTGCTTTTCAAAAATACCACTAAGAAAATGAAAAGAGAAGCCACAGATTGGGAGAAAATATTTGCAAATGACAAATCTAATAAAGGACTGTATGCAGAAGAGATCAAAATCTCTTATAGTTATACTTATGATCTATTATTAGGTAAGTTTTACAAGAAACAAGTTCATTTATCACCTTAAAAACAATATTTATAAGTAACTTAAATATTGGTACATACTATGTGTTCAAAACTGTTTAAACATTTAATATGTTTAAATAGCTACTGAAATAGCTACTTCAGTCTTTTTGCTTATTTTTGCTCATACTTACAACGAACAATGTGTAAAGTTTTAATCTTATTTCCCTTACATTTTGTTGTTCTGATCATATTTATTAAAATGTTATTCTTCGTCTGTTGAGTCTAATAATAAAAAATTAAGACTTGAAAAAAAATCTCTTACAACACAATTATAAGTCAAGCAACTCAATTTTAAATGGGCAAAAGATTTCAATAGACCTTTTCATCAAAGACAATACACAAATGGGTAATATGCACATAAAAGAAGCTCATCATCATTAGTCGTTAGGGAAATGCAAATTGAAATCACCATGAGCTGCCACTACACTTGAGAACCACTAAATCAAAAAGCCAGACAATACCAGGAGTTTGTGAGGATGCAGAGGAAAAGGAAATTTCTTCCATTCCTGGAGGGAATGTTAAATGGTACTACTTTAGAAATTAATTTCATGGTTTCCTTCTCTTTATGAACAGCTTAGTTGAGATATAAATTTACTGTTTTAAGTAAGTGTAGCATCCAGGGGGGTTTTAGTACATTCATGAGTTATACAACCACCACCGTCTAACTTCAAAACATTTTTATTACTCCAAAATCCTATACCAATTCACCTTTCCCACCAGCCCACTGGTGGGAAAGTTTATAGTTTATATATTCATTCAAAATATATAGTTTATATGTTCATCTATTGACATCTGATTGTTTCCATTTTTGGCTATTGTTAAATAATGCTACTATGAACATTAAGTATAGGTTTTTGTGTGGGAATGTTTCCAATTCTACTGGCTATATGCCTAACCGAATTTCTAGATCATATAGCAACTCGTATGTTTAACATTCTGAGGAACTGCCAAACTGTTTTTTGCAAAGTGCTTATGCCATTTACAATCCCAACCAACAATGCGTGAGTTTCGATTTCTCCACATCTTTACCAACACTTGTTGATCTTTTTTATTTTAGCTATACCAGATGTGGGTGTGAAGTGTATCCCACTATGGTTTTGATTTGTATTTCCCTAATGACTAGTGATGTTCTGCATATTTTCAATTGCTTATCAATCATTTGCCTTTTTTTTTTTTAAGAAACGTCTATTCAAGGGGCGCCTGGGTGGTGCAGTCGGTTAAGCACCCAACTGTTAGTATGGCCTGGGTCGTGACCTCAGGGTTGTGAGATCAAGCCCTGCGTTGGGCTCCACGCTCAGTGTGGAGTCTGCTTGAGATTCTCTCTCTCTCTCTAAAATAAACAAACAAATCTTAAAAAAAAAAAAAAAAGCCTATTCAAATCATTTACCTATTTTTTAATTGAGCTATTTGGGCTTTTTTAATTGAGATACACAGTTCACTTTCTTTTTTTAATTCAAGCATAGTTAACATACAGTTACATTAGTTTCAGGTGTACAATATAATGATTCAACAATTCCATACATTACTCAGTGCTCATCACAAGAAGTGTACTCTTAATCGCCTTCACCTATCTCACCCATCCCCCCAACCTACCTTTCCTCTGGCAAGCACCAGTCTGTGCTCTGTATTTAAGGATGTGTTTCTTTTTTTTTTTTTTTTAAAGATTTTATTTATTTATTTGAGAGACAATGAGATAGAGAGAGCATGAGAGGGGATAGGGTCAGAGGGAGAAGCAGACTCCCTGCCGAGCAGGGAGCCCGATGTGGGACTCGATCCCAGGACTCCAGAATCATGACCTGAGCCGAAGGCAGTCGCTTAACCAACTGAGCCACCCAGGTGCCCTGGATGTGTTTCTTTTTTATCTTTGTTCATTTCCTAAATTCCACATATGAGTAAAATCATATCGTATCTGTCTTTCTCTGACTGATTTATTGCACTTAGCATTATACCTCTAGATCTATCCAAGATCCTTTTTCTTAATGATGTCCTTGGAGCATAAAAAATTTTTAATTTTTATAAAGTCCATTTTTTTTGAAGATTTTATTTTATTTTATTAAAGATTTTATTTATTTATTTGAGAGAGAGAGAATGAGAGACAGAGAGCATGAGAGGGAGGAGGGTCAGAGGGAGAAGCAGACTCCCTGCCGAGCAGGGAGCCTGATGTGGGACTCAATCCCAGGACTCTAGGATCATGACCTGAGCCGAAGGCAGTCGCTTAACCAACTGAGCCACCCAGGTGCCCTGAAGATTTTATTTTTAAATCATCTCTACACCCAATGTGGGGCTCAAACTTACAACTCCAAGATCAAGAGTCACATGCTCTTCTCACTGAGCCAGCCAGGTGCTCTGATAAAGTCTAATTTATCTGCTTTTCTTTTGCCACTTTTGCTTTGGAGTCCTAAGAAATCACTGGCTAACCCAAGTTCATAACGATCTATGCCCATGTTTTCTTCTAGGAGATTTTTCCTTTTACTTCTTATATTTAGGTCTATGATCCATTTTATTTTTTTATATGGTATTAGGTAGGGGTCCCAACTTTATTCTTTTGCAAATATAGATAATCCAAGTTTCCCAGCCCCATTTGTTGAAAAGACTATAGCAGTCTCCCTTATTGGTGGGGGATATGTTCCAAGACCCTCCCCACCCCCATGGACACCTGAAACTACAGATAGTACTGAGCCCTATATACACCATGTTTTTTCCTATTCATACATATCTGTGATAAAGTTTAATTTATAAATTAGGTACAGCAAGGGGATGAACAACAATAACTGGTAATAAAATAGGACAATTATAACAATATACTGTAAATAAAAGTTATGTGAATGTGGTCTATCAAAAGATCTTATTGTACTATATTCACCCTTCTTGTGATGATGTGAGATGATAAAATGCCTGTGTGATGAGATACACTGAGGGGAATGATGTAGGCATTGTGACGTAGTGTTAGGCTACTACTGACCTTCTGTTACGTCAGAAGGACTATCTGCTTCCATATCGCAGTTAACCACAAATATCTGAAGCCAGGGAAAGCAAAATCGTGGATATGGGGATACTACTGTATTCTTCCCCCACTGATTTATTTTGGCACCCTTGTTGAAAGATGTAATCTAGAAAGATGTAATTTCTATTTCTAGACTTTGACAGTTTCTTAAAATGTTAAACAGGTCTGACCCAGCAATTCCTAGGTATCTATCTACCCAAGAGAAATGAAAACACATATCTACACAAAAAAGAATACATTAATGTTCACAGCTGCATTATTCATAACAGCTAAAAATTAGAAACACAATGTTCAATTGGTGAATGGATAAACAAAATAGGGTGCAAAAATATAGTGGAATATTATGCAGCTATAAATGGGAATGAACTACTGAAAACACTACAATATGGATGAGCCTTAAAGCATTATGAAATGGGGCGCCTGGGTGGCTCAGTTGTTAAGCGTCTGCCTTCGGCTCAGGTCATGATCCCAGAGTCCTGGGATCAAGCCCCACACATCGGGCTCCCTGCTTGGCGGGAAGTCTGCTTCTCCCTCTCCCACTCCCCCTGCTTGTGTTCCCTCTCTCGCTGTGTCTCTCTCTGTCAAATAAATAAATAAAATCTTAAAAAAAAAAAAAAAGCATTATGAAATGTGAGAAAAGCAAGACACAAAAGACTAAATATTGTATAATTCTGTTTACATGAATTTTCTAGAAAAGACACAACTTTAAAGACAGGAAGTAGAAGAGTGGTTGCCTAGACTGTAAGTAGGAATGGGAACTGAACACAAATGGGCCCAAGGGAACTCTGAGGGTGATAAAAAATATTCTAAAAATGGATCAGGGTGACTTTAGTATATACCTTCCTTGTTAGGGGTAGGAACTTTTGTTGACATGGGCATAAAAGCAAATGAAAGAAGTTTTGAAAGGCTGAATAGCCACAGTACCAAAGTTTAAAGTTTCCCTACTGTCTTCCTTCTGGAAAACAGACGAGGACCTAAGGAAGATGTGGCTGGGAGAAGGAGAAGGCTCCGCCACAGGGTACTTATAAACTTCTACAGCTAATACACCGACCGCTAACCTCAAGGCAAAGTGGGAGTAGAAGTGACAGGACTCCTCATTAGCAGCCAACTCATCAGGCTGCCTCTAGGTACAAATGGTCCCCTTCAAGGTTGCCCTTTATTTTCATGTTTCATAGAATCATTTAAATCTGATTTCACCTACATGTAGTGATTTGGGGGAAAGGGACAGAAGAAGAATAAAACAAAATCATTTATCCTCGATTTGCATTTACTCCTCTCGGGGGACAATATTGGATATCGGAAGATTTTTTTTTCTATAAACATTTTTACTTAAGCATAATAAATCTGTGGATTTACTTTCCATGCCTACAAGAATGGAAGGTGAATAATATACTCTAATTTTAATTAAGATATTTAATTATCATTTTGTAACTAAAACTCTTCTTACATAAGTAAAACACCAAATCCCTAAGAAACTTATCCGCTGGTAGGACAGTTAACATCACAAATGGCAAACCCTCCTGGGTTCTGTGTCTTAACCACAGCCTCTAGCCAGAGTGGTTTCTCTCTGGAGGTTATTATGGGCATTGACCTGCTACAACTAAGAAACTTCTGCTGTAAGTAGTAAGAAAAGGAAACACATCAATTCTTCAAAAGAAGATAAGACTTTTTCCAAACTTTAAGCAATGTTTGTCACAACTGTCTTTTTAAGATGGAAACTGATCATCATAATTGTCTTTCATCAGTGACAGCTTACAATGGATGATACAGAGATAGGCTACACACAGCTATTCCCTAAGTCAACTCTCACTAATTGACAAAGTACAAAAGTAGACGCCTCCTGTTATGGTACAACTTGGGGCAGGGGAGAAGAGAAAACCTTACCAATACAGTTCAGGTCTGGAGGTTACTACCAGCAGGGATGTCAACAGCCTGTAATGGGGTCCTGTATATTCATGTCTAAGCACCTCCAGAGGTTTGAATAGTCAACTCTGTCTCCTCCAAGCACCTCTTCCTCCTTCTATTCTCTCCCCCAGTATGCTTTCTTCTTTCTGTCCTTCCTTTAGCTTTAAGAGAGCCAGCTTTGTTTTTAATTCTTTAAATTTTTTTAATTTTTGAGAGAGAGAGCGTGCATACGAGCATGCACACAAGCAGGGGGTGGGTGGGGAAAGGGGGAGGGAGTTTTTTTTTTTTTTTTTTTAAGTTTTATTTTAGGGGCAACTTGGGTGGCTCAGTCAGTTAAGCATCTGCTTTCAGCTCAGGTCATGATCCCAGAATCCTGGGATCGAGCCACACGTCGGGCTCCCTGCTCAGCGTGGAACCTTCTTCTCCCTCCCCTCTGCTCCTCCCTGCTGCTTGCTCTCTATCCTGCTCTCTCTCTCAAATAAATGAAATCTTAAAAAAAAAAAAAAAAAAGATTTGAGAGAGAGAAAGAGCTTGCATGTGGAAGGGAGGAACAGAGGGAGAGAAGTCTTTTTTTTTTTTTTAAAGATTTTATTTATTTATTCATAAGAGACAGACAGAGAGGCAGAGGGAGAAGCAGGCTCCCTGCTAAGCGGGGAGCCCGATGCGGGACTCGATCCCAGGACTCTGGGATCATGACCTGAGCCGAAGGCAGACGCTTAACCATCTGAGCCACCCAGGCGCCCAGAGGGAGAGAAAGTCTTAAGCAGACTCTGGACAGAGTGTAGAGCCCTTTTGCGGGGCTTAATCTCATGACCCTGAGATCAAAACCCCAGCTGAAACCAAGAGTTCCACACTTAACCAAATGTGCCACCCAGGTGCCCTGGAGAGACAGAACCTTATGCAGGCTCCATGCCCATTGTGGAGCCCCACTCAGGGCTTGATCTCACCACCCTGAGATCATGACCTGAGCCAAAATCAAGAGTCGGGACATTTAACCCACTGAGCCACCCAGGTGCCCCAAGAGAGCCAACTTTAAACAGCATTTCAACACATGGGAGTTCTGCAGAGCTGACTGCTGTCAAATATGGTTCGTTGTGTGGTTTAATTTTCTGTAACACCTAATATGTATTCATCACTATTTCAGCATAGAGCCAATTTTATATAGACCACATACCTGTTTTTACACAGTCCTAGAGACATGGGGAAAATATTCAGCAGAGCCAAATACGAGTTGAGGCCGTGGTTAAGAATGGGAAAATAAGGAGCACACCAATTTGAATGAAAAAAGTTTATGGAGGACAGCAGTTCTTCATAGAGGGCCGCTAGAGAATAGCTAGGATGTCAAAGGCCAAAAAGAGCAGACCCCAAGATTTGTCAGCCTATATCCCTTCCAAAGGGAACTGCCCTACTCCTTTCCAGGCAATCCTAGTGCAGAGGTCAATCACGGTGTTTCTGCTTTCCTGACCAAAGAAGTACACTTGTGATTAAACCAGGACAAAAGTCCTTTGGAGAAATTTTTTTTTTTTTTAAAGATTTTATTTATTTATTCGACAGAGACAGAGACAGCGAGAGCAGGAACACAGCAGGGAGAGTGGGAGGGCGAGAAGCAGGCTTCCTGCTGAGCAGGGAGCCCGATGTGGGACTCGATCCCAGGACCCTGGGATCATGACCTGAGCCGAAGGCAGACGCTTAACGACTGAGCCACCCAGGCAC
>NC_138369.1:14293404-14301313 GCF_054177405.1 Leptonychotes weddellii
TTTTTTTTTTTTAAAGATTTTATTTATTTATTCGACAGAGACAGAGACAGCGAGAGCAGGAACACAGCAGGGAGAGTGGGAGGGCGAGAAGCAGGCTTCCTGCTGAGCAGGGAGCCCGATGTGGGACTCGATCCCAGGACCCTGGGATCATGACCTGAGCCGAAGGCAGACGCTTAACGACTGAGCCACCCAGGCACCCTGGAGAAATTTGATATACAGACATTCTGACATTTTGGATCTTGAGCCGTAATGATACACCTAGGCTGCCAGTGGCCCTCTTTCCCACCTTGAAAGAGTCTGCCTGAGAATGAAGCCAAAAAGAGGGCAGGGGAGAACAGAGGGGAGACAAGAAAGAGTAGGAGAGAGGGAGAAAGGCAGAGTGTGAGTGAATGAGTGAGTGAAGCAGAGAAAGAAAGAAACAAGGGGAGGAGAGAAAAGCAAGAGAGACTTATGAGCCAAGTATGATTCTAGAAGTCTTATATGTTAAAAAAAAAACCTAGCTATAGGCAGCCAACAAATATATAAATGTACAGTCCCTAGTTTTTATAAGGTTCTAACCCTGGCTCTGCTATTTAACTCTGGGTGTGACCTTGAGACTTCTAGAGCTACAGACCACTAACCTAGAGTTAAAAAAAATAAAATAAAATAAAAAGTTGTGATACATAATTTTTAAAATGCATTTTAATTCTAAAACTAAATTCTGAGACCTCTGACTTATCCATTCATCTTTATATCTCTCAAAAACCTAGTAAAATATAACTTACATACAAGTACTCAGAAGTTATTGGATAAATGGAAGTACCTGGACACTTGTTAAGCCAGAAAGTCTACAATAAATCAAAAAACAAACCACAGTGTCCTTGGGAAGGTTGTAAGTGGCATATGAAAGAGGGAAGAGGAAAAGGTGGCAAGTATTTGGATAAACACTTTTTTTTTAAGGTTTTTATTTATTTATTGAGAGAGAGAGAGAATGATAGAGAGCATGAGAGGGAGGAGGGTCAGAGGGAGAAGCAGACTTCCTGCTGAGCAGGGAGCCCGATGCGGGGCTCGATCCTGGGACTCCAGGATCATGACCTGAGCCGAAGGCAGTCGCTTAACCAACTGAGCCACCCAGGCGCCCTGGGTAAATACTTCTTAAAATTAATAAAAAATAGGGCGCCTGGGTGGCTCAGTCGTTAAGCGTCTGCCTTCGGCTCAGGTCATGATCCCAGGGTCCCGGGATCGAGCCCCACATCGGGCTCCCTGCTCAGCGGGAAGCCTGCTTCTCCCTCTCCCACTCCCCCTGCTTGTGTTCCCTCTCTCCTCGTCTCTCTGTCAAATAAATAAAATCTAAAAAAAAAAAAAAAATTAATAAAAAATATAAATAATAAATTTTTATGGATTGACTTATCTTACTTCTCAAATCACATAAGCACAAATGTAACAATACAGCTCCATTCTGGATTATTAAAGAGAAATTAACCAGAAAATGGTAGGAGAAAACAGAGTTTTCTGATGCTCTGAGGTTGAATCTATGAGTCAATCTGTAACTGACTGAACAATACTATAAGCAGCAGTCTCAACACCTGGTCCTTGGCTACCTTCCAGAATTATTTTTCTTCTCCCCCTTATTTATTATTATTTTTAAAGATTTTATTTATTTGACAGGGAGGGAACACAAGTAGGGGGAGTGGGAGAGGGAGAAGCAGGCTTCCCTCTGAGCAGGGAGCCCGATGTGGGGCTGGATCCCAGGACCCTGGATCATGACCTGAGCCAAAGGCAGTCGCTTAACAACTGAGCCATCCAGGTGCCCCTCCCCACTTATTTATCATTAAATATTTTAATCAATCTATAGCAGAGTTTAAATAACAGAAAGGGAAGGAGGGAGGGCAAAGGGCTGGGCACAAACAGAAATATTTGAATTCCTGACCCTGCTCTGACCGAAAGCTTAAATGTATAAATTTGGGACAGCGTTTTTGTCTCTCTTGGTTTCAGTAATGACCTCTAAGGTATGTGTTCAGTTCTAGAATTACAGTAATTAAAAAAAAAAACATGCTAGCAATAATTTTATATTCCATAGAAAAGTACTAGAACTTCCATCTTTGAACTAGAAGAGGTGTACCCACCATCTACTATTTCAAAGGCAATGTGTTTAGGGCTTCAACGTGACAAATGCTTTTGTCCACCAATGTTGTCGCAAATGGCAAGATTTTTTCTTTTTTATGGTTGAGTACAATTGTTTTACATATGTATGCACGCACTTGCCCCACGTCTTCTTTATCCATTCATCTATCAATGGACACTTGGGTTGCTTTCGTATCTTGGCTATTGTAAATAATGCTGCAATAAACACAGGGATACATGTATCTTTTCAAATTAGTGTTGTTTTCTTTGGGTATATACTCAGTAGTGGAAGAACTGGATTGTATGTTATTTCTATTTTTAATCTTTTGAGGAACCTCCACACTATTTTCCACAGTTGTATGAGGGTTCCTTTTTTCCCCACATCCTAGCCAACACTTGTTATTTCTTGCCTTTTTTGTAGAGGCCACTAGGCCACTTTTAGGCAACCGGCTGAGCAAAGCAAACTTGAATAAGGCAAAAAGGCACACGGGGACCACGGAATTGAATGCAAACAGGCTCATTAAGCAACCCACCTCAAAACAGCCATAGGCCTTAACTGACCAATTACAACCAGGCACAAGATTCCTAAGATTACCAAATTACTACCTCACTCCACCCTCACCACCGCCTCAAAGTCTCCCCTCTGCTGTCCTGCCCACGGCTCCCTTGGGGTGTATTCAGTAAACTTCTATCTCTTCTGTTCTGCCTGGGATGAATTCTTTCACTACACTGGGTACCAGCCCCCACCCAACTGGGATGCCCCACATTTGGCGTCCCCCTCCCCGATCCAATTGGAGCATCTCACATTTTTGATACTAGTCATTCTAACTGGGGTGAAGTGATACTTCATTGTGGTAAAACAAAACAAAACACCTCACAATTGTTTTTTTTTAAAGATTTTAGTTTTAAGTAATTTCTACACCCAATGTGGGGCCTAAACCTACAACCCTGAGATCAAGAGCTACATGTTCCCCTGACTGAGCCAGGCAGGTGCCCCCCAAACCCACAATCTTTCATCAGAGAAGTGAATACATTTTCCTCATCCATTCTGGGGAAGAAACGGGCATCTCTGGTCTTCAGATGCAGAAGGCACTGTTTATCCTCCTGCCACAGCATTGCTGCGGCACAGCCTAGAGCGGCTCTCTCAGGAGCAACGTGGAAAGAGCCAGCCTCCAGCCAACAGTATTATTAATGAGCAAATCTGACAGGGGCTCACTCCCACTCTTCATTCAATGCTACTGACCTAGATTTCCTTCTTAAAACTCCACAGCAAAAGTAGGCAAACTCCCTTGCAGGAACAACAGCCTTCAGAATAAAAATTATTTTTCCAGCATAACTACAATCTACTCAGAGAGTCTATTTCAGTAAAAAAAAGAAAAATGAAATTCTAAACAAGAAGCAATTTACATAATGCAATGGAAACAACCCTAGATACCTTGGGTCTCCTAAAAGATTCTAGAATGGGAAAAAATAGGGGCCAGTTTCTACTATGAAATTGGAGCATTTAACAGTGAAGGCAACTGGTTAAATATTAAAAGTACCAACTAATCAAGCATTAGTATCTGTTAATCTATGTATCAAAGCCAGAACAATTCTATCAATAAGATCCATTCCAAGGGTAAGACAGACCAACATATTTTAATATAACAGAATACAAAATGTTCACTGATAAGGTTTCAGATTCTGCATTGTGAAAACCTTTAGAAACTACCACTTGTCAAGTTTTAATGTCAAGTCAAAGAATATCCAGTTACCTGAAAAGGAACTGTCAAAATACTCCTCCTCTTAACTACATATGTATGAGACAGATTTTCTTCATATTCTTCAACTCAAACAACGTATTGTGACAGACTGAATGCAGAGGCAGATTTGAGTATCCAGCTGTCTTCTATTAAACCAGATAGTCAAGACATTTAGAAAAATGTAAAACAACACAGTCCTTCCTACTAAACTTTTTTTGAAACTATACTTATTAAAAATGTTAATGATTATGTTTTAAAAGTCTCTCAGATTTAATATCTAGTTTGATAAATATTGGCAAATGTAACCCATATAAACAAAAGCTCTTTGGGGTCCTTAATAATTTTGTAACCAGCTTTACTGAGGTACAACTGACAAACAATGAGCTGCACATATTTAAAGTGTACAGTTTGATAAATTTTGAGGTATGCCATCACAAGAGAATGAACATATCCATCACTAGAAAAGTTTCCTAGGGGCGCCTGGGTGGCTCAGTCGGTTAAGCAACTGCCTTCGGCTCAGGTCATGATCCCAGTGTCCTAGGATTGAGCCCCGCATCGGCCTGTCTGCTCGGCGGGAAGCCTGCTTCTCCCTCTCCCACTCCCCCTGCTTGTGTTCCCTCTCTCGCTGTGTCTCTCTCTGTCAAATAAATAAATAAAATCTTAAAAAAAAAAAAAAAAGAGTAGAGACAGTCTCCCTCTAGAGAATATTGCTATTTATATTTTTTAAAGGTTTTATTTATTTGAGAGAGAGAGAGCATGCGCATGAGCAGGGGAGGAGCAGAGTAAGAAGGACAAGCAGACTCCACATTGAGCGCAGAGCCCCACACAGGGCTTGACCCCAGGACCCTGAGATCATGACCTGAGCTGAAACCAAGAGTCGGACCCTTAACCGACTGAGCCACCCAGGCATCCTGAGAATACTGCTATTTATTTGGAAAGAAAAGTAAAAGGATAAAGAAGGAGAAAAAAGAACACTGGGGCAGAAAGACTCCGCTTTGGTGAGACCTTACTTAGCTCATTTAATTCCCCTGAGCCTCAATATCTCACTTATATCATGAAAGGATACACCAGTATCTGGTCTTTTAGCTTCCTTCCAGTTCTAAAAGTTTATTACTAGTCCACATCCCTACATACACACTGTAGACTCATGTGTAGCGATCGCCCTTCTAGCTCCTTTCCCCAGCACCCCCACCCCCAAGCATTGAGAAATCCAAGACAAAGTTCAGGCTTTGACTTAACATTAAAACTTGACAAGTGGCAGTTTCTTTCTTTTAAAGTTTGTTTGTTTCTTTGTTTGTCAGAGAGAGCACAAGCAGGGGGAGTGGCAGGCAGAGGGAGAAGCAGGCTCCCTGCTGAGCAAGGAGCCCGATGCAGGGCTCGATTCCAGGACCCCGGGATCATGATCTGAGCTGAAGGCAGATGCTTAACCATCTGAGCCACCCAGGTGTCCCAACGAGTGGCAGTTTCTTAAAGGTTTTCACAGTGTAGAATCTGAAACCTTATCAGTGAACATTTTGCATTCTGTTATATTAAAATCTGTTGGTCTATCTTACATTTGGAATGGATCTTATTTGATAGAATTGTCTGGCTTTGATATATATACAGATATTAATGCTTGATTAGTTGGTACTTTTAAGTTTATGCTTCTGTGATACAAACTTAGCCATCTGAGAAATGAGGAGACACATAATACAATATCTCACAATGGGCTAAACTGTATGATGAAGGTATTTAAATTACATGAAAAGAGAAGTAAGAAAATTAATGCTGGCAAGAGGGTTTCACAGAAAAGACAGGGAGCAATCTCTGAATATGGTATTTTCAATACCAAATGTGTAAATAACACATTTGAGAATGTCTTAGATTATTATTACAAAGATAAAACAAAATTGAACAGGCATACAGCATGTATATACCTGTATATATATCACAGAATCATAAAGCAATTGTGGCAAAATGTTAATCGTTGGTGAATCAGGAAAAACATACAAGAGTTCTTTGTTTTATTTATTCTAATCTCTCAACATTTTTCTATCTTTGAAATTAATTCAAAATAAAAATTTCAGTTTTTCTGATTCGAAGGGGCATGTGCACCCCAATGTTTATAGCAGCAATGTCTGCAATAGCCAAAATATGGAAAGAGTCCAAATGTTCATTGACAGATGAATGCATAAAGAAGATGTGATATATACAGACAGTGGAATACGACTCAGCCATCAAAAAGACTGAAATCTTGCCATTTGCAATGACATGGATAGAACTAGAGGGCTTTGGGGTGTCTGGGTGGCTCAGTCGTTAAGCGTCTGCCTTCGGCTCAGGTCATGATCCCAGGGTCCTGGGATCTGCATCGGGCTCCCTGCTTGGCGGGAAGTCTGCTTCTCCCTCTCCCACTCCCCCTGCTTGTGTTCCCTCTCTCGCTGTGTCTCTCTCTGTCAAATAAATAAATAAAATCTTAAAAAAAAAAAAAAAGAACTAGAGGGTTTTATGTTAAGTGAAATAAGTCAGTCAGAGAAAGACAAATACCATATGATTTCACTCATATATGGAAATTAAGAAACAAAACAGATGAACATAGGGGAAGGGAAGGAAAACTAAAATAAGACAAAAAGAGGGGAGGCAAACCATAAGAGACTCTTAACTACAGGAAACAAACTGAGGATTGCTGGAGAGGGGAAAGTGTAGAGGGGTGGGTAACTGGGTGACAGGCATTAAGGAGGGCACCTGATGAAATGAGCACTGGATGTGATATGCAACTAATGAATCACCAAATTCTACCCTGAAACTAATACATTATGTGTTAACTAAATTGAATTTAAATTTAAAAATTTAAAAATCTTTCAGTACTTCTATTTTCTACAAATAGAAAGTGATAGGAGAAAGCTAACTCCTCCAATTTTCAGCCAACTCCATTTTTTATAATAAAATAGATTTAAATACTGGTATCCAACTATATTAGGATGTCTTTCTCTGTACTAATAAAAGCCCACAAACCTTCCTGATCTGAAATTAAACAACCTTTGACATCCTAAGATGGCTGGCAGACTTTTTTTTTTTTTAAGAGTTCACAGTTCTAATAATATTTGAAAACACTGAAGCATTGAAGGTCTCCAGTGGGAAGGAGATGATGACTATGTGTTAACAGTTTCTTTTTGGTTCACTGTAAAACAAACCAGCACGCTTGTCTTAGAAATGTCCTAAGAGACCACACAATATGCTTGTTTTGCTCCAATCATAAATCCTGCAGGATGCTTCCCAGAGTGGGCACAGGTGAAGAAGGATGCCACTGTGAGGCCAGAGTACGTGCTAAGTGAGCAGTGGTTTAGCTATAAACACTACACTGTTTTCAGTTGTTCCTTTTACCTCCCGTCACACTCAATTTACTATCATACTGAATGTACATTGTTCCTATAAAAACGTATGTCTCTATACTTCTTATTCTCCAAAGAGGTTGTTACATACTCTTCTCTCCATCCCAACATATAAGCTCTTACTTTACGGAAAATAATATTCTTCAATTGCCCTTTCCTCTAACACAAACTTACCTACATAAGCCCATCATTACCTCTTTCCTTCCTATTTATGAGAAGTATAATCCTCCACCTTTATTTTTTTAATGTGGAAAAAAATGCTAAACCAGAGAATATGAGAAATACAGGTCACTCTCTTTTCCAAGGACACCACTTATGCAAGTATGTCCTTTCACATCTCCCTTATCATCAAGTCCTCCAACCTCCATGACTTGGTTTTTTAACTCTTCTCTCTTTATTTCTTCTCCTCTGGTTATAAGCACAATTAAATCTCTAGCATCTTTTTTTTTTTTTTAAGTAGGCTCCATGCCCAGCACGGAGCCCAATGTGGGGCTTGAACTCATGACCCCGAGATCAAGACCTGAACTGAGATCAAGAGTTGGAGGCTTAACTGACTGAGCCACCCAGGAGCCCCTAAATCTCTAGCATCTTTAAAATACAAACAAGACCCACATTGTATTAAAGAAAAAAAATTCCCCACAGAATAATCAACTTTACATTCTAATTTCAAAAAACCAGTTATTATGGGGCACCTGG